>NC_065515.1:35225495-35279040 GCF_006386435.1 Epinephelus moara
TTCCCAAAACTGAATAAATACCACACATAGCAACACAAAACTGCTTTGCTAGCTCAATCATGTTGTAACTAAGATATCCGCTGGAAAAAATATTTTTTTCACGGACTGTTTAATGAGTTATTACCTATTACAGACACCGCTAACGGCTAAGAAATAGTAATGTTTGTTTAATCATTGTGTTTATCGACTTTACAAACATCGGATTAGTCTAAACGGTGATACAGTGGTGTGAAAAATGTGATATATATAAACCAGCAGAGCTTTTAGCTATATATATATAGCTAAAAGCTCTGCTGGTTTTCTACCCGGAAGTAGGCTGTTTGTAAACAACAAGGCGAATCCCTCTATAGTCCGGCCGGATGGATGAGTCATGGCCTTTTAAAAGATTATGTTTGTTTCTTTTAGTTGGCGAGAATGTGTCGCCACAAACGCGACAAACATCCACTAACTTTGATGGCGTTTTCTGCTAGCGCGGCTGAGCCATTTTGTACCGCTATACGTGTTTCTAGTGGGACTATGTTTACAAGCACAAGAGTTCAGCGAGCCACCGAAGGACCGCCCTGCAGATTTACTATTGGTTCTGCAACGTAGGGAGTTTTTTTAAACTCTGAAATTGTATCCGCCCATCGAAACACAAAATCAGGGAGAAAGTCATCAGTCTTTAGTTAAGCAAAGCGTCTAAAGACTGACTTGTGAGTCTACTGTTCCAGTGGTAAGAGAGCTATTAATTATATGTAGTGGTGGGCTAAGAATTGGGAAGAGGTCCTTAATGTACTTAGAGGGAATAGGATCCAGTAGAGAGGTAGTGGAATTGGAGGAGAAAACCAGTTTAGAAAGAGTTTCATCGGAAATTGTCTCAAAGTGGGTGAGTTTGCAAGGTGAAGACAGGTCGTATGAAACCGCCATGTCCTGGGTGGGAGATGGGAGAGAGGATATTGCTTTCCTGATGTTGTCGATTTTAGTGGTGAAAAATTCTATGAAATCAGAAGCGGTATGAGGAATATTGCACATAGGGGATGGTTTACATGTTAATTTAGCTACAGCGTCAAAGAGAAATTTTGAGTTATTTTTATTATTTTGTATAAGTTCAGAAAAGTAAGCTGTTCTAGCGGCACAAAGAGTGTGTTTATATTTACGAAGGCTGCTGAACCATTCAAGACGAAAATTATTTAGCTTGGTTGATCTCCATTTATGCTCGAGCTTTCTGCATTTTTGTTTCATAAGCCGAGTGTTTTGATTGTACCAAGGGGATGGTTTTGGTCTAATTTTTCTGTTATAGAGAGGGGTGACTGAGTTAAAAGCATCCAGTAATGCAAAATTGAAATTTTCCGTGAATTCATTTAGGCAACAGGACTGATCCATGGTGGTGATAGTTGATTTGAGTTTCTCACAAAGTTTATGAACAGTGGATGAGTCGGTGCGTCGGGTAGTATAGATTTTACAGTGGCTGATATGACGATTAGAGATGAATGTAATTTTAAAGGTGAAGAAACAGTGATCTGAAAGGGCATTTAGGTGTGGTGAGATAGCTAGATCTGTGAAAAAGAGGCCGCGTGTAAGGATCAGGTCAAGTGTGTGACCATAGAAGTGAGTGGGTAAATTGATTTGTTGTGTCAAACCAGTAGAATCGATCAGGTCTAGAAAAGCTTTACTGAGTGTTTCAGATTTATCGTTAATATGGATATTAAAATCTCCCATAATTAAAAGATTATCAGATCGTGTCAGCATGTCACAAAGAAAGGTAGAAAACTCTGATAAAAACTGTGAGTAGGGCCCTGGTGGTCGATATAAAATTGCTATATAAAATGACTGTAGCTTGGAATGCATAACAAGTACTTCAAAGGATGTAAAAACAGTGATGTTTCTTGGATTTAACTGAAGAGAACTGGAGTTATATATAGCAGCAACGCCCCCACCTCTTCTTGATGACGTGACACTTGTAAGCTTGTGTAATTTGGGGTTGATTTGGCCATCTGAGTTGCAGGTGACATTATCAGCAGGCTTGAGTTGAGCTCAGACTGGCCAGTTCACGCCGCTGCAACTTTTCTCTGCAATGTTATGAAACGTTTTGTTTTGTCTTGTTGCGAATCATTGATCTGAACTGGGCTTTACATTGTTATCTCTCCCTCAACTGTGTATCTCACTCGCTGAGCAAATAAGAAGTGACAGTCACTTCCACTTTTGCCTTTAAATGGCTTATCTCTGAAGTGTTTCAGTGTGTGAATTGCAATTGTTCATTTTATTATTGTTGCAGTTAATACAGGTCTAGCATTAACTCTTGATTATTGACTATTCTAGTGAGACGGACAGTGTCTCAGTGCATGTTTACAATATAGGCTTGATCTATGCACAAATCCTTTGAAATATAACAGTAACAGAATCAACTTTTAATGAAACTGTACTTGACAGTTGAAAGACCTGTCACATTATTTTTGTGTGAGTGGAACAATTATGTTTAAAGTACTTGAACACAAACCCAATTGCAGAAATGATGATGTGATAGTATTGACTGTCCCTTTGTTTCTCCCACCTTCATGTGTTCAGGCACTTTCATGCAGGAGAAGAAGAGTTTCGAACAGAGTTCAAAGTGCCTCCGTTCCAGGACTGCATCCTCAGTTTCTTGGGTTTCTCAGTTGAAGAGAAGGCCAACATGGAGGAGAGGACTCTCAAACACGGTCAGTGCAGCAGCACACAACGATCTGGCAAAGTGTCTGTGCAGCAGTTGTTGTTTTTTTGTGGTGGCTTTCTGGCAGACAGGCACACTAGTTACACACTAGTTAACTTCTCCAGCAAATCAGCTTAACAAAACACCAGGGAACATCTTCTTCATTATCAACAGAGCCGTTTCATAAATTAAGCTTTTGCCAAATCCAGTCGGAAGAATAGAGAAAACATCTTTTCCTCGAGAATCTCAGTGAGTGTATACTCTTCTTGTTTCTTCGTTGTTACTGACTCTATTTCTGCAATAACTTTACTTATTGCTGTGTTTACTCTACTAATGTTAGAATTAGCACTTGTTTCTTCAGGAGCTGCCATCACTGTTCTTCAAGCGGCGGTCTGCCTTTAATGTCATCAGCTACAATGCAGTCCCTGATTGGCTGAATAAGTTGTCAGCTATGGTACTGATCCCTGATTGGCCCCGATTGGATTTTATTTTCTGGAAAGTGTTATTGGGCGGCACCCAGTGCAGACTGATCGAGAGAGCTAAGTAGGATGTTGAGCTGAGCTGACATCATCAGGATGGTCATACAAGGCTAGAAAATAAGCTCTGTGGCAAACAAAAGTTTATGATACTTACACGTTTTGTTCAGCAAGATAATCTTCACGTATGGAAACCACAATTTTTGAAGCCTAAATGCAGTTGCCAGAGGTAAAAAGCTAATGTTGTCCTATAATTGAAATACACCACGGTCGGATGATTTAACATCTGTACCACAACAAGGCTGTAAAGCCATGTTTGGCGTGATGATGTTCTGTAGTCTCATTTAGCCGCTTGTTAGTGACCACCTTTTTTAATACACATAGAAGCTTCAAAATTTCTCATAGTCTCGAGTAGGGTATTCACTGACATATTTTATGTCCGAGAACAAAATGAGACAAGGGAACCGGATGTGCAAAAATGCTAACTCATTTCTGTATTTAAGACTCATTCTTGGGGCACTCAATTTCTGTTGGCGAGGGGCTTTATTGAATGGTCAATTCTGATTTAGCTAAAGTAAAATTAGTAAATCTGATCCATTTTTAAAAAGGTGTTTGTGTATATACGTGTATGCACATTTACATATTTTTCCATCATTATCTCTCTGTTTTTCTGTATCTTAGGTGGGAGTTATCTTGAGGTTGGAGATGAAAGGTGTACACACATGGTAGTGGAGGAAAACTCAGTAAAGGAACTGCCGTTTTCTCCCTCCAAGAAACTCTTTGTGGTCAAACAGGAGGTAGGTAGTTTTAAGGAAAGAGTGCAGTTTCAGTGCTGCTTCTTAAGACAAACAAGTTTGACACCTCTGATACTAGCTCAAACACTACCATGACATAACATACCGTATACTCTAATGTTTTGCAACAGGAAGATACAGATACAAGGGGGGCAAGGGAAAAATAATAGGTCCTTTCAGTTTTTTCCTCCTTAACAGAATGCCGTCATCATCTGATCAGGATTCCTTTTAGATTAAACCTCAGTTGAAACCGTCTCTGCTCTCCCCCTCTCTGTCTGTGCTGTCAGAGAGAGGGATCAATAATAGATTTCCTCATTCCAGTGGATGAATAATTTGAGTCAGGGTAGAGTGGTGGTTTAGGTGTACTTCAAACCCCACAATCAATATGGCTTTTTCTTTACTCTGCTCGTTATATTGGTTTTCAAAGGGGAGTCTATGTCACTGTAGTATCAGAAATCTTTTGTTTCTACGTAGCTCTGTCCAAACCCAGCAGTCAGTAAAAGCAGTTTTCTCTCTTCTGTGGTAGTGGTTCTGGGGAAGCATTCAGATGGACGCTCGGGCTGGAGAGTCCATGTACCTCTACGAGAAGGTGAGTGTGTTATAGGTGATGTTGATATGTTATTAATTCAAGCACGATGTATATACACTGACCTAAAGGATACTGCACACTTATAGTATGAAATGCAAACAACACCAAGACAAACAGTTTAAAGGCAATGGATCAACCTTTTGTTTAATTCTCTTTGTCACTTTTGTCTTTTTTAATAACAAAGCACTTATATTTATGTTGCTCCCATTCTTGTTTTGGTACTTTTCATTTACTGTAGAGTTCTTTCTATCATTTGAAACCAAACCAAGGACCCCTATTCAAGCTCTCCAGGAGAGAGATTGCATTCAGTATGTTTACACGCACAGTGAGGTTGAGCTACACTTATAGGTCAACTAAGCCATTTAATTGGACTACTGTCCTTGTCCCAGTATACAACAATGGGATGGGAATCGATTTATTGACTGAAGTATGTCCGTCTCTGCTGATAGATGGTGATATGCCCCCTTTCAGCGTGTTAAAATTGGACCTTTTTCTGGTTGACCTATTATGTCGCAAACCAAACAATCTGCAAACAAGTTAGCTATAGTTAGCTAGCAGCAAACCTGTATTTTAAAATATTTAACTCTATCAGCTGACACAGCATGAACTATGTCTCCGTGTCCGACCAAAAATGCACGGCTCTGGATGTAGATTTTTCAATTCCTACCAACTTCTTCTGTTCCACATTTAATGCTATTTGACTTTCAGGTCAAAGCCTGGGGTAGAAACTGTGGAGCATGCGCAGAGCGCCTAGGCCAGTTTGGGTCCGATTGACTATATACATGCAGGAGTAAATCGACTCCCAGTTGCAATATCTGGGTGTGTTAGTCTGACTTCAAGATTTGATTTAGTACGATTTCAGTCTGACCAACATGTTTACTTGTATTTTAAAAGTCTGGTTTTAATCCGACTAACACAATAAATCAATTTTCTCTTATGCCATGTAAACAGTGAATATCAGGGTTCTATGTGCCCTTTTCACAATTTGAAAGTTAAAATTGTGCATTTAGGAAAGTTAAAATTTTGCCCATCAAACTGTCACTTTGAAAAATTTTCTTTGATATTTTCTACTTTATTTATTTATTAGTTTACTATTTTTTGTTACTTTGTGCACTTAGTGGTGTTTATTTCTGCTGTACTGCTGCAACAACTTATTTCCCTGCAGAGTATCAATAAAAGTGTATCTTATCTAAACAAATGGAAACTGTGAAAAATGTATTAAACAACCAGCTATCTTGCCACATCAAGATTTAGGATTGTGACCATTTAAACAGAGTGATGTCATTCTATAGCACAATCAAAAACACAGATTCAGCTCATTTTTGTTGAGTCGACCCTGCAGCTTCTCTTGTGGCCTTTTTCTTTAGCTGTGATAACAATGAATACCTGTGTGCCTGCTTGATAGTGGGGCTAACTGGTGCTAAAGGCCAGCTTATGCTTGAAATGAACTAATTTGTACTGAGTGCCGTTCAATCGTGTCTAAGGCAAAGGTGTTCTTAGCTCTTCAAAGTGTCTACACTTAAAGGGGGGGGGGCTAAAAGCCTGCCATCATAAAGAAAAGAGACACAATGAATTGTACAAAGATAATGATAGACAATGGTGCACACTCTTGGACAGGCTTTCCTTAAAGGCATAAATGGTGTTCTACTTGAGAAAGAAGTTCATATCATGCCTACTTTCCCACCTCCTCACACTGCCAGAAAACACAGTAAACTGCCACAGCAAGCTGTGAGATGTAGAGCTGTAGGCGAAAGGCTACCACTGCAGTTTATGCAACCAGCTCACCTCCAATACATTGTTATGGTCAACAGTGCCTTTTTCCAACCCACCCTGTCCTGTGTGAATCAATATGTGCCTGTGTTTGCTTACAACTCGGTTTTGTTATCCCTTCTACTTGGTAAATTGCCAGTGCATCTTTTAGGGGTCTTTCAACAGTTAGTTGCCCTTTTTACACAGAGACGGCGCTATAGGGCCACTAAAAAGTCCCGTCTTTATGCCGCCATGCATTTTTACACAGAACCAAACAACGGCGGCATCAAGCTGCTTCAGTGTATAAATTTAGAAAGCTCCCGGACCTCATTGTTTTCCAAATTTGTGGACATTTTCAGCCACTGTTCTTCTTCTTTGAGATAGCTGCTAACTGCTAGTAGCTACTTTTTACATCTCCTGCAGTGGGTCACACACGTAACACATCATCAAAAGGTTACACTTGTGCTGCCCATGATCCTGCCCTGCCAGGTGTTCTTTATAAGCCCAGTTCAGACCAGTGATTGGTGACGAGACGAAACTATTTTCAAATGTTGCCGAGAGAAGTTGTAGGGGTGTGAACTGGCTGGTCTGAGCACGACTCAAGCCAGCTTATGGTGTCACCTGCAACTCAGCTGGTCAAATCGCTGGTGGCTGGTTTTAGAGCGTAAAGCACATCACCTGTTGGAACAGCCAGTCGTCCCCAGTGAGCTCTCTGTTTCCATTCTCAGAGTGGGTTGCTGCTGCTGCTCGCTGGGTGTGCTTATGCCTCTGTCCCTGGGATTGTACCTTTTGTACAGAACAGCAAGGCAGAATAACAGAATTAAGTTCCTGCCTTGAAAAGACAGTGCAAAAGGGGCTAATGTCACCCAACTCATCTCTTTGGGAACTTTCCTAGTGGGAGTCTTTTTCATGTTACCACGCTCTTAAAGCATGTCATTTTGAGGTAGTTGCCATCTGCTACACAGCACAGTTGAAATCAAGATTTTAGCCAGAACTACAGCATTATACAAACAGGAATCAAGATTTGCACATTATGTATGACACAGTGTGACACTTTGGATGTGCCTACCTCACTGATTAACAGGTAATTGTATTAATTATAAAAGGTTTTTGCTTCAAGCTGTTTTCATTTTTTTCCCCACAATTGCAAGACATGCAGCTTGTCTTCATGCTGCTTTCTTTCTTTACTCAGTTTGTATTTTTCTTTTCCTTATCTATATATTTTTAACACACTGTACTTTAGAATGACAGCCCAGCCATGAAGAAGGCAGTGTCCCTCCTGTCCCTCACCACCCCCAACAGTAACCGTAAGCGTCGGCGTCTGAGGGAGACCCTGGCACAGCTCGCCAAGGAGACAGAGATCTCCCCTTTCCCTCCACCACGCAAAAGGCCATCAGCAGAGCACTCCCTGTCCATGGGTTCTCTGCTGGACATCTCTAACACCCCTGAGACATGCAAGGCCTTGGCAGGTAAGAGAAAAATAATGGCTGACTGGAAAACAACTTTGCTCCAACCCTAAACCCCTGAAAAGTTACAGCATTTCTGTTATATTTTTATGGAAAATACAATACCTGAGGGGATCGTCTCTTCTTTGATTATGGTTGGTTCTTCGTCATAAGAGAACATGAATAAGATGAATCCCTCTTCCTTTCAGAAGACAGAGTAGGGAACAGTTCAGAGAGCAAAGATGCCAATACTGTGACCAGAAATAGGATAAGAAGAACGAAAACCAGGGAAAGGAGGATTAGGACAGACAGGGAAGAGAGGAGGAAAAGGTCCTACCTGGGCACAAAAACCCTTCAACAACCAGAGGAGGAGCAGCAGCAGCCAGGAACTTCTACAGGTCAGGTTTTTACTTCGAGTACTACTGAACTGATATCGTTAGCAAATATCAGGCCAATTCAAGGCTAATAGAAAGTAGTTATCGAAAGGATCAAAGAACTTTGTGGTGACGATAAATAAGTCATGCATCATTTTTTTTCCCAGTTTAAGTGAAAAGATTTAGTTTTTTTCGGTGAAGCACTGAATTTAACCCAGGCCAGCTGAAAGTAAATGAGTGCAAACATGAACATGGGCTGCATGGGCTGCAAGTGTTGCATTCAGTGTGCTGAAAATAAAGCACTTTCTGATGAGCTTTCAGACGTTTTTTTTTTTTTTTTTCACATCTAACACAAATGGCAAAAATCATCAGTTCCACATTGACAAATTCACTGCTTTTGTTCGTTGAATCTGACCTTCAGGAAAATTAGGACTGCTAACATGATTTAGTGTACAATGCTCTCTTGTGGAAGCTTATATCTCTCCTCCCCGTGTTTTCTTAACACAGAGTAGTTTGGAAAATATGTTGGAAGTAGGCTCCTCATTTTTAGATCATTGCTTTGACAGGCTGAAATGACAAACTATATTTGCGTCAGTTTTCAACAGATGTAGTTCATTTTGTTTATTTAGTAAGGGGCCTTGTCCACCAAAGTAGAGCCCTGCGCGGGACTGTTTTCTTCATCCCGCTTCTGCCCGCTCCCGCTGAATTTCTGACTCATTGCCGCCCGCAACCGCAACGTGTGTGTTACACTCCCGCCTGCACCCGCAATGTGTATGTCCACTCCCGCAAAACTCTGAGAATTTATGCCCGCACAATAATAGAGATGCATTGATTTTGTGTCGTCTCCCATCCCGCAGGAGAAAACACATCATTTTATAGGCTATTAATAAAGAGATTCATGGGGTTGTATTTTATAGGCTATTAATAAAGAGATTCATGGGGTTGTTTGTTTCGTTTACCTGGCCTGCATGTCACTGGTCAGGAATAGCGCTCCTATTTCGTTGTTTTCATTTAGTTTTTAATGAAATAAAGGCTGTTTCATATTCTATTCTCCTCCTCTGTATTTTATTTATTTTTCTACCTTTATATAATCACGCAGTGATTGAGGTTAAGGTCTCTTTTCTAAGAGAGACCTGAATAAGAAACATGAATGAGATAAAGATAAAGCCTATGCTCAATAACACCAGCATCATCACACCTCTTTATGTAATTAACAAATAGCAACGAGAGTAGGCTGTGAGTGGCTCAAATAACACTAATAAATAACATAAAATAAACAAAGTTAACGAATGAAACGAATGAATTTAACAAATGAATCACTTGGCCATAATATTGCTGTGGAGGAGGAGAATGTTGCTGAATGAGTGCAGTCCCAATCCCGTGCGTCTCTCTTCCAAGATGCTCCCACAGACACTAAAGGCCCGCTCTGAAGGCGCACTGGATGCGGGGATACTGAAGATGAAACGCGCGGCGCACTGGATGCGGGGATACTGAAGATGAAACGCGCCAGCTTTGAGAGCACTGGGAAGTAAAGGGCTCAGTGCGCCTTCACACCTTGTTTGAGCTTCTTTTCCACATCATTTGTTAACTCCATCCTGTCGCTATAGGCTACATCCCGATCCCGCAGTGACCCAGTGGGACCCAGCGGGACCCAGCGGGACCCAATCCCAATGCAGCCCTCTACACCAAAGCATTTTTGTCTGGGGCCAGCATATTTTTGTAATGTTTTGCAATGGGAGCACCGTGCTACAAACACTTACGGCATGACAAGGCACTGGGTGTGAATTTTGCGCCAAGTGCTGCCGGTTGGGCGTTTTGTCTGTGTGCCAAGAGTTGAAAAATTGTCAACTTTGGGTAAAAACCCTGCGATCATCACTGTCACTTCAGCCGTTCAGTCGCAGTGGAGGAGGGACAAATACCGCAAAGACAGTCAAGTTTAACATGTTCAAGAGCTGAACAACAACAACAATAGAGGAGAAATCTGTTAATATACTTTATATATATATTATGTTATGTCTCATGAACCTACACAAACGGCAGGTCCGTCCTCTCACCTTGCATGCTTAAGTACTCTACGTCGTGATGACACGTTTACTTCTGCAAATATTTCGTATAATAGCAACCAGATGTACGTTTTAGCTTACCATACTTTGATACTGTATGGCACATTCAGTTTGTAGTCCAGATATACATTTTTCCTGAATGGGAAAAAAAAAGAAAAGAAAATCAGGATCAAAACCGGAAAGGTATGTGATGTGGTGTACCTGAGGTCTGAACTGGAAGTTTTACTCAGACATCCACAAAATTCAGTACAAATGTGCTGTTTTGACCAGGCCCTAATTTCATTAGAACTGCTAAAAACCATTGTGGATTGACACCCGGTAGTGTCTGTCCTTGCTTCAGTGCAGTATTAACAACTTGCCTTCCTGTCTTGTTTCTCCAGAGAGTTCAAAGCCATCTAAGAGTTCCACTCCTGTTCTGTCCAAGCAGTCAGCCAGGTGGCAGGTCTCCAAGGAGTTCTACCAGACTGAGAGCAACTACGTAGACATTTTAAGCACCATCCTACAGGTAGGTGTGAGTCTGTGAGGTGTGTTTGCACAATGTGGACAATTCTAACCCTCCCTCACAGGTCAGCCAGTTGGTTGCCTTCGACAGCAATTGAAGCTAAGCTACAATCATTAAAGGTGTTTGTGTTTGCATGCTCTCACTTGGCCTGGCTTATCAGTTGATCCCAGCAGGGAGTCAGATGGCTGACCAGTGAGGGAGAAAATGACCTACCTGACCATTTCTCCTTCTGTCTCCCTCCTGCCCAAAATCTTTAGCTTTTTTTTAAAGTCTTTCTTAGGCTTCCTCCATTTTGATGTCCTTTTCATTCATTCTTTCTCTACCTGACTCACTCGCTCTCTGCCTCAGACATCTATTTTTAATATCTATATGCTTGATAATTGCCATCTCACTCTCCTGTCATCTGTTTTCTCTGTTGTATTGCACAGGGCTTAACTGTTTCTTGTCCTTACAAAAAGCCTCCTGGTTTTAATTAAATCTGGGAACACAAGGTATGCTCCTTGGTGTCGTGGACTTTTCTGTCTTGAATTAATAAATACAATTTAAAAAACTGAACTCACCAACTCACAGCATTGTGCCATAGATTCACTACCGTGCCATTTATCGAAGGAGAACAAAGTTGAGGCTGTCTCATAGTACATTTGATTACTGCCTGTTTCATAGTCAATCCATGCTCCCTTTTCACTTCACAGTTACAGTGACGGGAAAATATACTTGATCAATATTTCTGAGTGCAGCAGTTCCCTTTTTCATCTCACAGCCATTTACTGAGGCAGCAGATAGTATAAGCCTGTGTTCAGATGAGCAGCAGACAGTAGACTGCTAATTGGATTTCATTTTTCAACATGACACAACAGTAACACAGGCTGACTTCCAGTGAGGGGATGACACTAATATTGTACAGTAAACTATCAATGGCGAGCCAAATTATGCCATTCACTACTCTTTTTTTTATCCCCTCCAAAAATAATAGTTATTTGTGTAATCCTGGGACTAGAGTTGTCAAAATCATCGATACTCTGAAAAGTATCAATGCTCAAATGCTGTATCCGGATACAATACTAATTTACAAAAGTATCGATACTAACAGTGCACGCCACCTCAGCGCCTGTTGGGTGCGCGTGACGGGGCTGACGGACACACGCTGTGCAGGCAGCGTCTGGCAGGCACAGAGCCCTCGCTGCAACCCGGCTTGTTGTCATCGCTGTGCATGCATGCACATATTTCTGTTGCTGTAATATGGCCAGCGCGGCTGCAGGAGGATCAAAGCAGCCAGTTTTGGTCAAAAATGATAAAAGGAAAAAGCGCTCTTTGGAAATATTTAGTGAAGTGAACACAGCACGCTGCAGATGGCAGGTACAGCCCCTCCCCTCACTAGCAGCTGAGCAGCTGGTGTCGCCAGCATCAAACTAAAATATAACTTCTAACGTTAATGTGGGAGCTAAGCAGAAAACTTTATCAGTCATGCCCATCTGTAACATTAATAGACAATGTTAGTTTAACAGGACAACACAATTATGTGTGTCTGAAAAGTTATGTTAACTGTAAAGTCACAGATTGAAGCTGAAAAAAAAAGTTTGGTTTCTCCCGTAACAACCGGTTCTCTGATCACATAGTGAGGCGGAAACAGGAGCATCAGTGCTCTGCAGTGCAAGCATTTCACTCACATTTGCCCCTAAAAATATATGTGCAAACCGGGAAAATGATTTAGGCGCACAGTGTGCGAGTAAACACAACCTACTGTTTACCGTACTTGGCATCGGACGTTTTTTCATTGATAACCGATCAAATAAATGTATTTTAAAACTTGCTCCTTTGGCTCTAATACAGCCGTCTCCCTCCCTGCCTGCAGTCCCCACTGCATTGGGCTTTGTAACAATGTTCCGCCTACAGCCCCCTCTGATTGGTTACACGGCACAAGTGATAGCCAATCAACACTGACGCCTGTGCATGCTTTCACATCATGTCACATTGAGACACAGAGCACAGAAGGAGCAGGAGAGGCTCCGGTAAGCCAGCAGTAATTTTGAAGGTGAGGTAACAGAAACCAGACAGAAACGAAAGTTGCAATAAAAATCCTCTATGCTGAAGTTTTAAAGTCACCACCACAACATTATATGATCCATTTCAATGATGACATGCTCGCCCAGAGGCGAAATTTCGACGTAACTGCCTGTTTAATTCACATCAAGCACAATACAATTTTGCAAACATCCTAAATGATTTAGCTTCTAAAAATAAATAGCACCAAGGCAAAAAAGAGATGTAGGAGCTATAAGTCAAAAAGTCTGGTAACCACTGAAAGTTTGATCTTTATTTATAAACTCATTAAGCTATAAAAGTTTAATCTGAAAAGTAACTACTAAAGCTATAATCTTTTTGTTCGTTTTGATAATAAACATGTTCCTTTGCAGCACATATATTTCTATTTCTTCATTTTGTGGCCGCAACACCAAGCCCCCCGCTCTGGAAAAGATTTCAGATTTCAGGCACACAAATCTTCCGCGCTCCACATTTCAGGCACAAAATTTTTTCTTGCTTTAACCCCTGAAATACATTTGTATGGACAGATCTTGTTTCTGGTTGTTATTTATTTTGGGGGGATTTTTGTTGTTATCATTGATGTTACTGTTCTGATCTTTATTTAAAAAATGACATGCCTCATAATTTTTTATTATGAGTATTGAATATTTTCCTGGGTATCGATATCGAGTTTGAAATTTTAGTATCGTGACAACCCTACCTGGGACGTGAATTGTTTGCACAGAATTAAGAAAGATGGTAATAATGATTTAAGGCCCTGCAGTAGATTGAAACCAAACCAAAGCTGACTGGCTGAAATCCTAACTAAACTCAACCAGGAGTGCAGTGATATACCGGTTTTAAGATATACCATGATATAAAGCCCTGTTTCCACCAAGCAGTCTGGTACGGTTCAGTTCAGTTCGGTGAGCAATTTTTCCATTTCCACTGTGAAAGGCTGTGGATGGTACCAGTGCTAACCGTCCCCATTTTTGATCACCCATCTGTTGGGGTTCCTAGGACTAGGCCTGTCGCGATGCGATAAGTCGGTTAATTGCACGGTAAATTTAAAGGGAGATGGTAACTTTTCCGGCCGCGATTAATTGCGGTTCAGAACGTTCACTGCTGTGCATCGTCTGGCAGCCAGATGAGTTGGTTCATTAGCGTAATGAATGGAGGGAAGGCTCTTGTCATCGAGTGTCTTTGTCTCTGTGGGGGAGGCGGGGCTATGGGCTACACACACACACACAGTGGTCTAAAACCAGCAAAGTTACAACAATATGGGCTTAAAAGCACAATATTACGCAATATTATCGCTTATCCCATTGATTTCTGATGCAATTAATTGCCCAGCAAAATTTTTTATCGTGACAGGCCTACGTAGGACGCAGATTTGGAACTAAAAGGTGGAGCTAGACACACTGCAGTCTGTTGATTGGTCAATAGAGGACGATCACTCTTGCTCAGGGCTGAGTTGTGGCTGGTTTTGAAACTTATGTAACCATTGTTCATACCGTGGCAAGTGAAATATTAGTAAACAATAATTATAGATTGAAAGGATGTTTTGCTGCCTCTTGCAGCAGCTGTAGACTGAGGAAAAAATAATTTAATTCACTGGGCCGACTGCTGGCAACTTTGCCAGTCCGCCCCCCCTCCCCTACAGATTCGAGGTTGCTGCTCTGTGCTGAATTGCTGTGTTGTGCTCCGGCGTCCGGCAAAAACAGAAGTCCTGCATATCTGTTGCGGAGGGCTCCGGAGTGCCGCAGCTGAGACAGAGCCGGAACACAGCACAGCTGCAGCCGGTGGAAGCACACACATTGACTAGAACTGAATCCTATCGGCTCTGCTGCCGTGCCGGAGCACAGACGCAACCAACACGCATCTGGTGGAAATTGGGGGTGATTTGTTTGCCCACGGGCGGCTGCCATGGCAGGGCTGCGTTGCCGCGTCCTTGATCTTCGGTTTTCCAGCGGACCGTTCAAGCAAGTCCGGCTTCTCTGCTGCTGCTGCCGGGATACAGCGGAGGAGGAGCAGGCTGCTAATGCTATGTACCGGGACACTGCTAATGCTGCTTGCTGTGCTGCTAACATTTGTTTCTCAAAAAAATCAGTCGGGTCGATGACCCACCTGCACATGAGCTACAATGTATGATCTAAAATGAATAAGAGTTGAAAGTATTCGAAATGTCCATCCCCGTCTAGCTCTGATGCTAGTTAGCCAACTTTGGCTAAAGCTTACCTGTCGAGGAGAAGAGTAGCCACTTCGACAGCTGATTTCAAATTCATCTCCTATATAGACCCTTGCTTTGCCTCGAGTTTTGTCTTGGCGTTTTTGGGAATCTTAACGAGGTCGTTTGGGTTTAGTCGCACCGTCAGCCATTGTAGCTCAGTCGTAACTGTAACTGATGCTGAGACTCTACTGACTGTGTGACTGGTAGACGGCGGTGGGTGGCGAAACAGGCCAAAACACAAATTCAAAACATAAACATGATTTGCAGACCATAAACATTTTTTTTAAATGTGAATATTCTGGCTGTACTGTTGTTGTCAGTGAGATCAGTATGTTATATGAACATTATTCCTTAGTCTCTGTGACATATTAGGAGGATTTTATGACTATTTGCTTTAGATTTCTTACATATAGCTCCTTTAATCTTCTAGCGTTTAAAAGTATATATTCGTTTCAACTGGGTTATGTGAACTGCATATATTCTAATCCTCACTTGAAGAAAAAAAAGCATAGAAGAGCGTTGTTGCTGTGGGCTACTGCAACACTAAACCCAAGCCCTTACCTGAGAAGGACTAAATGCACAAACCTGCTATTTTAGATATCCTACCATGAGAGACTCTCACTGCAGCCTGTTCTTTTTTGTTCTGAAAATGTCGCCGTGCAACCCCATTCTGTGGTGATAAATGAGGTGCAGACTTCCCTGTGTGTCACTGGTGAAGAGGAAAGCGATTGCTGGACAGAGCAGTGAGTGACAACAACCTCACCCACATTTAAGAGTACCATTTGCGTTGGAAATGCTAAACGGACCGAGGGTCTGGGTACTATGTCTGAAGGGTTCCAAAGGAATCATACCGCAAGTATTAAGTGGAAACAGGGAGAGAGACAATGACAACTAATGTTATAGTCAAAGTTCTCATATTGAAATTTAAGGTGGGTTGTTATTTTTTTCCTCAGTTTACAGCTGCTGCGAGAGGCAGCAAAACATCCTTTCAGTTTATAGTTACTGTTTGCTAATATTTACCGATCCCACGGCCAGCGCACGGCCCGGACGCTGGTTCGACACCATCCAACCCGGCAAAAACCCTTCCTCGCCCGCTCTTCCCTCCAACCACCCTGATCATCGGAGACTCCATAACAAGGAATATCCGCTTCTTCAATGCCACCACCTGTTGTTTCCCCAGAGCCACAGTCCCGGTAATCCTGGGAAAACTCCCTGGGCTGCTGCAGTCACTCCCATCCTCCATTACCCGCATCGTGGTGCATGTAGGGACCAACGACCTGGCTCGGGGTGCCTCTGAGCTGACCAAAAGTGCTTTCACCTCCCTCCTGGACCTCCTACGCACTTGTGGAAAGTCCGTTTTTATCTCCGGTCCCATTCCCACACTTGGTCGTGGGGACGCGCGCTTCTCCAGACTGCTCCTGCTGAATACTTGGCTCATGCCTGCCTGCTACGCTCGAGGCTTCAACTTCATGGACAATTTTAATCTTTTCTGGAACCGTCCCTCCTTCTTCAAACACGATGGCATTCACCCTACCACCCTGGGAAGCCGCACACTGGCAGCCAATATTCAGCATGCTGTACATCACACGCCACGTGCATGACTATTTACATCACACGCCCCCTCCACTGACACTCTTCTTCTCCCCGTGCAAACAGCAGCACAGAGCACAGCCCCGCTCACCAGCGCCCCCGTCTGACCATATCTATCATTAACCCTCCCACCTGAGACATTCCCCATACAGTCCATCATAAAGCACATACCACCCCGCCCTTACCGCACTAAGACTGTGAATAACAAAAACTTGTGCCCCATCTTCTGCTTTCCTGCCACCCCCTGTGCTACTCAAACCCTACAACACCTGAAACTGGCTCTACTCAACACCCGCTCACTGACCAACAAAAGTGCCACCCTACATGAAGTCATCACTGACAATAAACTGGACTTCCTCTGCCTCACCGAAACCTGGCACAAACCCCTGGATTACTTCTCCTTAAACCAGACCACACCCACTGACTACACCTACACTGAGTGGCGTTGCTGCCATCTACAGGAAATACTTTAAAATGTCCACAATCTCCATACCTCCTGCTCAGTCCTTCGAACATGTAGCCCTCAAACTGTCTGGTCCCACTTCCCTGGTCATCACCTTCATCTACCGCCCTCCCAAACCTAACAGCTCCTTCCTCTCAGACCTTGCCGAATTCCTCACCCAGCTATCCGCCGTATCCCCCTCAATTCTCCTGCTTGGGGACTTCAATATCCACATTGATGATCCAAACTGTAAAAGTGCAATAGACCTCCCCACCCACTGTTGCAATTAACACTCAATTCAGCAACACCCCGCCCCCCCCCCCATCTCAGTCTCTCCGCCGCTCACCACCTCCACCACCACTCAANTAAAGCTCCACTTCTGTCCTGGACCCCATACCATCCTCCATCTTCAAAGTCTGCCTTCCAACAACCTCCCCACTCATCACTACCATCATTAACTCCTCCCTCACCTCTGGCTCTGTCCCTCAATCCCTGAAACTGGCCGCTGTCACCCCCATCCTCAAAAAACCCGGCCTGGACCCTGACGTCATCTCAAATTTCCGTCCCATCTCTAACCTCCCCTTTCTGTCAAAAATTCTGGAACATGTCGCCTCCCAAATCAAGACCAACCTCCGCTCTCATGAACTATATGAACCATTTCAATCCGGATTCCGCCCTCAACACAGCACCGAAACTGCTCTCCTCAAAATCACTAACGACCTCCTCCTCTCTGCTGACTCTGGCCACCTCAGCATACTCATCCTCCTTGACCTCACTGCTGCCTTTGACACCATCAACAACACCACTCTGCTATCCCGCCTACAAACTTCCCTCAACATCACTGGCTCTGCTCTCTCCTGGCTCAAATCATACCTCACAGACAGACATCAGTTCATCCATGTCAACAACTGCACCTCCTCCACCGTTCCCCTGCTTCAAGGTGTCCCTCAGGGCTCGGTGCTTGGTCCTCTCCTCTTCATCATCTACTTACTCCCCCTTGGTTCTATCATTCGTCGTCATGGTCTCCATTTCCACTGCTACGCTGACGACATCCAAATCTACATCTCCACAAAATCCATCACCCCGGCCACCCGCTCTACCCTCACCAACTGTCTGACTGAACTCCAATCATGGCTGCAAGCCAACTTCCTCAAACTCAACTGTGACAAATCTGAAATAATACTCATCGGCCCAAAATCCTTCTCTACAGCAACACAAAACTTCACCCTCAGCATTGACAACACCACCCTCTCTCCCTCCCCATTCATCCGCAACCTTGGTATCATCTTCGACAATAACCTCACATTTGAACATCACATCAGCCGCCTCACCCAAACTGCCTTCTTTCACCTCAGAAATATTGCCCGTCTCCGTCCATTACTCTCCTTCTCTGCCGCTGAAACTCTCATCCATGCTTTCATCACCTCAAGACTCGACTACTGCAACATCATCCTCTACGGCTCATCATCCAAAGTCCTCAACAAACTCCAGTACATCCAGAACTCTGCTGCCCGCCTCCTCACCCACACCCGCTCCCGTGAACATATAACCCCTGTCCTGCAAAACCTACACTGGCTCCCTGTCCCGTACGAATCAACTTTAAGATCCTCCTCCTCACCCACAAAGCCCTCCACTGCCAGGCCCCCTCCTACCTCACCTCACCCACAAAGCCCTCCACTGCCAGGCCCCCTCCTACCTCACGGACATACTCCACCACCACACTCCCTCCTGCAACCTTCGATCATCTGACAAAAACCTCCTCTCACCTCCACACAGGACCAAGCACCGAACCTGGGGCGACAGAGCCTTCTCCATAGCCGCCCCCTCCCTCTGGAACACCCTCCCTATACACATCCGTGACTGTCCAGATCCATCCACCTTCAAGTCACTCCTCAAAACCCACCTTTTCAAATCCGCTTTTAACCTTTAAACATTAGCTTTTCGTTCTGTTTCTCATGTACCCCCCCCGTTTTTTGTATGTACTTCTTTTCTTTGTTTTAAATGTAAAGCGTCTTTGAGAGCTGTAAAAGCGCTATATAAATAAAATGTATTATTATTATTATTATTATTATTATTATTATTATTATTATTATTATTATTATTATTTGTGTCACTTGCCACGGTATGAACAGTGGTTACATCAGTTTCACAACTTTTAGTACAGAATCAATGTGCCAGGTACCCCAGCAGAGGGGTGACTAAAAATGGGGTCGGTTAGGATTGCTTCTGTTGGTACCATCCACAACTTTAACAGTTGAAACAGAAAAAAATGCATACCAAACTAAACTGTACTGTACCAGACTGCTTAGTGGAAATGAGGCTAATGTATGCTCACCTTTTCTGCTCCACACCTTTAGGAGGTTTTTACTGTTATCTAAATTATCCACAGATTTCTCTTCTTCTCTGAAACATACAGACCCTGTGATTTCGATTGATAAAAATACAGAATTAAGCAGTTTCATGTTACAAATCCAAATATTATGACACTGTTTTGCACATCACTGTGGGCAGCTAGTCCAATACACGCTAATGTGGTGTCACCTTTTTTCTCCAATAACATCACATCCAGACGTTCAGGAGGTATTTACTGGAGACTGAATTATCCATAGAGGTCTCTTCCTCTCCAGAGCAAACAGACCACGTGATTTGCAGTGCTACAAACAGTGAATAAAGCAGTCTCATGTTACAGTTCAGTGCATTTGCGGCGTGAATGGCCTTAAGGGGAGCCAATGTTTGGTTGGTCCTTTCTGGGCTACTGTAAAAACATGGCACTGCAACATGACGATCTCCATAAACAAAGGCCAGTTCCCCATGTAGAGATGAACGACTCGACGATATTAAGGTAACGAAAACAGAATGAATCCTATTTTTAGGTGATTATACACCGAAGAAAACATACTTTTTATATTCCATTTCTGCCAAAATATCTCCTTAAACCCACTGGACCTTTAAAAGTGATAACAAACGTAAAAACATAGTGACTAAACAGTAACCCATCCTCCCCTAACATTGTGATTAAACACCCTGGCTGATTTTGTCCTGTTTCTACCAATTCCCCAACATTTATGATATGATGAAGCCCAGTTGCAGTCTCAACTTATCATCAGTTATTGTTTCATTATCAGTATTAGTTTCATGAGCATTTTATGGCCACTAATGAACGCAAAGTGCAGTTAAGTGCTTGTGTGACTTGCTGTTGCTCATAATGAGATTTTTACACAGATGACAGTTGCCAAAACTATCCTCTAAATGAGTTACCTTTCACTCTCTTAATTGTTCACAAGAAGCAAAGTATAACTAAAAGTTAGCAATGTGTCATCTTTGGTCTGGACTAATTAATCTAAGCTCATAGCTAACTTAGAAATGTAACCTCAGATGCAACATGGAGGAATCAACACGTTAGGCTACATCTTGGAAAGACATGTACATGAAAATACAGTGTATAGACAAGATAGATTTGTTTTCTTTCCATCCTAAAGGAACATATTGTACAACTTTGGAAACATCTAGGTCAGGGATACTGAACTTGTTTTGCCTGTGGCCACTTTTGCAAAATGGCAGGAGGCCAGGGGCCAGTTAGTAAACATACATTGATAATGTTTATTAGTGAATATAATAAATACATTTCCAGTTTATAACCTTTAGACATTTGCTGTCCTCACTCATCTTTGCTAAGAGGCAAATCCAATTGCAGCTGCCTGCACAGGTCATGTTTGAGCAGGGGTGTTTCTGGGATTTGAGGACATTTGGGGCTTAGCCCGGACCTCTGTTGGAGGGTCCGAAATCCTCCGCTGGCACTTATCATGTTAAACAAGCTCTGTTTTGGTGCTTTTGTGCACTCTGCCACCCCAATGGTAATACATTTTTTTAAAATTGTGAATCAGAAAATGGTTGCCAGCTATAAGTTGAGTGTCACTGATCCAGAGTATTGCTGTCTTTTTTTTTTCTCCCCCCCTTTGGCAATTTTGTGGAACATTTAAATTCCGTAGTGTTTGTGGGCTTCTCTCATAGAAAAGGGGGTTCTCTCATATGTTTTTATTTGTAGCTTTTCAAGCTTCCATTGGAAAAAGAGGGGCAAGTGGGTGGACCCATCCTGGCCCAAGAAGAAATGAAGACAATATTTGGCAGCATCCCTGAAATCTACGAGGTTCACACCAGAATAAAGGTAGTGTGTCCTCAACTGTTTGTATCAAAACCAAATGTAACTAAATGTGATAGTGTAATTTGTAAAGATGCATTGTTGACCTGTTATTATCTGTGTGTAAAATGTGTTCATCAGAGTGACCTTGAGGAGCTCCTGTCAGACTGGTCAGAGGACCGGAGTGTTGGAGATATCATTCTCAAATATGTGAGTGCAAACAAATCTCCACTAGTCTGCAGATGTTGTTGCTTACATACAAAGTCAATGATATCTGATAGAGTGCCCCTGTAGTTATTCTGACACAGGTAAATTAGTTTGAGGGCAGGCTTTTGTATGCAAGACTAACACTGCCTGAATGGTTCGTGAATGCGTTTTAGGGATGTTTTGCTTGTGATGACATCATGGGTTGATTGCTTCTGTTATTATAACATTACTTTTATTCATTCTTTAGTTATAAAAGATTGTTTTGCTGAGCGTAATGCATATTACAGTAATGCACCATTCGTAGTTACTCAAAATAAGAAGTTGCAGTTGACAGTGACAGGCAGGTATGGGGCAACTATTGAACGGTCTTTCAGTTACAGAGAATACAATTATTGTGACATTGCAAATTATTCAATGGGACTAGTCTGAAAACATCTTGAAGCAAACCAATCCAAATTGTTAGTGATTTAGTGTTATTTCCCCCTTGTGTAAAACCTTGCGCTTCTCTGTGTGTGGATTTCTTCCTCTTGATGCTCCTGACCTGCTCTCATCTACTTTGTTTCCAGTCTAAAGAGCTGGTGAAGGCCTACCCACCCTTTGTCAACTTTTTTGAAATGAGCAAGGAGACAATTGTTCGGTGTGAGAAACAAAAGCCACGCTTCCATGCTTTTCTCAAGGTAGGACCTCTGGATTTGTTCTGTATCAGGGTGTCTGCAGGTCCTTAAAATGTCTAAAAATGTCTTGAATTCAGTTATACAAAATATTAAGCCTTAAAAGTCATAAGTCTTAAATTTGAATTGTGAGGTTTTAATTGCCGCACACATAGGATCCAATTTCATTTATTATATTATTTATCCATTTTTTAATTTCTCTTTGTCAAAATGAGTCAAGCTCTTCTGTTTGAAAGTCCATATCTCTGATTATACAAATCTTCAAGCCTACCCTTCAACCTAACACTGTCTTTTTACTTAATACTTGCACTTACCTGTTGGCAAAATGTAGATTAACGTAACTCACTCACTCACGCTCACCGACAGGCCAACTTTAACCGAAGGCCAGGCGCTGGCTTGGTGTGTCAGGGCCTTAATGCCATATTCCTAGACCTACCTCTGCAGGGGAACACATGACTACTAAGCTGTTGAGTTGTTTTGATCGTGAATTTGATGGCTTTGCATGGACGTGAGCAGAACAATTAAAAAAAAAAAAATCTAAGAAAAAAACCCCACTACCACTACTTACTAGTGCTTGCACAACAAAGAAATTATTTGTCCAAAAATCTGTTGTAAATTTGGTTTAGAAGTATCTTGAAAAACTTAACAAAAGCATGTAAGTGTCTGACACCCTGTTGTATGTTTGTTTGCCTGACGGATGGATGGCACGTAAAGATAGATTTTGTATTACAAACTTGAAAGGTGTGGCAAATAAATAAAACAGGAAAACCTAATGTAGGTGGGAAGTTGTATCATATACATTAGGTTTTCCTGTTTTATTTATTTGCCACACCTTCAAGCAGCTTCATTTGATATATGTCATCTCTGTAGGGCAGTCTCAATCTTTCTGGCTCATAATCCCCTAAAATGAGGAATGCGTACTTGTTAGTTGTCAGAGGTTGGCAGTTGCGTGTGTGTGACAGAAACACTTTTCTTGTTTCCTATCCTTTTTATATTACTTCTCATTTATTGTGGTTCCTTCCTGCTCAGAACTGTTGGTCTACTACTATTGGAAAGTTCATCCGTCAGTGCCTTTACGTGCACTTAAGTAACAGAGTGTATTCAAGCAAGCTCATTTATTGAATTCCATGTATATGAAAAGCCTAAGATATTAGAGAAACCTGATTATGCGGCTAGATTTCTTCTGAAGGTGAGAGGAGCAGCCATATAGCGATGAGTCCTCCTGTTAAGAATAATTCCATTCAGTCAACACTTAGAATCTAGGTTTTTGAAGTCTATGTTGGTTTTCTAAGCTGAGTATTTTGCTGTTTGTTGATTCAGACACTTTTGTGCTGGAGAAGGCGTGCGTTAACTACTGAGACTGTCCTCACTTCTCTGTCAGTTTGCTCCAGCACACCCATCCAAAAAAAAGTCAGATAGCAGGATTTTGTATAGCTACTTCAATTCAAATAAGTTTCCAAAATAAGGTTGGGGAATGGCAGAAATCCAATTCCTGACCTGCTGCGGGCTGTCTATTAAAATAGTGATGAAAATGATTTAGAAGTTTCTCAGAGCTGTCTTCATAAAATGCTTTTTGAACAGATAGACTTGAGCAAATTGACCTTCATTTTTCTGGTGGCTAGCATGCAGTGCAAACTTCTGTCTCCCAATTCAATCTGCCGCGTAGGCTTACACAAATAAACATGCTTTAACATGAATGCTTTTCATTTTGTGTCACAATGAATTCTACAGATCAATCAGGCCAAGCCAGAATGTGGCAGGCAGACACTAGTGGAACTGCTCATCAGACCTGTACAGAGACTGCCTAGTGTGGCCCTTCTTCTTAATGGTAACACACACACACAAACACACACACACACACACACCCCTTTGTTAAAAGAGTTAAGAATAAAATATTTTTTTTGCTAACTACATCCCTCCTTGTCTTTTTCTCCTTATCTTCCTGCTTCCATACCTGCCTCCTTCCTCCATTATCTCTGTTGATACCTGTCTGTAATTTCTCTTTCTCACTGTTCTTTTCTACTCACCTTTCTCAACATGATTTTCATCTCTTCCTGTCTGTCTGCTTCTTACCAAATTTTCCCTTTTTTTCACCCTTTCAGATATAAAGAAGCATACATCAGATGACAACCCGGACAAAATAACACTGGAGAAAGCAATTGAGTCTCTGAAAGAAGTCATGACGTGAGTTGGCGTGACCTTACCCTTTCTTTTGTGATGACCACACAGACAGCAATATTTGATCAGTTCCAACACCTCGGATGAACTATCTACTCTACTCTTATTGAGCATTGTGTATTTTCAAATTGTAATAATTAGCCATTGTTAAGATTTTGCAAGAAACAAGTGACATTAATTGATTTTTTTTGTTTTGTTTTGTTTTTTGAAATGTTTTAACCTTTGACATGTGTACATCCAGGATTTGGTGAACTT
Organism: Epinephelus moara; assembly: GCF_006386435.1. NCBI lineage: Eukaryota > Metazoa > Chordata > Actinopteri > Perciformes > Serranidae > Epinephelus > Epinephelus moara. Next base: position 35,249,886 of record NC_065515.1, read on the forward strand.
CTTGATATTTCAGAGCATTTTCAGATCATCAGGAGGTCACATACAGTGCTGTGTGACACATTATGCTCAAAGTGAACTGTTGTCACTTTAAGTGAACTGTTGTCACTTTAGCCACCTGACCTTTAAAATTAAAAATAAGTAATTTATGGCATGAGACTTACAGTTGTAGAGGATTGGGTTTTCGTTTCTTTAGAAGGGGCCATTTATATCTACATACACAGTGAGTCCTCCTCCACTGAGTCTGCCACATTGTTTCTACAGTAGCCTGGAATCGACAAATCAAACACTGGCTCTAGATAGGGCCAGTCCCATTTTTTGTGTAGATCTCTAAGGCGCTTGGCACACAGGAGAAGTTGCAATGTGCAACCTTACTGCTAGATGCAGGCTTAAAGTACTCCGGCGTGGTGCTGGACTTCTGGCTTGAGGGACATTTCTAGTATTTTTGTTTTGTTTTGTTTTTTTGTGGCAACAACTTGGCATAAGTTAGCATTTAACGAATTATCTTCTGATTTTCAGCGAAGCACATGGGTAGTTCCAATAGTATAGTGTTATCAAACTCAGCTGGCCAATAAGAGCTGAGTGGTGAGGGTCTAAAAACAGCACACACACACACACACGGACAGGGTTTCCACACACACGCACACACGGACAGGGTTTCAACACACACTACTTCCAAGCACATGTTGTTTAGGTGTCCGTTACAGCCTGATATCCAAATGAGTGTGGGTGAATGTGCAACCGAAATGGACAATTGAACTGCATTTGAATGATTAGCTTGTGTTAGCTTGACCATCAGCTGTCAGACACTAAGACAAAACAGCATGCCGTGTGCGTTTTGTGCAACAGGTGGATGCGGTAGTCTACCGGTAGGGTAGAGAGAGAGAGAGCTAAGTAGCGTTGAAGTAGAGTAGAGCAGGTCAGAGATGGAAGCTGGCCAGGTTGCCAACTCTCACGCATCTGGTGTGTGACACACGCATTCACCTTCCATCTCATGGTCTCACTCTGCCCAACCATTTCTCACGCCAGCGAAGAATGCTGGAAAAAACACTGGCAGCTGAGTATTTTAAATTAATTTCAAACAGCCGGCGTGCTGGGTGGGCGGAGTTGAAGTTTGCAGCCAGACTTCAGAGAGGGGAGAGGAGAGGAGAGGAGAGGGGCAGACTCCGCCTGACCGGCCTACTGGTTGAGTGAAATGGAGTTCAGCCAAATGTTTCTGTGGAAAACTACTCTCTGATTGGTGCGCAATCCATATTTGCGCTTTGATTGGGCAGCTCTAGTCTCACAGTCAGACGACTGCGCTGTTGTGTTGTGATCTGAATCAATCGCACAGACGAGACGTGTGCTGCTGGGCAGTGCTGCTGTGTGTTAACTATGTTCAGCAAACCAGCCAGCAAGAAGCAAAAAACCTTGCACAATTTCTTCCAAACAAACTGTGTAAGTTGAGTCATGCTTTTGCATGTAGCTAATGTTAGCTAAATGATGACTAATTAATAGATGCCAATATATCAGGTTAAGCTAGTTAACAAGAATACTAATGTTATTGTTACCTATATTGAATCGCTTGCTAGCTAGTTTCATGCTAGGAAAAAATCCACTCCTCCTTAATAGGAACTTGTGCTCAGTATTGCTTTGCACATATTTTTTAATCTTTATTGCCACAATAGAAAGAGCAGGGTCAGGGAGGAGAAAGTGGACCAGAGGCCAGCAAGGATGATCTTGCAGGGTCTTCACAGGTGAGGAGAGATTATAACTGGCTGAGAGAAAATATCTATAGCATAAAAGTGACTTTGCGATTAATTTCCACAGCTATGTCAAAAGGCATTTGGAGAGCTTTGTAAATGTCAAAAATGAAATGAAATGGCCTAGGTCTAGGCACTCTTAGACTTGCATTGTCTAGAAATATATCATGAAATGCTCTTTAGACTACAATAATACACAAAATATATTATTATTCCCAAAATAATATTTTAGTTAGATCTTAATCAAAATATATTCAACCATTTCAACCATGAATTTTGCTTTACATCCAAAATGCGTCTTGTGTCTATAAAGTAATAGGCTATATGCCACATAGGCAAGTCCTAGTTTCTGGTTTTCACTAGTTCAGTCACTCTGAGCTGAATGCAGGTTCACTTGTGAAGGCCCTGCAAGTCAGGGTGGCTTTGAATGAATGTCGGTATTGCCCATCTCCAGAATGCTACCCCTAAACCCACCAGAATGCAGGAAATCACATCTACCACATCCAAAATTTTCTGGGGGAGGACCCCCAGACCACCACTATACTACCATTGTCTCTCTCTGTATGGTATTTGTATGTAAGGTTTTAGGCCCTATCCATCTCCAGCAGGCGCCCCAAAAGTCCGTTAGGATGCAGGGGATCACGATCGCATCTACCAAATCAGTTGACAAACAAAAAATTTATGTGTCAGCTTAAACAACGAAATTGTACTCAGCCCCGCTGAATCTCGCTCTAGTGTTTTTTGAAAAGTTGGCAACCCATTGCTAGGTGCAATACAGTAAAGAATCAGCAAAACTGAGGTAAGTGTGGGTCAATGGGTTTCAGGTTTCAGGCTCAGGAAAAGTTTTCACTTTAAGCCCTGTAGATGCTACTAGCTCCTTTACACAACACCTTCACATTTGGCAATGTAAATGCATGGCTCCTCTCCAGTTAATTGGTTTTCAGGTGTGATACTTGCTGCTCTTTTTTAAATGAACTCTACTAGTGCAGTGCCCGTTCAAAACACGCCTGCTCAGAACGGGCCCATTGTTTGGCCTATGGTGTTGCTGCTTGCAGCTTTCTTGAGAACTGCTCATCCAAACAACTTCATGCTTGACACTGAGCTTCTCTGGGCCCTTAGCAATAGACCTGGGCCCCAGACAGCTATAGAGTTATGATGATGTTTAGATATGAAAAACATTGAATTATGTTGCTGTTCTACCTCAGCGTACACTGAAATACCATACAAAGGCCCCCAAAGCACCTAAAAGATATGTATCTCAAAGGTATACTACTTATTTACTGTGTATTATTTACTGTGTATTACTAGGGGTGTAAATCACCAGTTTCATCACGATACAATATTAAATTGATTGTTTTGACAACGATACAATATTTTCTGATATTACAAAGTCTGCCATGATAGGATTTCGATTTGATAGGACTCAGGGGTCTGTGATGGATATTAGGTGATATTAAATGCCCATTTAACACAGTCAGTGACAGAAGATGCTGCCACCTCTTTCTTTTTTACTTTTGGCCATAAAACACATAAATAAGCAAGCACCTCTAAATCTTTGTCAGTTTTTGTGTTTCTGCGAAGGAAGCACCATCTCATGGTGACACCTTGTAATTGAATAAATGGGCACGTTACAGTGGAATCTAGGCACACCCCCAGAAAGGTGGGGGGGAATGGTATTTGGCTGGAAGTTGGCTGGACATTGGCAGGCATCCGGAAGGCTCTCGGATGGCGTGGGAAATATGAAGTGGCTGCATCTGTAATGAAGAGTTTGGTTGTAATGTTAGCATATCCAGCATCTGAATTGCAGTCAGTGAGCCGCGGCTGGCTGGCTGCAGATGACATACTGCTCATTCTACAGAGTCCTGGGCTTCCTTTGGTCCAGGAGCAAAGTGTTCATTCCAAAAGTTACATCTGACGCTTGAAATGTTTGCTACATGAAAAATCTCCAGTCTCTTTCTTCATCTGTTGTTGACTGTACTGTATCAAGCAACAGAGGCTCCTTGCTTATGTAGATGAAAACATGCTCAACTCTGCAGAACTCTGAAGCCCTAGCCCTGCCTCTGCACAGAGCCACAGAGCGCTGTTCACTTATTTATTTAAAGTTTATTAATATTGAACATGTTGCATGTCTAAATTTCACCAAATTTGACAGTTCATGTCTTTGGTTCCCCAGCAACACACCCATCAAGTGTGATGGGTGGACATACTTACACACAGACGGACAGAGATTCCTTGCTTTATATTCAGATTAAGATGTATGGTCAGTCATTGATACAAACAGCACAGGGCTACTGATACAAGTCTAGCCTTAAACTAACTTGATTCACACTAAATTCGCTAAAACCAAGCCCCAAGGACAGCACCAAGCTTTGAGGCCTATTTGACACAGTGGGCCAAAAGTTGAAATTACAACTCCTGGGTCCATCACATGATGCCATTAGGTCTCAAAAGACCTTTTCATATATACTAACATTGTGAAAGAGACATCTATAAAAGAGTGGATTTTTTAAGCACCACAGCCAACCAGCAGTCCAAAACCCAAAGATGTTCAATTTAAAATGATATTTAACAAAACCCTTAGTTTTTAGAAGGTGGAACCAGCAAACATTTGGTATTTTTCCTCGATGAAGGTCTGCAAGTGATGGATTATCAAAATTGTTGCAGATTATTTTTCTTTTGGTCAACTAGATGATTTCTTGGCTAATTCTGTATTACCTGAGATTAATAATTACATTGTTCCTTCCCTTCTCTAACTTCCCTTTTCTCCTCACTAGTCACATCAATGAGGACAAGAGGAAGACTGAAGGCCAGAAGCAGATCTTCGATGTTGTATATGAAGTTGATGGCTGTCCTGTAAGTTTGAGGGATATTCCGTACAAAAAATATAGGTCATAGGTTTTAAAGAAGTACTTGAGATTAAATGCATATGACCTTAAAATCACTAGAAAGTCTTCCATTGCAAATACTTAGTATTGTGGTATACATTATTCATTAATCTAATTATGCTGAGACTGTCTAATATGTAGAAATAATTGGAATTTTTTAAAGAATCAACCTTGGGTTGAGACTAAAACAAATGAACCCTGCTGCGCTTCTTTTCTCCAGAACCATCTACTGTCCAATAGTTTATATTTTATCCAGTTTTCTCCTATGTACGCCTTTTTTCCCCCCTCTATCAGCGAGGCAGTCATGGTACTGCTGAATTTTCTCTTTTCTAATCTCATTTCTCTGTGTCTCTCTTTGTTTCAGCCACAGTTCTCCACACTTTCCTTTAACTTCCTGTCCTTTGTTTTCTCTGCAGGCCAACTTGCTGTCTTCCCACCGCAGTCTGGTTTACAGAGTAGAAACGATCGCCCTGGGAGACCAGCCCTGTGACCGTGGAGAAAATGTCACACTCTTCCTCTTCAATGACTGCCTCGAGGTGAGAATACACGCAGACGGCAATAAGCATTTACACAGAACACGTTCACACCTGATTTACCATTTTTCTATAGGTCAGGGTTAGGGCTGAATGATATGGAAAAATAATCTATTGGCATTTGTTTTTTAATATGATGATTGCAATTTAGTAATAAATAATACGTTTTTTTCTTAAGTAGGACTGCTCTATTACTACAAAAATAATAATCATGATTATTTTGATTGACATTGAAATCACAATTATTTATTACAGTTCTCATTGGCTTTGAGAACATCATGCATCTTCTTCTTTTTAACACTGGATGTCTTTTAACTTCAGATACAGTTAAACTGAAAAACAATCAAATTAGTTGTGTTGCTTTGTGGTATAGCCAAGACCATGTAACACATCATGTACATAATTGCTGTTTGTTTGTTCTGACTCTTCGAAGTGTATTTCCACACCACAGACTTTGTTTAACCTTTTTTCCTCGACCTTTCTGCCATCTTCTTACAAGTTCTACCAAAGAAATTTCAAAGCAATGGGGGAGGGGTGATGCGTTGTGACTCACTATTTTCACTTCATGCTGCAACTTCTGTTTGGACTGTGGGGGAGGGGCCCAAACACCGCTGGGAAGGGCTGTGCTTGATTTACAAAAATGAAAGACAAAATTGGAGCAACATCGGTAGACTTGCCATGTGGCACAATATAGTTTCATCTCGATTATCATGTTTTGAAAATCGAGGGATGCCAAAATAGGGAAGCCTAATCTTAAGTGTCTCATCTACTGTATTTTCTCTATACACAAGCAGTAAATCATACTATAGTAAGACCAGGGCCCTATTTCAGAAAGCCAGCTCAGCGAAACCCTGAGTCTTACCTGCTGGCTCGCAGGTTTGCTTCATCTAAGCCTGAGGCCGAGTGTGTCGCAGGTAGGAGAAACATGGCATGTCCTTTAGTGAAGGAAGTCGTGGACGTTGGGGCACAGTTTATTCAGAGGCTGCTGCGTAAGGAGAATGTGATTAGACCCCGTTTGGATGCCTTCCTGGAGGAGTCTCTATATGAAAGATACAATTTCACCTCTCAGTCTTTCATTTATCAGAAAAATCTGTTCCACCCAGATATCAAATATTACACATTGTGGATTTGCATTATCACCAGAGCAAATGTTATGCATTGCCCTTTGATTCTTCTGCAGCGGCAGTTTTCTTTATAACATCGGAGACCCTGAACACATCAGCAAGACAGCGGTTTGTCAGGCTATAAGAAAAGTGACCCTGGCTCTGAAAAGACTTTTGCCCGTTTTCGCGGTTTTCCCTGGACATGAATCAGAATCGATTATCAAAATATTTGCAACGGAGCATCGGTGGCTTTGTGGATGGAGCGTAAGCCCCGTGATCAGACGCCCAGCGCCTGATGCAGTGGCCGCGGGTTCAAATCCAGCCTGCAGCCTGCTCTTTTGCCATTAGAGGCAACAAAAGCCCCAGAAATAATCTTAAAAAAGAGGAATTCCACAGAACTGCAGGTTTGTCAGTGTTAATCAGAAATTAATCTAAATTACAGTATGCAATGATTCATGAATACTTTTTATATATATTCAAAGATTCCGCTGTGTAATTGGCTCATTTATGGGACTCAACATCCCATAATAGCTCCATCTGGGAATAAAGGAGATTACGTGAGTCAGAAGACATTTCACAGCAATTCAGCAATTCAGTGAACCTCAGCCTAATATTGACAGAATAACTATGTATAAGCAAAATTTCTCACCAGTCTGTTTAATATCTTTGTGTTTGATTTTGAGTCGCTGCCCAGTGTGTTTGGGCCCCATCAGATTACAGCTGAATAAGAGGATACAGCAAATTATATTAAAATATATGAACTCTGTGTAATGTTTCTGTAGGCTATTTTCTGTATATTAGACACATTAACACATCACATTACATAACATCACTTCACATTACCTATTAACACACTCTGCAGTCTTTCCCCATCACACCTCATGCTGTTTAGCTTCAGCTGATGTGTTTTGTTTTTTTTTCATTTCACGGCCATTAAAATCTCAGACTCTGGCTTTATGCTTTCGGCCACTGAATATCAGGTTATCCGCACTCCACTGATGATGTCTTTCGGTGATTGCCGTGAACCCGCCTCTCTCAGTTCTGAACATATTCAGAGTGGATTGAACTAATTCGGATCAGCTGTTCTGGAACCGAAAGCTCAGAGTTTCTCAGCTCAGGCTCAGTCAACCCGGAGATCGGGATCAGGCTCAGAGTTTGTTGAGCCTGCTTCCTGAAATAGGGCCCTGTACCACATTGGATACAGTCAACATAGAGGCCAGATATCAAATACCATTACACCCCTTGCCCCGACCACTTCGCCCTTACCCCTACGTTTTGCGCTTTCACCCTTAGGGGTAGGGAGTAGAGAAAAAAGGACTTTGGCATTTGCTTTTGCTCAGAAGATAGAAAACCTACAACTACCAGAATGTTCTGCGCCGCATCAGACTAAGAAACGCTCCCGCTGGTAGGTTATGTAATGCAAATTTGTCAGCATATCCCTGTAAGGAAATTTCAAGTATCCTCAAATACTGAGAAATTTCTACTCCTGTACCACTAAGAGCATCTTGTTGGGGAACATCACAGCCTGGTACAGAAACAGTACCGAGCAGGACTGCAAGGCCCTGCAAAATGTGTTTTGTTTTAAGTGAACATAAGTATATAGATAAACTGATCGATTGATCTTTCTTACTTATATGTCTACTTCATCATTATTTTCTAAGCCAACTCAATGAATGCTCTCAGTCAACAACAGTGCTATCAGAAAGGATTGTACAATGCAAGGAGATGCCACATCATGTTCATAGACTGTTGAACTTTTATTGTTGAAAGTTGTATTTGTCTGTGTTTTTAATATAACAACATAAACAACACCAACAAAACCATGAAATTAAATGAAAGTTATGTGTATGTGTATATTTACAAATTTGATGTGTTGGCTGTGGTTTGGATATTTAATATGATTTTTAGAATTCAATGGAGTTTAACTACATTCTGTTTTGTAAATGGAGAATTCAGTAAGTAGTCGCATTACCTGAACATGCTTTCTATTTTCACCACTTTAGACTCTGATATCATTTAACCAGTGATGTAACCAGCAAGTCCCTTAATACCTCCACCTTCTGTGTCGTTCTTCCTCTGCACCTTGTTTGTTAAGAGAATCTCAGCGTGGATCTCAGCACGATGTGAAACACATGCTGAGTTTCATGTGCACATGCAGTGTTGAGTACATAAGGGGCTTTTTGCAGTGCAGCAAGATTGATTGGGTGATCAATTCATGTGTGTAGAGTCTATCTTTGCTGACAGTCTGTGTGTGTGTGTGTGTGTGTGTGTGTGTGTTAATGAGCAAAGGGGCAGCATAAGAACAGAGCAGGCAATCATGAAAGAGATGAGGTTGGCGCTGCACTGATTGAGGCATGTCAGCAACACCGTGTGTGTGTGTTGTGTGTGTGTGTGTGTGTGTGTGTTAAACAGTCATACATGGATTTCTGACATTTTCCATGCCGTCTTGTATGTATGATAAGTGAATGTTGTGTTGGAGTGGGTGGCTTCACTAATCATTGATTAACTCTTGCATTCATATAACCCTCTTCACGCTCACTGCCAAAACAATGACCCATGATGTAGTGTCCTATTTTATCCTCTCCTCCATCTCTCTCTTCTTCCCTTCTTCCTCCTCTCTCTTTTGTCTCTCTTAGCATCTAATTAATGTGGCATTAATGAGTTGCATCGTTTACCTCTACGAAGGCCACATTGATTAATTGCCAAGTAACCGATAGCAGCTTCACCCACACACTGCAAAATGCACCCACACTCAATTCTGAATCACCATGACACACACACACACAAGTTGCTTTTCTTCACATTTACCTCCAAAGTTGCTGTCTCACATTGTGGGCGTGTGTGTGCTTCTCTGCAGATTGCGAGGAAGCGACACAAGGTGATCAATACGTTTAAGAGTCCGCTGGGACAGACGAGACCACCACCCCCGCTTAAACACATCGCACTGATGCCACTCTCCCAGATCCGAAGAGTGCTAGACCTGCAGGACACAGAAGGTAACACAGAGACAGCATGTGCACGCTGTCAACTAATGAAGCCACTGCATATCACTTCATCTGCATGTCATTTAGCAGTGTTTTATGTGTCCCTCTCCATTTGCACTGCATTTTAACAATCAAAAATGGTTAAACACACTGTTGGAGTGTCACTGTAATACAGCACAATAGTGGAAACAATGACAAACCTACTCCAAGATCTCTGCTCCATTTAGAGCTGATTTTTTTAGTGGGCGTCAGCTCTGTCACTGTGGCCTTTGCTTTCTTGTGCGGTGGTGTGTCTGTGTTACACCTCTAAACTATTAGTCAGCGGTGGGTTTTCTGTGATTAGTGTGCATAGTAAAGTCAAACAATTGGTAACATCTTTTTTTAATTTACCAAATGCCTCTCTTATTAACATCACACAGATGGCATTCACATTTTTTTTTTTCAAGTCCCGATGCTCAGAGCAGAGGTTCCGCTATCGACTCTTGTTTATCACTGTACCATGGACGACATGGGAAAGTGAATATTCAACAACATTTGGAGATTTTGCAACATGGCTAAAACTGGTACAAAGCAATGGATATTGAGCTTGGTATTATATATAAGAAAGTTTTTCAAACTCAGCATAATGGTAATCAAGACAGTGGAATCCCACATGCAGAGTGAGAAACAGAAATCGCAGAAAAAACGCAATGTACAGGATATCTCAAGAATGTCATGAGGGAATTTCTTCAAATTTGGCACAAACGTCCGCATGGTCTCAACAGTGAACTGATTAGATTTTGGTGGTCAAAGGTCAAGGTCAAGGTCACTGCGATCTCGTCCATCTCGTTTTTGTGAATTTGATATCTCAAGAAGGCCTTTGGGAATTTTCCTCAGATTTTGCACAAACATCCAATTGAACTTAAAGATGCACTAGTTAGATTTTGGTGGTTAAAGGTCAAGGTTACTGTGACCTTTCATCCGTCTCACTCTTGTGAACATGATATCCCGACATCACTTTAAGGGGATTTCTTTAAATTTGGCGCAAACAAATTCTAGTCCTGTTTATAAACTGCTTCAGGATCACACATTTTACGATACAGTATGAAAAGCTAAGTGAAGGATGTCCAATATTTCCTACATATGCAAGTGTTTCCTACACAATTTAATGTTTCTTTTACATTGTCTAGCCCTGTAGTTTCATGTGAGAACACATCGTTCAGAGACAAATTCTGTCATTACACAGGGAACAGTGATGATTAATGTTTATGGAGTTTGGATGGCGTACTGAAGTTGATTTGACTTGGATTTTTTATCCTCCATTACTTCTGTCTGCTCTTATCTTTCCATCTGTTTCTCTTCCCTCTCTACCTGTACAACACTTATCCTCCATCGTCCCCATCATTTTCTGTCTCCCTCCCTTTATCTCAATCTCCACACTCCCTCCTGTCTTTTTGTCACTGTTCATTATTTTGTCTCTCTCTCACTCCATCACTGTCTGTCCCTCTCTCGCTCTTCCACTTCCTCCCTTCAGAGTGTGTGAATGCATTTGCCTTGGTGGTTCGCCCTCCAACTGAACAGGAGAACTTGTTGTTCAGCTTCCAACTGGCTGGAGAGGAAACGGTTAAAAGCGCCTGGCTGAGAACACTTTGCCGCCATGTCGCCAACACCATCTGCAGGACTGATGCGGTGAGAAGTCGCGCACAGCGCACAACACACACACACACACACACACACACACACACACACACACACACAAAGAAAAGAAAGTACGTAGTTTGGTAGTTTGACAGAACAACAGGCATGGAAAGAAGCTGTGATGATGTGAGCTCTGTCATCCTCAACAGCAGTTAAAACTGAAGGAGCCTTTTCCTCTCCAGAAACTTGGTCACATCAAACAATTGCTCCAGTCATATATCCATCCATCGTGTCATAAACATTCGGGGCTCAGCCCAAACCTTGGGGGGGTCTGGGGGCATGCTACTATGGGGAGATGTTTTTCCCCCAGCTATATGCACTATTTTACATTTGAGATATAGAATGCATAAAATCTGTACATCATGTGGGGGAAACATGATAGTTGCCAGGAAAACAAATCACCCTGTAGAGCCTACATCCCACTTCAATTTTTCTCCATTGGTCTTCATCATTCAGAAACCGTGACACAACAGATGTTGAGTATGACTATGTTTTTTTACTCCTGCCACCTAAAAACAGGTAAACATTGTCTTTTAGTATTTTTAAGTTGCATAAGGTAGGTAATATAGGAATTGGTGTAAACAGCATTACTAATCTTGAACCTTTTTTTGCTATACTATGCTGGAGTAGAGTTCACAGCATGAATGTTTAGCTGACAAATCTGCAACATTTAAAGCTATAGTAGGTAACTTTTTCAGCAAATCTGACAAAATGTGTTTTAATTGTCGCTATCCTGACAGCAGAACATGAGGCAGATAATCTGAGAAAAAAAAAAATCCTGTTACTCTGTCTCCTCCTCATAGTGCTTATAATGGCATTTGCAAGAATTGAGACAACAACCAGTTAGAGCCAAGGAGCCTCTATTGCAGCTGTCAGTTATGTTAGTCACTGCTCCTAAACTGCGTTCAGATTGTCAAACTTAAGCAGTACTGATCAAATATTAATCAAGACTCTGTTACTGCATTTCTTGCCTTAAATGTTTTCAGAAACTGTTTAGCTGTAAAATGAAAAAGTTTTGCCTGGCCAGTCGGTGGCACTTGGTTTTGGCTCTAGTGTTTTCAATATGGTGGCCGGGTCGAAAACCTTCTCATTTTGAAGCTAAACAGTAAACTAAAATATGTTTCTGAAAACATCTGAGACAGAAAATACAGGCAATGAAGTTTTGATTCATATTTGATCAGCGCTGCCTAGTTTCACAGTTTGAAGGCAGTTTATAAGCAGTCTCACAATGGCCTGTGATAAGCCAAAGCTACATTTTCTAGTCCCTAAAAACAAAGGAGAGGTTCAGAAGTCTCATGTTCTCTTAGACCACTTGAATTATAATATCCTCAAAGGTTATTATGGGATTTTTGCATAATGATGCCAAAATTAAAGTGCCTTCCCCAGGTTTAAATCCATGCTATAATAATCCCCAACAATGACAAGTAAATGTGGTCAACAACACTCTGAATTGAATATTAGACCAGTGGAAGAAGAAGAACAACAACATTTATTCATTTATATTATATTTCTCTAGGCATAGATGGCATATGGCATAGATTCTGGGCTTTTGATCAAACATTCGGAGCTGCAGCCCCAGAAGCTCCCCCACCCCTGCTCCGCCCCTGTTAGAGAGGTGTTGATGCAATCATATGATCATTTTTGAGGAATTAGTTCATGGTGCTAAAAATGTTGTTTCCTCTGTTTAGCCTATCCTCATTGATATGGATTTTGTAGACAAAATAATAGAAATACCTATCAAACCTGCAGTATCATACTGCCCAGCACCGAACTAGTGGCAGTGAGTCTAGTCTCTCCAAGTCAAGTTCAGCATGTTGAATCAGTGACAGCAAAGCCTGTCTGTGAATGAAATCACTCTGATTGGCAGTTCAGCTCAGAGCTCGAAAAGAGAGACTGGAGTGACAAAAGTAAACAAAGAACTAAAGTCAGAGGAAGTGAGACCAAAACAAAACTTGTTACATAGGAAAAGATTATTTTTCTTAAGCCACTGGGCTCTTTAGCAGAAACTTTTCCTGACGGTTTGTGTTATTGCTCACTGGCACACGCTAAATATGCTCTGTTCATTCAACATCAAATTGGTTTGTTAATGTGCTAACTGGCTAACTAGCATCATGACAGTCTTCTGGTTTCCCTTTTTGAATTGCAGTTACAAACTGCCACCGTCTGCTGGTGCGTTATTTCTTCTCGCGCAGGTGCAGAACATATGGGCTAGTTGGCTGTCGGGCGACAAGATGATGTCAGGCAAGGCATTGGGGAGCCTTTGTTGCCATTAGTTCTCTAGGGAACTGCCCATTGGTTCGACAGCCCATTGGTTCGACATCCCATTGTTCCGACCATATTAAACTCATTGTTCCTAAGTCCGTTCCGAAATCATCATGATGCCCTGTGGTTAAGGTCTGGTTAGGTTTAGGCACAAAAACCACTTGGTTAGGGTCAGGAAAAGATCATGGCGTGGGTTAAAATGAAAAAGAAAGTGACAAACACATAAGCCATGAGCCTGCTCCGCCTCAAGCCGGTCGCGGCGCACCACACGCCCGCCGCGAGCCGTTCAGCACCACGGACAGTCGGACTAATGGGATGTCGAACCAATGGGCTGTCGAACCAATGACATGGACCCAGTTCTCTAAAGTCAGTTTTGTGTGTCTGGGCTTTATCTCTCAATGTCTTTCCAAATAACAATACTACAAGCACATATTCTACAGTTGATTTCTGTCTTTATGTCAGGGATTAGGGTGTGTGTGTGAGATGAGTTATCTATCTGGAAAAAGCCAAATTAGGCAAAAGCTAATACTGTTCCAATGAACACTAAAGACTGGTACCAGGATCAATTTTTAGGATAACAAGGTAAAAAAAAAAAGGTCCAGTTATCTCCTGCAGTGATTAACAAATGTTTGCAGGGGAGTTTTTTTCAGCTGTAAATTAATAAACATTTGGTGCTCTAGTGAATATTTCCCACAGCAGGACAGTGACTTTGGGATTTTGTTTTTAAATTAAACTAGTTTGTGTGTTGATGTTAATGAAGGAACATGTCACCCAGTGCATCAATGTGGCGTTGATGTGTATTTAACTGTTTTTTGACAACATCACGGCACACAGGCTACACAGACACAGCCAATGCCTAGTTGGTTTTAGTCTTTTTGAGGGATTTTTGTGATTAAGAGAAACATAAAATATAGCCAAGTGTAACCTTTAATGGTTTGGGGATATTATGAAAAAACAACTTGTTATGGGCTGATTAAGCTTAATGATTATGGGTCCAGTGGAAGATATGGAGTTGAGGCTGTCTGCTGTATAGAGCAGAGCAAGCAGCAGGGGGCGATGTTGGCCTCTGGTCTGCCTGCCACCTCACAGCTGCATTCCTAATGCTGTTTTCACTGGGTCAGCGCTACAATGTGAATACCAACGAGATAGAGCCCTGCTTGTTAACAAGCCCACTGCAGGGTGAGGGGGAGAGAGAAATAAAGACTGTGTGTGTGTCTGTGTGTCCTAGCACTCACCTCCTCTTGCAACTATTTTGACAGCAAATCATAATGTATCTGCTGGTACTGATTGCATGAATTGCACACTTCGGGTGATGATTTATTATATTGAGTTTGAGGCTGTTTTGTTTTTTGTTGATTACCAGGAGGATCTGATTCAGTGTACAGACCCAGACTCACTGCAGGTCAGCACCAAGGATATGGACAGCACCCTGAGCAAAGCCTCCAGGGCCATCAAGAAGACCTCTAAAAAGGTAACGGCAAAAGAATCCGTTTCACATCATTATCCTTCTAGTCTACTCCAACTGCACCTCTTCCAAGGTGGGCTCATGATCAGGGTTGCAAAGGGCAGGAACATTTCCAAAGGAAGTTGAGCTTGGGATATGGAATTTCAGTTTAAAACGGGTACCTTTTAACAGTGAGATTATTTGGGGCATAAACACAATACTAGATCTTATTGCATGTTGCTCAGTGGCTAGAATAGGTGTTCCTGCTGCAGCGGTCACAGGCTTGATTCCCGCTTGTGGCCCTTGGCTGCATGTCAGCCCATGGAGTTCTGCTCCATGTTGGAACAGCAACTAATTTTGAATCGTTGAAAGCATTTCCACTAAAAACAAATTGGTTCGAAGCCTGAAAAGCAAAAAAAAATAGCAGGTTGTTTTTAACGTATAGTTCAAATAGTGACGACATGAGTGGGCTTTTTATATTCTATAGTTGGAAAGAGATTTGCGCCTAATAGTCTTCTTTGTCTTCTTATAATCATTAGTTGGTATTTTCTTTTTTTTCTTCTTCTTCTTCTTCTTCTTTTTTTCCTCTTTTTTTTTTTTTGTTTTTTGTTTTGGATAAATACAGATCTCAGTTACAGGACAAAAGACACGTCCTACCTGGTGTAAACACGGGCTGGTTCATTAGAAAGTACCAAGGTTCCAAGAGGCCTGAACAGAGCCGGTTCAAGAACCAGAACTTATTTGGTGGAAAATTGATATTTGTCAGCCAAAGCACTACATGTTCTCATGGGAGTTTTGATTTTATTTCTGGAGTGAATATATATTTACTTATGATATTTAATTTAACAAGCTGATATTAGCTTATTAGCCAAGTACACACCTTGATAAGACCTTCTGCTAGTGTCTGCTAGCTAGCTATAACCATGCAGGATGAAACTTGATTGAGCATGCTACTTAATAAGTTTTGATTAATCTTTTTCCATTCATTCTTTACTGTATACATTTTTTTTCTAGTTTAGTTGTTCACTGAAAAGATTTTAGCATTTTCTTTAACTCTGGCTTTATTTTGATATTGAAAGAAAGAGGGAGACAGAGGAGGAAGGACAGGGAAGAGATGGGATAACATGCAGCAAAGGCAGCAGCAAATAATGAATTATGTCTGTGTGTTTCTATCTGCATATGACATGGTTAATACATTTTACTTTTTAAATCTCCCGGCAGTGGGTTGCACACGCAATACGTCGTCAAAACATCACACCTATTCCATCCAAGGTCCCATCCTGTTGGCTGTCCCTGTTACACAGAGATTGATTTGGCGGTGTTGCTACCTCCACTGCCGGCTCAGAGGCGAGACAGCTCTGTCCCCCCCGTTTCACAATTATACTGTTTATACAGAATGGCGAGGGAGGCAGAATAATGGTGCGAAATTCACACCTTGAACAGGCAGTGTAAACAGGGCTTAAGTCCTAATAGAGAGGTGCGATGGAAACGAAGGGCTGCACGCAAGTTTCTGGTAGCATACAGTGACGCCAGTTAAAGCCATAGTTGATAATGTTGGAGAGCTAGCAAGATTTGAAAGCGGCACCTCCTCTAAGCTCCACCCCCTCCTCCCCCTCCCATCAGTGCTCCGTCCAAAGCCACGGCCCCACACAAGCTTGAACGCGCATCCTGCAGTCAGCAGGGCAGAGAAGAGCCAAGTAAAATAAAAAATCCCCCCCGAAGCAAACAAATAATTACCTGTCCAACAGAAAGACAGCAACCTCTGCATCACTTTTCAGGCCCTTCAGCTCCCTCAGTTGTCTCCACCGTTCAAAAGCTGCACCGATGTTGATGTCTGGTTTGTCCTCTCACTTTATCCAAAGCCTTTTTCGTCACAGCCTTTTCTGCCTCCGACTTTCTTTTATCAGCCTGTTTAGCGGGGCGAGCCGTTACAAGTAACGCTGGATGTGGTACTTCTGGCTGCATTTTCAAGTAACGCTGGATGTGGTACTTCTGGCTGCATTTTCTCTGCCATTGTTCAGCAAACTCCTGCTAACTCGGTATTTCTGCTGAGGAGTGTGCTGAATATTTCTGGCAACGGTGACACGTGATGAGTGCATGCAGGGAGGAGGGAGGGAGGGACGGATGGGGGCTCGGGCAGGACGAGACATGAAGGCATCTGATTGGTTCTTTCCATTGGCACCGAATGGCAGGGATTGGTCAGAGTTTTTACAGGCCTTCAGCTGCCACAGAGGTCGGATTTTTTTCATTCCTTTCTCTGAACGCGTTATGTATTGACTACTCTCAGAATGGAAGGACCATTTCACCCAATATAAAAAGAAGTGTTTCTGAACAGGATTACCAACTATAACTTTAAGCAAGTTTTGAACCAGCGGCTGGTACAGTACAACCTCCTCTCCTGCTGTCCAGTGTGACTGACTCTCCAGTTGACAGAGCTGTCAGCAGCCACACAAGAGGGACATGTTGGCCTAAAGTGCCGACTCTAAGTCCACCCGAATGTCCTCATTCGGGTAAAGCCCCAGTTCAGACAGACAGGACTTTGCATATTTACCTCATTATCTAGACTACAGTTTACAAACTATTTCATGCTGAATTACACAGAAACATGAAAGAAATCATGCACAAGACATCTAGTGCAGAC
Source organism: Epinephelus moara (assembly GCF_006386435.1). NCBI lineage: Eukaryota > Metazoa > Chordata > Actinopteri > Perciformes > Serranidae > Epinephelus > Epinephelus moara. The sequence goes on from NC_065515.1 coordinate 35,267,154, forward strand.
GTTTCCCTTTTGATGTCATTGTGCCGTAATAAAACAATGGACTGGGTCTGAAATCTGCCTCACATTCTGTAGCTGCTCTTTCCAGCTTATCCAGAGAGGGCAGCTAAAGGATTTGAATATTAACTGAGAATAAGCACGATACTGCCTGAAAGAATCTTTGGAACAAGCAGACAAAGATATAGTATGTGACATTGTCAAACAGCATGTGGAAAAATGGTTTATCTGACTTTAAAGAAACATTTGAGGGAACAATTGAGAGCGGTGAAGGTTAAGAGATTAAGGAAAGGCTCTGGGGCAGACTGTCTCCCCAGTCATTCTACCAGTTTCTCTTTTTCTTGGTGTTAAAAAGCTATCTGCTTTTCCTGATTCAGAGTATGGTTACTTTAAAAATGGCTACATATTCTGCTAGGTCAACAGCTGTTATCGCTTTAAGAAATAGGTTTGCATGTTTTCATTTTATGAGTGACAACTAAACAGACACATATAATCACAGCATATCATAGTACTACTGATGAAAAAATATTTGGCCTCGTAAAAAAATCATGACTTGTCAGATGCTGATCCTTCTCAGTAGCTGTCTCAAAGGCTAATAACTTTGTGAAATTGAAGATAGCAGGGAAACTCATAGCTTAACACCAGCCTTTTAAAACTAGTACAGAAACATGGCCCCTTTCAAATTACAATGCTCCCCATTTTTCTGCCAGTCTCATCTTTAAGTTCTTTTCCACTTAAGGTCCACGTTTTGGTATGACAGTGAATGCATTCCTGATCCTGATCTTTCTAATGCTACTGTGGTGAAACAAGGCCCTAACAATTTTTCTTACTCAGATTAATCAAATAACAACACTGCAGCTTACAGATTTAATACTGAGCAATGAGGTTACCTGATAAAGTGAATGGAAAAAATTGCAACTTCATTTAATTAACAAATGAACAATATCAATTGTTTATAGAGCCTGACAGATGAATCAGCCAGGTTGAGGTGTTGGCAGATAATAGCTTATTGCGTATATTTGGGTATATACATGTGTGTTTGTCAGTTAATTACAAGAAATGTCAGTAGAGAAATGGCAAAAATATGTTGAGGTAATTTAGAAACAGTGTGACTATTGCATAGTACTGTTAAGATGTATTTTCTTTCAACTGTAAAATGTCCCATTAACTTATCTTCTTTGTCTCTTACTTACCAGATTTGAAATATAATAAACATTAATGCATGTAATGAGTTTATCGCATTTTTTTAATAGTCCAGTAGGTGAGCTTGAGGGTGATTCAGTGGTAAGAATTCCTTCACTGTTGTTATCCACAGTGGTCTCCTCATCTCCAAAACAAACAGACCAGGTGATTAAAAATGGTAAAAACACTGAATAAAGCAGTGTCACATTACAAGTGTTTGGGATTTTGAGGATGGGCAGCTTGTGCAGTGCCTGCTATGTGTGCTCATCTTTTTTCTAATCCAAACATTCAGGAGGTTTTTACCTGGAGCCGCATTATCCACAGATAATGTTTATTCCTCTCCAACAAACAGATTCAGTGAATAAAATTGGTAACAACACTGAATAGGTATATTTATCATATATATTATAATATATTTTCACAATACAAGTCACGATACAATGTCATTGTGATTTTAAATATGTGATGATATGCTGAGTATTACAATAAAATATTATGTAATGTAAATTATGTCTCCAAAGGAAAACTTTGTCACATCTCTTTTATTTAATAACATAAAGTCTTCAGTTCATCTCACTTCAGCCTTTTTGCAGCAGCAGCAGCAGCAAAAATGTATCTACTAGACAGAAAAAGCAATTGATTAAATTATTCTAGTAGGCTACCTAAAGTTTAATTTGTATTTGTAATATTGATAATTTTTTGAATAAGAAAAATTGATACTTGGCACTGTGTGGTGATATGATATTGCTGTATCAATTTTTTCCCCCCACCTTTAGTGTTTCTCCAATGTTGTTTGGCCCGTCAGAGACAGCCGTGAGCCTTGCACCTGCTAATGTGTGCTCACCTTTTATCTCTAATAACCTAAGACCCCGACGTTCAGAAGGTTTTCACTGAGAACCGAAATATCCACAGAGGTCTCTTCCTCTCCTAAATAAACACACCCCGTGATTTAAACTGCTAAGAAGTACCAAATAAAGCAGTTTCACATTAAAAAATCTGTTTTTCCATCGCTGCTCATCATGAAGGGGCCTCTAACTACAGTGACCGGCACAAAAACACAAATGGGGTTTTGAATTCAGTTAGATAAATGAAATCCGTCTAGATGTAATCTATCTAGAGCCAGTGTTTGGTTTGTCCATTCTGGGCTACAGTAGTAACATGGCGGTGCAACATGGTGATCTCCATAGATGAGGACTCTCTCCTTATGTAGATATAAATAGTTCATTCTAAGGTAACAAAAACATAACAGTTCTCATTTTCAGATTATCATATCTTATAGAAAATATGATTATTATATTATTTTCCATTTCTGCCAATATATGCCCCTAAATTCAGCACACTGAATCTTTAAAAACTCCATCGTTATCCGCACTGGTTAGTGTTGAAGACGACTAACCAAGTTAAAGACAATGTCTTGGCATTACCAATTGTTAAGTGCAAACCTAGCCGTAATATGATCCCTAAACCATATAGAAAGAAGACTTTTGCCATAGACATATTTTGATGTTTTATATCGTAATTATTATTATCATTAAATGGGCTCATTATCCTTTTAATAAATAGAATGTACAACTGTACTCTGTTAATGAATGTTTTAGCGTGTTGTTCTAACCATGTAATGCCTGGTAAAGATAGTACTGTAAGTGACGTGTTATGTCACTGTGTTCAGAACAAGTAAAAAACAAAGTTGTAAGATTGGCCTCAGCAGTGATAGATACTAAGTACAAAGAGACAAAAACTTTTCTATCTACAGATACTCATAATCAAGTGGCTGAAAATTCACTACAACACACAATATACAGTACCATGCTAAGATTGTGTGTGTGTCTGTGTGTCTGTGTCTGCTAGGTGACGAGGGCATTTTCTTTCACGAAGACTCCGAAGCGTGTGATCCAGAGGGCTTTCATGGCCAGCAGTACTCCAGAAGAGAAAAGCCAAAGGCTGAGTTGTGAAAACCGCGTTGGCAGCAGCTCCACACTGGCGGTAAGTTCTTCTGTTTATATACACATTGTGAAAACTGAGGGAAAAAACAATATGCTCTCTAATATCTAAGTTACTTGTAATTGAAAGACCATTATCTGTGTTAATAATGAAGATAAGTTTCCTGAATTTCTTTCTTTGTTTTTTTTTTTTTTTTTTTTTTCCCTCCCCAGTTTTTACAAAATGTGTCTACTTTGTCTATTTTATATAAACAGCATATCACAATTAATACTGGGTGGCTGTTGGATATCTCTCTGTCCATTTTTCTGTCCATCTGTTCCTCATTTCTTGTCTATTCTCTCCATTCCTTTCTCCTTTTGCTGAGAAACAGGCCACTAAGAGGTTTGAGGAAAAATCAAATTCTTACATTATTCACACTACTTAGAATTTAAAATCATAAATCATTCATCTAACTTATAACCTTGTTCAATGACATTATTCAATTCAATTTTCTTCGTAAAGCCCAATATCACAAATCACAATTTGCCTCACAGGGCTTTACAGCATACAACATCCCTCTGTCCTTCTGACCCTCACAGCAGATAAGGAACCCCCCAGAAAAGCCTCTAACTTGCAAAAAAAATTGGGAGGGATCCCTCTTCCAGGATGGACAGACATGCAATAGATGTCGTACAGAACAGATCAACATAATAAATTTGCAGTAATCCACATGACAAAATGATGCATAAAGACAGAGAGAGAAATTGAGACAGAGAGAGATGCAGGACAGACAGTAATGACAATAGCTACAATAACATTAATATTATTAATGATATTATAGTAATAACTAGAGCACTCGGAGAGCGCAGACCTCCGCCAAGCAGCTCAGATTTCCCGCCATTTTATTATTTTTTACATTTTTACAATTAGAGAATGTAAGAATCACTTTAGGCCTACACAATAATAAATAAAAAAAAAAAACACCATTCATTTTCATATTTTTTTTTTGTCAAAGCACAAGAAGCCACTAGAGATGGGGCTAAAGGGCCACATGTGGCTTTGAAGCCGCTGGTTGCTTACCCCTAAGCTAAAGGGTGCTTGGCCTAAAAAACAGTGACGACCCCTGTTAATTTAAACTCAAATCAAATCAGATCAACTTTATTTATATGGCACTTTTCATACAACAGTAACACAAAGTGCCTCACAGAGGTTAAAAACAACAAAGATCCAAACAGAAAACAAAAAGAAAAGAGAAAACCCAACCCTCCCACCCAACAAAAAGCTATTTAGCTCATAAAATTGAGTTAGTAGCTAGGTAAGAATGATCTAAAACAGAGACATAAAATGCATCAGAACTAAAACCTATAGGCTAACTAAAATAACAAAAGATAAAGGTTAAATGAGATAAGAACGTAAAAAGAGGAAGGGTAAGAATATAAAAAATAAATAAAAAATAGATAATAGATGGATAAATCGGTTATAAGAGGAATTTAAAATAGATAAATAAAGAGATCAGTTAAAAGCCTGATTAAAAAGATGAGTCTTGAGCCTCTTTTTAAAAACATCAACAGTCTCTGCAGCTCTGAGGTTCTCCGGCAGGCTGTTCCACAATCGGGGGCCATAATAATTAAATGCCGCCTCCCCGTGTGTTTTAGTCCTAACTTGTGGTATGGTTAAAAGGCCGGTGCCGGAGGACCTCAGGGTCCCCGAGGGTTGATATGGTAAAAGCAGGTCAGATAAATAAGAAGGCCCAAGACCGTTAAGACATTTAAAAACTAATAAAAGAACCTTAAAATCGATCCTGAAGCGCACAGGGAGCCAATGCAGCAATTTTAAAACTGGTGTAATAGAGCAGGACACAGCTGCTAACATTAGCCCACAGTCTGATATAGTAGCATCCAGGACTGGCTCCACACAGTAGGGAAATGCTACACAGGCTTGTGGTTTTTTTATAACCTGTAACCCCAAAATAATGTCATATGAAATGCCCCTGGCTTTATTGGACAATAGCTGTCCAGGGGAAGTGTTCAGATACTTGATTTGATTGTTATTTTAACAGTGTAGACAGGTGTGCATTGTGAATTTAAAAAAAAAAAAAAACAGTATAGGGATGCACAATATTGGATTTTTTGCTGATGTATATTATGCCGATATATTACAACTTATTTGGCCGTTAACCAATACTGATATGGATGGATATATCCACTTTTTTCCCCCACCTAATTTTAGTGATCATTAAGTCTCTTCCGTAGTGGAATTAACATCATATTATGCATGCATACTCTTATCATGATGGCCCACCAGCAGATGGAGACATGAAATACAATTCTTTTCATGTATGTAATATTCATTCATTGTGCAAAATAAGAAAAAGCATGTTGGCCCATTCTTATAGTTACTTTTAAAGCTGATATTGGCAGGTACTGGTGATGTACCGCTATTATCAGAATGTTGACCGATTTTGATAGTTCATTTTTTTAAATTTATTTATTTATTTTTTTTTAGACGTGCCAATATTATTGAGCATCCCCGCTATAATATTAGTCAGTTCAGGTATGCAATTTTAAATTTACCCCTGCAGATGTCTCTTTCCCACTCTACTTAAACCTAAATTCTAACATTTCTGTCTTACTTTGTGAGATATTCATTCTCTCTCTCCCTTCCTTATACACTCTTTCACATGAAGACAAGTGTTTCTATCTTTTGTGTTACCTTCTGAAAATATCCTCTCTCCCTGATTTTGTTTCAGCATGTCTATTCTCTGCCTGTCTCATCATGTTTTGTCTTTTTTTTTTTTTCATGATATATAAATCCTTGCTCCATATGTGTTTCCCCTCTGTTATGCACTCCAGATGTCTCGTTCTGCCTCCACGTTCAGTTTGAGTGATACTGCCAAGAGCAGTGCTGTGGTACAGCGCTCTAACTCTCTGGACCATCCTCCTGTCAGAGCCAGGGTCCCTGTCTGTATACGCACCCCCTGCAGCCCATCCCATAGCCTTGGCCCTAACACTGGCGCTGAACTTAGCCAAAGCCTCTGCCCGGACTTCCCTAGCACTGGACAACCCAAGTCCATTCTTCATGCTCCGTCATTGTCCCAACCAGCACAAGCCAATTCAGGCCGTTCCAGCTCTATTCCAGCTGCCCAAAACTCCACTCAGCTAAACTCCAAAAACTCCCATCCAAAATCTAGCCAGCATGTGTCCAGACACCTACCCCCTGTAGGATTCCAGCCAAGGTTTCCGGCACCTCAGCTGGTTAATGTCAAAGACGGGACCTTTTCCAAGTCATGCAGGGATCCCCAAGTCCCCCTGGACCCACGAAAGGCTGTCCTGACCAGTCCTCGCAGGGAGACTCTGCTCTAAACCATCGCTAAGCTCAGTGCTGGAATCTGACGTGAGCAAACATTATTGTGGTTTAGTTTTTAACTAGGGGTGCACTACTACCATTTTTAATGTCAAATTAATCTTCACTACCTGCTGTATACTCTATGTTGGCCTTTTAACATCCAAACGCCACAGGTGCATTTCTAGTCCCAAATCAACTCCTTAGAAGCTGAGCCCCCACGACAAAGATGGATCAGATTAATAAGGGTCGGCTATACAGCTGAACTCCAATGATAAAATGAGAGGGGGTTAGAAATATTTAAGTATTGTGGGTGTAATGCTTCTCCCCACATAAGATTGGCATAGGTGTACAGGGCAGAGATTTTAAGGGTTGATTTGGAATAGCTCTGTTCTTACGAATCACCCGGGTTACTAACGGTCGCTGGTGGCTGGGAATATTCACTAGGTGATTGCTATTAATAGTGGGCTGTACACAAAATGGTATAATGGAGCTGAGTTGATGTGGAGCTGGGGAGAGGTTTGTCCAGGTGTTGGCCTGCTTTCCCTCAGGGGAAAAAGGCCCCTTTAAAGCTACAGTTTGTAACTTTATGAAAATAATTTTGTTTCAATTTTGCTTTAAAGCTGAAACTTACTTACTTATTGTGAAAGGAGTCCATGAGATACTCAGGGAAAAAAATAATTTCCCTCCTCCTTTTCCTACTGCTTCTAATGGCATTCATTAGAATTTACCACTGTGCACCAAAAGCAACCAATTAGAGTAGGGTTGGGTGATAAATAAAATAAACTCAGTGTATCGCTGCATGTGCCACATTGGATATATAAAATGACCATATTGCAAACATCGAGTATAAATGTTAACACCATTTTTTAAAGCCACCTGCATGAGACTTGCTTCAGCAATTCAGCTCACTTGCTTTCCCTCGTTGCTCTCTCCCTCTTACTAGGGCTGTCAACGAATATTCTAAATTCGAATTTAAATTCGAATTTGAAAAAAAAATGGACCTTCGAATGTGAAAATTGATATTCGATTGTGGAGAAAAAAAAACACCACCACAGCTGTCCTCTTTGCGAGTGGGCATTGGCCTGGGCCGCTGCACTGAAAGCACTGCATAAGGCCACACCGCCCGCGGAGGTGCTGCGAAGCGCAGCGCACCAAAATTCTCGCACGAGCCGGAGCACTTCCGTTCACATCAGACGCGCATTTCTCCATGCTGGTCGACAAGCGGTTCTGCTCCCAGCTGTTGTCTCCATCACCCGGCTTGACACATTCGCTCGCGCAGAAAATAGACCAGAGCCGGCCACGGAGCTGTGCAGTGCGGCACAGCCGGTGTGGATGACACATCGGTTAACATGGGCGCCGAAAGGAAACTGGCTTCGCTTCGAGGCTCTTTGCAGCGCTTCCGCGAGCGGTGTGGCCTGACGGGTCAGAGAGGGGGGGGGGCGAGCGAGAGGTCCACGGTCGTTTCTAACGTAATGTTATAGATAATTGTTTTATGTGTTTTAATGTGTAGGTATGTTTTCAAAGACGTTTATGTTGAAATAAAAATACCTACAAGTAGTTATGTTTCCTTGTATTAATACATATACAAGTATGTTTCCTTGTATTAGTTTGCCCTCTTGTAGACATAATGCGAAAAAAAAAAATTTGAATGGTTCGAACCTATGAGTTATTTTTAGAAGGAATATTCGAATGTCATTTTTGAGCAATTTTGACAGCCCTACTTCTCACAGACACACACACATAATGGAAGACTCAAAAATCTAATACATCACACACACCCCTCTGCGCATCCAGATTACTTTCTCCTGAAGTGTAGTGTGTGAGCAGGGCTCCAGACCACGACTATTTAGTCACATTTTGTGACCATGGAGCACCACTGCAACTTGCAAATATAAGCTGTTAGTTTGTTTCAAGTTTACAATGAACAAATCATCGTGATTAACAGTGCCACGGTAATAGTTTAATTTAATGAGATTAGTGATAAGGTGACCAGGGAAACCGTGTGTCTTTGGAAATGTAGAACCCCAGACTGCAAATACTCAGTTGCATTTTGCAACCACGGAGCACCAGTGGGACTTGCAAATACTATTAAAATATGAACTGGAGAACTGTGAGTTTGTTTCCAGCTCACAGTAAATACACCCTTACTTTCAAAGGCACTGCTACAGCAGTTTAATTTTGTGCTAACTGCAAACATCAAACTGTTGACCGGAAGCTTCAAGTTCAAAGCAAATACATCAATACTTCCGGCCCAAGACTAGCTGGGTGCTTCCAAATAAAAGCACCAGTGGTTCCACTTTGATATTTTTTTTTTTAGTTATAACAATGCTTTAGTTAACCTTATTATAACAGTGCTTTATTTAACTTTATTATAACTCTGCTATATTTAACTTTATTATAACAATAGTTATTTTATTGAAACTTATTGAAACTGTAGTTCATTTAATTATTTCGTATTTTAGTAGTCCGCAGTACTTAGGAGGAGATTTCAAAATATCATGATACATATAATGTAATGCGAAATAACCTGAAAATATCACAATATTAGTTTTAAGCTATGTCGCCCAGCCCTAAATCAGAGTTGAGGACTCTCTAATGCCACTTCGAGATTGTGACCCAGTTTGACATATTGGAGTCGGTCAACCAATGTACTAAGCGCGGCCAACCGGGCAGACCAGCATTCTCATTTTACAGCTAAACAGGACACTAAAATATATTTCTGTATACATTTGAGGCAAGAAACAGGCAATACTGTAACAGAATCAGGGTTTTCCCTGCTTATCTAGTACAAAGGCTGACTTGTATCATCAGAACAGACATGTCCTGTGATTTTCAGGCTCCTTTCATATTTAATAGAGGGGGGACAATACCTGACAGTAATATTCTCAGCTGTCAGAATGTGCCTGCTGTAAAGGGTAAATATAATCATAGAAGGCTGACAATCACAGGACATGTCTTTTTTGATTATACAAGTCAGCAGCTCAAGCATGTGGGGGCCTCCTTTCATATTTAATAGAGGGGGGGACCATATCTAAAAGTACAGCTGTCAAGATGCCCCCCGCCACAGGCCTTTGCCACCTTGGTCTCAAAAAAACCCAAGGAAAACCCTGAGAATCCTGATTCAGATTTAATCGGTGCTGCCTAGTCTGACAGTCTGACCTGAGTTCACAGGCTGTGATTGACATGACTGACAGCTGTGTCACAGACTCCTCGGCTCTGACCGGTTGTTTTTGTTAGCATGTGGTTGCATTAGAAATGCTACGCCGCAATAGAGTAAGCAGAGGTATGTGGGGGATTTCATTGATTATCATTCATATAGTGCTCTGTGACTGTAGTGACTGTCAGCAAATATTACACAAGTTATTTTTTATTAAAGTTACTAACTACAGCTTTAAAGGCATGCTGTCACATACAGTTTAGTTTTATTTTCCTGTCAGGTGTTTACCACATTACTGTTTAGTACAGACAGATCCTTTATTATTATAAAGAGTAGTTTTGATTACTCAAATTAGCAGGTGTTACTAAGTTGAAGTAAGCTTTTAGAGGTCTTTGTTTCAATCAAAGCAGCTTATTTAAAAAAGAACTTGAAGGACTAATGTAAGTGCTGGTTGAAGAAAATATCAGGAGTGAAAATCCAAATGTCAAGGCATGCCTTTGATTTTGGATGCTATGCTCTTTGTATGTTTTGGCTAGTTTACACAAAAACAGCTCACTAGAATTAAAATGTCAATGTATTGATGGGAGCCGGACTGACTTCTCATCTTAGCTTTAACTTGTGGTTCAGTTCACATGATAGCTGTGCTCCGTTTTAACCATTTGTGATTGAGGAGCTGCTCAGTGTACTCAGTTCGGCCATTTAACCTGTTCCCAGTCGTGTGGATAGTGCTGTACCAGTGTGAAAGGGATTCATGTTTATGAAATGGGGTTTGACATAACAGAATGACAGTGATTTCAATTTGGAGATCATTAAACCATTTCACAATGAACCATACAGAACCCTTTTAAGATAAGATAAGATTAACTTTATTGTCCCACGTGTGGGAAATTTGTCTTGGGCTGTAAGAGGTGACCATCACTGCTCACATGAAGACTTGACAAGAACAAATAGCTTACATAAGGACTGAGTGAAAACTAACAGAAAATTAGGACATACACACAGTACAAGTAAGACATACACAGTACAGTTCATTCTCCGTCTTGGGGATGGATTACTGAAGAGAGAGTTTTTTACTGTCTTGAGAGTTGCCTCCCCACTGCAACCTAGTAACGAACACAACATTTTGGGATTTGCCCATTTTACTCTTGCATCAGTGTGATTTTGAAGGTATGGGTGGGATTTTTTTGAAGTGGGGTTGAATGGGGTACTTATCTGTAGTTAGTGCATTACATACAGTAAATGTCAGTCGGCACACCTCCAGTTTGGAGAAGCAGGCTAAGTACAGCAATCTACTGCTGTGGATTGCCCAGCAACAAAATGTAGTTTAGCCACCTAAAAAAAGTCCCACCTAAAAAACTCTACATCAGTTTAAGTGTACACTATATAAAGGGTATTTTCACCGCTTTACCTTTGTGTCAGACAGCCTGTTCTGACGGGAAAGCCTGTAAAGGCTTGAGTTCAACATCTATGCTCTCATCAAAGCCACCAGACTCCACTGAAGTTGTGTTCACACTGGACCTGTTTTTTTTTTTTTTGCGCTAACGACGAGTTTACATACAAAGTCAATGCAAACGTGCGATTGAGCGTATATTCGCCCAGGAGAAAAATCGCTCGGGCTCCGAGCGACAGCGTCGCTTGAGATGAGAAATCTCATCTGGAGTGGTATTTCGCTGGGTCCTGTCGCTTGCAGCTCAATGCTGATTGGCTGCCGGAATCCCGGGGGGTGCTTGACTGTCATGATATGTCAGCTTCATTAAAAGTATAGCTGCAAATTAAAAGCAACAATAGATGTAAAAACACACAGACACAATGCATCTGTGATCAGTTCCCTAATTTAATTTTAACAATTTTTTCAATCTTCTCCAATTTCTCGTTTTATTTTATGGAAGTGATCAATGTAAGTGCACTTGTCCTAGAGCCGCCGCAACGGTTTTTATAATGCAAATAACTCTGTTTAGATAAAACTAGGGCCATAACGGTACATGTATTTGTGTCAAACCGTTCGATACGCGACTTTCGATTCGGCACGACCCTGTACCGAATTATTGGGCGCAGGATATTATTTTATTTTATTTTGTTTTATTTTAATTCCATTTTTGCGAACCGAACCATTTAAAATATCTAGTTCCCCGACGGACATAATTGAGTGACGGACCGAGTCTGACCGTAAATCTCCGCTTTCACTTTGTGCAGCGCATTCTCGCATTTTGACAACATGGCAAGTGAGCCTGACGAACCTGAAGACCCACCCGCAAACCTTAAATCCTCCGTTTGGGAACACTTTGGTTT
>NC_065515.1:35279108-35295752 GCF_006386435.1 Epinephelus moara
TTTATATTTTTCATTCAAAAAATGTGTTTAAAAAACAGCAGGATTTTATTTTTCACTTTTATATTTCTATCTTCATTCAAACAATGTGAAAAAGCAGGATTTTATATATATTTGTTTCATTCAAAAATTGTGTAAAAAGAGTTAACTGCTGTGGTGGTATGTTTTAATAAGGTTACCAATAAGTAAAAGATATTTAATAGTTGTCTATTTTTTTCATTACTGTACAGAAAAAAACGAACCGTGACTTGTGTACCGAGGTACGTACCGAACCGAGATTTTTGTGTACCGTTACACCCCTAGATAAAACCTACAAGCTTCTCTTCCTATGACTTTTCCTAAAAATGTGTCTTGTATGTTTTCTGAAGCCTTTAAGTTACAAAAATGAAACACACTACACTTCTGAGCATTTATACCTCCGACCGCTGCTGAAAATTATACATTTTGATACATAAAGGTAGGCTATATACATATTGCAAAAAAATATTTATTTGAAAACGAAACCATTCATACTGTCAATAAAAAACCATTTTGTTAATAATAAAAACCGAATGTAATCCCAACAGTGACCGTGCCAGCCAGCGGGACTGCGGGCGCTTGGAGGGGCGCTGTAATCCTGGCGGTCCTAGTGTAAAGCACCACGGACAGCGCCAATGCATCTATCACTGTAGTTCAGAGGCTATGATGCCAGAGTCAGAGCATGTGAGCGGAGTTGGAGCTGGAGCTGCCTCAACCATAGGTTATTAGTAGGAAGAAAAACGGCTGCTGAAAAAACTGTCACTGTCAACTGCCTCCAAGCGCCGCAACAATCTGCCAGACCATCATATGTAACTTCATTGTTTATGCTGCCCGTGTGCTCAGAAGCACACAATGAATGCATTTTTGAGTAATTTCCGAGAAGTTATGATAAAATAAAAAAAAATATTACAGACTATAGAATAGGACTGACATCCTCTCCAGTGTCTCATGTCAATTAATTAACACTATTTGTCGGCTTTGTATAATGCCTTTTTTTTTTTTTTTTTTTTGGCTGCTGCACTGTCTCTCCAGTTGAAAGTGGTGATTTGCGGGGCGCTGGTGGCTTAGTGGTAGAGCAGGCGCCCCATGTACAAGGCTGTTGCCACAGCGGCGGGGGTTCAACTCCAGCCTGTGGTCCTTTGCTGCATGTTACTCCCTCTCTCTCTCCCCCCTTCACGCTTGTTTTATACATTAAAGGCTAAAAAGCCCCCAAAAAAATATCTTTAGAAAGTGGTGATTTGCTAAATACATTCTACAATAATAAATTAGTTTAACTTTTGGTCTATAATATTGTTGACTATATTACGCATTTTAATTAAAAAAAACTTAAGAATAAAAGAAATGAACACTGAAATAATTAGTGGAAACTTTTTTTTTTATTGATATTCCTCCTCTCTGACATACTAACACGCACGCACGCACACACGCACACACACGGCTGGCGCGGTCACTGTTGAGATTACATTCGTTTTTTATTATTAACAAAATGTTTTTTTATTGACCGTATGAATGGTTTTGTTTTCAAATAAATATTTGGAAATGAAAATGTATGCTTTTGTGTACTTTTACAGAGTTTTGCAATATGTATACCTGTATGTCTCAATATGTAGGCTATAATTTTCAGCTGCTGCCGCGGTCGGAGGTATAAATGTTCAGATGTATTGTCTCTGTGTGTTTTTACATCTATTGTTGTGTCTCTGTGTGTTTTTACATCTATTGTTGCTTTTAATTTGCAGCTATACTTTCAATGAAGCTGACGTGTCATGACAGTCACTGTTTATGGATATGTACCGTATACAGCCCTACTTAACCCTACAAAAAATTTGAACTATCCCTTTAAGCTTTTACATGTGTGGACAAAACCTACTGAGGTTTGTTAGTGGGTTTATCAGTTGCCAGAGTAACCCTGATTCTCAATAAAATAGGTGAAACTATGAAACAAATTCACATAACCAAGTAAATAAATGAACATTTAAATTAAGTATCAAACATTTGCTTGAAAGGTAGACATAAAAACTTTGTTTTTTATTTAACTGAGCACAAACAAGAAGAAAAAAATAAGCAGCCCATGGGCCTTAAAAAAACACACCTTCACCTTTATGTTTCATGTAATATTGGCAGAAGATGAAGAAAGCAACACTGACCTGAGCAGAGCTGCACACAGATTTAAATTTACAGATAACAGCACATTAGATTTGAATTAGATGAGATGTATTTCTTATATCATTCATTGGTTAATTAAAATTGCTAAAAGGCATTACTTAATACCTAAATTAAAATTATCAGCAAAGGGAAAGCTGACCAGCAACATATAGAAAAGCTAGACCCCTGGCATGTTTGATATTTAAAATACACATTGTAAGAAAGAGCTGAAAATTAGCCTCTCTCTAAAATTAATTAATTATGTAATTAACTGATCTAATTAATCTCTTTTTTAATCTCATCTCAAAATTGCCGAAAAAAGCCCTCAACTTGAGGTATTTTCATTTAAATTCATTACATTATTGTGGCAGATGATCAAAAGATTGATATATATTACAAAAAGTGGTTTTATAAAGTCATATTTATTGTTTTCAACAATAACACATTTGAACATAGATGCAGTACACCTAGCCATTACATTCTATTGTTTTTGAGATTAGTCCCAATATAGAGTGCTGCAACCTTCAGTCTCGACCACCAGGGGGGTGCTTGACTGTCATGTCATGTCAGCTTCATTAAAAGCATAGCTGCAAATTAATGCAACAGTAGATGTAAAAACACACAGAAACAATACATCTGTGATCAGTTCCCTAATTTTATTTTAACAATTTTCCAAATTCTTTTCTTCTTTTCCAATTTTTCATTTTATGAAAGTAATCAATGTAAGTGCACTTGTCCTTTTAAACTTGATAGAAAATAAAAGCTAACGAAATGAAAGACACCTGGTACATTCGTTACAGCTGTATCAGTTTATAGAACAGTTTTGAACAGTTAGAACAAGAGGCTGAACTGCAACGTGCAAATCACTCCTTCTCGTGGCTGCCTGCGCTTTCCCTGTCCTCGTGGCTGCAACTTGTCTGTCTGTCGTCTTCTCTTCTACAAACTACAACACCCGTAATTCATGTAGGAACTGCTGCAGCCAATGTGCAGCTGGTGGGGGCTGCATGACGACTCAACCACTATGATCAGTTTTTAATGTTTTATCAGGCAATAACTACTCCAGACTCTGCTCTAGTGTAATTTTCGGGGCAGGATTCGGGATTCGGGACAACTGCTTGGATTTTGGGACTGTCCCGAATTTTTCGGGATGTCTGGTCACCCTACAAGGCACGGAGGTTGCCGGGGAGGCCAGATACTTGCATGCTAGGGCAGACAGCTTTTCATAGGCTCCTGAGTGAGCAGACCACCACTGCAGGGGACAGTCATCAATGCTGATGCTGGGCTCTGCTCTGTAGCGCTGCAGCTCTCCCACAACTCAAGCACAAAGAAGCCCAATCTACGCCTACAGACGGATTTTATAAAAGGCAACTCTGTGGCATACAGAAACAGTAAAGTTAGAAGGCAACTCTGTGGCATACAGAAACAGTAAAGTTAGAGATTGAAAATGAGATTAATGCGATCAAAAAACATAGCGCGTTAAATATGGCTGTAATTAATTATTCGTAATTAACACGATAATTTTACATCCCTAAATTAAATTTAATAAATGAACACAATGACTACATTCACAAAATATTCAATTTTTTTCTTATTCCAAAAAAGACAATGATCCTACTAAGCTATTTACATGGTTGGTAAAATCAAATATTCCACTCATACTCCTGTTTACATGCAGCCATGCATACTCTGATTAATGTGTCGTTTATCACGTCAAAATATAAAAAAAAAAGTGTAACAGCTTGAGCTGCTTTTCATTTTGCTTCTTTGCATCAAAATGGGATTTTTATCCAAGGTTCCTGTCTGTGGCAGACATGTTGGTCTGTGATATTGCGATATTAAAAAGGTGTTGATAAGTCTTGTTAAAAAGTAATGTTTAAAAGTAGGTGTTTCTCCTCCTGCCCAGAAATGTGCAGGAGGAGAAACACCTACTTTCGTTAGGTTTATTTCTACACCAGCCTTGCAATCTGTTGGCATGCTGGTTTGTGTAAAATGTATCCATGACACCGCACAGAGCCGACCATAAACAGACAAGAGGCCATGCATTGCAAACTGCAGTTAAAACCCGTTGACACACATGTTCCATATGCGCTGTATACATGTCCAAAGAATGCTATTACTGAATCTGCCCATTGGCTCACCTGGTAGAGCAGGTCCTATCAATTAAAGGCAAAAAAGCCCTAAAAATATCTTCTTTTAAAAAAGAATGCAATAACAGGGTTCACACAGGGTGCTTGAAGTGCTTGAATTTTGAGGGGGGGGAAATAAAGCACTGGAATACCTTGAAAATGGCCAGTCTTAAACAAAGTGCTAAAAAGTCCCTGAAATTCACATAAACCACACAATGCTGTCTTTTATTTTGACCAAAGCTTTGTTCATCAAGTCTTTATAATTAACTTGCTTAGAATTAGAAAATGGTTTTTTTTTGTTTTGTTTTTGTTTGTTTTTTTAAGTTCTGATGCATTACTGTCTCGATTACATGGTACTCTCCCTTTTTTTTCTTCCTCGCCTTGATGATGTCTTGCCCTTCATCGTTGTGTGTTTTTAATTCACTCCACTGTTATAACCCCAGCAAACCAGAAGCCCCATGTTGGCATGGCAAAACTTAATATGACTTAACATAATAAGCTGGTATTTCACTGTGCGCTGCTTTAATAGCTCAGCCAAAAAGTGAAAATGAAACGTTCCGGGACTTAATACAGTTAAGCTGAAAAAGAGTGTGAAAAGTAACCCTTCCCTGGAAAAATAGATATTAGATATTAATCACATCATTTATTTATGTTTAATATTAATTTATATTTGAAAATGAATTATTTGCTGTGAGTGAAGTCCTTGGAAAAAGAAAAAATAGTGCTTGAGAAAGAAAGAGAAAGTCTGCGTATGTTATTTTATAATGTCCATATGAACCCTGTTTTAAAACTTGAATAATACAGGTATTTCCCAGATGTCTTAATTGGAAAATGTTACATTCAGAAAAAGGCCCAATTCGGAAGATCTAGACAGAACATGCTGTTAACATGACAAAATATTATAATGTTTGGAGTAATAGTGGATTATTAGTGCATATGTAAACGTAGTTCTTTCAGATTTTGGAAGCAGGATCACCCTTGTTTCAATAATGTTTACTTGAATTTCCACCTGCTCAGACCAACTCATTGGCAGAGGTGCTCACTCAGACTGTGTGGATACCTTTATAAATTGTTTAAATCTTTCCACAGTGTTTAGAAAAGCACTTTGGGGCTACTGTACCTTCCTTCTCGCATGGCATTTTCACTCTGCTTTCTTTTGCAGTCTGTCATTGACTGTTTAAACCGGTGATGCGCCCTCAGGTTTGATGTACAGCCCACAGAGCTGATAAAAGGCTACCCTGACAGTGTTGTGATCAGCCCCTCTTAATTCGCTCCAATAAAAAGCACATCTGGATAAACTTTAGTGTCGAGGGCACGAATACATCTACATGACACCGATAATATCACTGAAAGCGGGGACAATCTGTTGATGTGTGTTTGAGTGTGTGCACTGACTGAATCTGAAATGGAGACATGTTCATGCACACTTGCACAAAACAAGTGTTCATTAGCATGCAAGCTTAGTTATATCAGGTGTGTAATGAGGGTCAGACATGTTTGCATTGTGACTAGGACTGCCCTTGACCCAGCCTTCCCCTCCACTGCCCATTAATTTGCTGGATCATTCAGCTCTGTGTTTTTGAAGCCCTCAAGCACCACTTACTAACATGTAATCAAGACTGCCATTCACTGGTTACTGTTCATCTGCTGATACAAAGGGCAGGAGAAACAGTGCTGTAATGCTTCTAGAGACGTGTGTGTGTGTGTGCGTGCGTGCGTGCGTGCGTGCGTGCGCCCGCCAAGGTTTGGCTTTGAAGGCATAGAGGCCCTAGTAACAGTGTTTGTCTTTCTGCACTCGGTAATATAAATGAGGCTGGAGCATATAAACCAACCTTACCCTTCATACACATACTGCAAGCTAGAGGGCTCCAACCCAATCACCAGGCTGGCATTGTGCAATTCTGCAAACCCCAGATATGTTACATTTGTACGTTATTGTCTACCAGATACATTGAAACTTTGATTCTTTACATTTGAGCAGCGCTGTGGTTAATGTGTGGGTAGGTTTAGGCACAAAAATCACTTGATTATGGTTAGAAAAAGATCATGTTTGGACTTAAAATATCCAGTTTTAGTGGCACAATCCCCTACTGGAATTGTCTCAGTAAAGAACATCAGCTTTTCATGGCACTATTCTCAATGAAAAAATACTGTGACGCGTGCTGAAAAGCCCTGTTTCCACCTAACGCTTTTGGTACGGTACGTTTGGAAACAAAAGTAACCCTTTAAACATGGTACTTAGACCCTGGGTCCCTTTGGCGTTTCCACCACAGACAAATCCTAAATGTGGGCGGGGCTGTTTTTATTCACTGTTCCATTGAGCACTCGCTGTATTTCCTCATCATTAGTGACACAGAGGCTGTCTGCACCTCGTTATTGTCCATGGAATGAGGTTGCACATTGACATTTTCAGAAAAAAAAAGAACAGAACAGGCTGCAATGACAGTCTCTCTGGATGGGATATTTAAAAATAGCAGGTTAGTACTTTTAGTCCTTTTCAGGCAAGTGCGAGGGTTCAGTGCTGCCAGAGCCCACAGGAATGATGGTCTGCAACGCAGTGTAAAACTTGCCACGGTATGAGCAGTGGTTACATAAGCTTCAAAACCAGATGTGTTCTGTACACCAATGTGTACAGAACTGAACTGAAATGTACCGGATTGCTTGGTGGAAACAGTGCTTTAAAAAACATGTTTGGGGGTTAAAATGCTGCTGGAAACACAGCAATGACTCGCTAAATCACAACTAGTTTTGTTGTTTGTTGGTCTCTAACTATGGTCTCCAGCTTGGCAGGTGTCTTGCTTGGGTATCACGCCATCCACCATCCCCTCCACCTCCTGATGATTATCAGCTGATGTACTATATCACTTTAGAAATGTTTCTGTAATATGTATAAAACATACAAATGTAGCATATTCTTGCAGAAATGTACAATGCCAACATTTTCTTCTTGTGACTGAGCTGATGGCCCACATCACAACTTATCGTGTTGTGTTGGCTTTTAAAAGATCACATTTCAAGGGAGTTAGGACGCTGTTATCAAAGTGAGTTTAATGGTGAACACCTAGTAAACATACAGTACGTTCGCACATGCACGCATGTTTTCTTGTATTTATATAGTAATACCTTGTCCTCCTGGTAACCACGTAGGTGGCGTTCAAGGATATATTATAGGATATAATATATATATATAGATATTTTAGTTTATTGCAATGTGCTCTATGTTTTTTAGTTTTTCCGCTCAGTTATAACATACTCACCATAGTAATTGCTGAGCTCTTCAGTGGCGTTACCACAATAAAGTCTAATGGGACAATAACACGAGCAGTCAGACAACCAGGAGCTAAAAGCAAAAGTAAGTACACAGGAAATATTAATGCAGGTTTGCTGTTTAGTAAGAGCCCCTCAGTAGACACAAGAGAGAAAAAATATATGGATAAGCAAAAATTATTTGGGTGATAAAAAAAAGAACAGAACTTTTGTGATGTTTTGCAAAACTTTGTGTTTTCCAAAGATATATTTTGAGTCTCCATGCAGACCTCCTGCAGCAGAGTAACGTGCAAAGGGCTGGGTGAATAGACATGCTGATGACATAGAGATGCTGCATTTGGGTGACACAGTCATATTGGAGAGATCAAGACTCGCCTGTAACCAAATGCAAGTAATCAGAAGAGCTGCAGTTTTTGTGGATAAAAAGAACTATAACATTTGTATTTATCAACCAATTGCAATGAATATTTATGGGCTAATGATCTGCATGTAATAGGGGAAAAAATTTATCTCGATATTTAGGCTATTATCACTGCTGGACGCTCAAAAGACTGTTTGTTCGGCTTAAATACAACTGAATTTCTTAACATCAATATTACGTGGTATAAAATTAATTAATTGTCAAAAAATTGTAAAAACTCACATTTGTCAAGCATGGATTTGGTGTATTTTCCTTGG
Organism: Epinephelus moara; assembly: GCF_006386435.1. Taxonomy (NCBI): domain Eukaryota; kingdom Metazoa; phylum Chordata; class Actinopteri; order Perciformes; family Serranidae; genus Epinephelus; species Epinephelus moara. The sequence continues at coordinate 35,287,337 of NC_065515.1, forward strand.
TTAATACTTGCAGAGATGTATATATTATAATATGTTATATTATACATAATTCATGTGGAAGTAGACAACTTTTAAATTTGTTAGCATCACTCTGCTAATCAACTCCTTGATCATCATAGAACATAGTAACTTAATCCACTGCTCATTTAAGAAAGACCACCACAAGAAAATGTGTTCTTTGTTTAGATTATATGGACAATGGACCATTTGTGCCTTGCTGCGAGTAACTAGTCATAGCTAGCGTAGCTAGCGAACGTTAGAGAGCCTTTCTTTTCTCAGGATTGTACCTGGATATAGACGGGAACCAGTCTAAGCGCACATTAACAAAACATGTTTTCTTGTGGTTGTCTTTCTAAAATGAGCATAGTGAAAGTTACTATATTGTCTTATGATCATGGAGTTAATGATAAGCAGACAGCTTTGGCTAGCTAGTTGAAAAGTTGTCTTACATCACTTCTGTTAAATTATATCGGGATAGCTCTACATGTAATTAACCAAGAAAAATAAGCCAAATCCATGCTTGACAAACACAAGTTTTTACAATTCCCCATGAAAATGGATTATTTCACCCCACATAAGTAATTCAGTTCATGTAAGTCAAACACACACTCCTCTTTTGAGCTTTTGACCGCAATTAGAGCCTTAAAATCAAGATTCAACTTAAGTGGAGACCGAACTTTTTTTCCCTACTGCATGGGGATCATAAACCCTTGAATATAAACACAACTCACTGCAGTTGGTTGAGAACTATAAACATTACAGTTCTTTTTATCCAGAACCGCAGCTTCTCTGTTTACTTGCATTTGTTTACTGGCAATTCTTGCTTTCTCCAGTATGGCAGCGCTGTTAACGTACAATCCAGCGGCTATGTTTCCATATCTATAGCTTGGTGAAGGTGAATATAGTCAGAATCAACTTGTTGTCAGGTTGTGGTGATTATTAAAAATTCTCTCAGCCAGTTACATCACTGGTCTCTGACTCTGAAACAGCCGTGCCACTGTTAAACGTGATAAAGGCTCTTAAATAAAGCTTTAGTATGATTCAGTTCCAGGTTTAAGGACCCATCCCAGGGACACTATTATGAAGGAGACGTTCATTTACCAGGGTTCATCTTTACCAGCTTTCTTTTTTAGCAAAAGTAGCGTCTCATGATTTATCCTTGGAGCATGTTGCACTGCAAACACTGTTGTGTAATGTGGGATTTATACCTCTGCATCAAATCAATGTTGTACCTGTGGCGTAGGCTCTGTGTAGATGTGTACCCTATGCCGTAGCCTGACATGCACCTACCCAGAAATGTAACTATACGCTGTGGCAATGCTTACCTTGTGTTTATTTTTGTTAGCTGAAAATCATTTCCCTCAATGGAAACAAAGCTTTTATTTACTTTTATTTCACAGATAAGGAACAATAAATTTTGAAGACAATAAAGCCTCCAAAAAACAGCAATTTAAGTTCTGTGTGTAATTTATCCAGGTTTCATATGAGTAGAGGAAATATCCACTAGCCCCTATGCTAATTTATGCAATGTAAAATGCTATAGGCTTATGCTAATAAAGTTAGCGTGTTGTACTGTATTTGTAGGGATAATATTTTCTGTACAAGACTGTTGTTTTGTTGGTGAACCTTCTGTGTTGTAATGGAGCTGAATTTTGTAACATTACCTTTGTTTAATGTTGCTGTTGTTCCTGGCTTCATACTCTGCTAGCCGCTAGGCTAATTTCTACAATGTAGAAATCACTCTGTGCCATAGGCTTGTGCTAATAACGTCAACATGTTGCATTTGTAGGGAAATGTGTCCAGCAAAAGACAGGTGCTTTGTCTGTGATTCTTATGAGTTACAGTGGAGCCGATTTGTGTACTTCTCTTTAAAATTATCGCCATGAAGCCATGTTTCACATTTCAGGTGTTTTTTTAGTCAATCAGACTTTACAGGACTTGATAAAAACCCCACTGCCTACTAGTGTTTTGGAGATGTAACTGCAGAGCAATACAGACACACCACTGCACAAGTATAAATGCTGACAGCGATGTAGGCAATGTGCATAGGCTATGCGTAGGGCCGATGCACAACTATGATGTATCATGTACGAGGTGAGATACATTGAAATTATTACTGTTATACTCTATCTGACTGTAGGTGCACATTTGTGGTCATGTGTGTTTATTTAGTGACATTCTGAATCATTCTTCCTGAGGTAGGCCAAAGCTTTTCATTTGCAGAGCTCATTATCATGTTTAACGGTGGCACAGCTGTTTCAGCGCCATGAGACCAGTGATGTAAATGACTGTGAGAGTATTAAATAATCACCACACCCGCTGATCCAGACTATATTCACCTTCACCAAGCCCTTTGTTGCACTGCTGCAGGAGGTGAGCATGGAGACTCATGGAAACTTTTAGTTATCTGTTTTATTTCTCCCCCATGTCCCCTTAAACTACCTTTTTGTTAGTTTTCATGTGGAACTAAGTAAGTAAATTAGGTCATTGCAGGAAGCTGGAAAAATGTTTACAGTGGAGAGTTTGGGATAATAATTGTATCTTTCACCTTTTTTTTTCCACCCCCAAAAAAGTATGACAAACCTGGAGTTTTGATCTTCTGACTGCTCATGTTTCTTGTCATGTTGGACGTTGTTGTAGTGATGTCATAGTGTTAATGTGAAGAGTGATCATTTAACAACACAACTGGGTATTAACATCTTATCTCAGGTTTTTCTTTCCTCTCCCTCACATCCATTGTTCTTATTTGTTCTTCTGTTTTATTCACAGGCACATCATTCTCCCTCCATGGTCAATCTGCCTTCCATGTTTGAGAGGAAGTACCACACATTCAGTCGTTCGACCACCCACCTTTTCTGATTGGGAGCACCAGCAGGAGTCATACCATCTTTACCTTGACTGCTGCTAACAGCAAGTCCTAACTGGACAGGCGTATGTGTATAAAGTTAAAGCTACCTGTAAATTATGGCAAACTACCATTTGTCTATACTGGAGCTCCTCATAGACTTTTCAAACCTACAGGAAGTGGCATTTAGCCACATTTGGAAAAATGCACTGAAAAATTCACAATCGTCCAGCTTCTGTTAGAGTGCTTCACAGCTGAAATTTGGGCCCAGAACGGTTAAACAATAAACCAGTTGTTCGTCAATCTGATGCCTAACGTGATGCATTCAGCTAATACTGCCCACATCTGACAAGGCAGTATGGTGTGTCTTTCCAAATGCACAATGCTTGAACTAAGACTGTTTTACTAAGAGCTAATTGGATCGGTACTGCACCATGCTAGGGGCTACAGCTGTGTGGTGGCCGTTGGAATGTAAGTTTGCCTTACCCTTAAAAAGATGAAGGATGCTCTGCTTTTTGTCTGCAGTTGTTAATGGATTATCTTGATTTATTTGTTAATATACTTGCCTGTTTAGCTTCCTGGTTGGTTACCATTGTTGGAAGTGTTAACACTAAATAAAAATCACATCTTTTCTCTGTTTTAAATAGGGACTTTGAGTTGTCCCCAGGTGTCCCTGGATGCTATTTTTATTTCCTTGTGCTTTGGTAAAGTAAAATAACATTTAATTCTGAGATGTTTAGGTATTTCTATATAACAAATGCAGATTGTTAAACTTTTTGTGTTTCTGACATACTAAAGATACAGGGTTGACTTCTCTTGCCCTTTACTTTGAGACTTTTTTTTTTAATTAACCTACTCAGTAAGAGACCTTTATATTAACTGACATTAAATGTTTTATTTTAGTGGGGTAGACTTAATTTCACCTGATATAATAATATGGTAATTATCCCATCCTCAACATTTAAAGCTATGATAGCTTCCAGCTTTTATAAAGCTTCTATTTGGCATCCTTTAGAGATTTGGTTGAGGAGAACAAAAAGCATTCCTGCTCTTGTTCCCTGTACGGCCATCCATGTTTTAAAAGATCTTTTTAAAGTGTGTCTGTGCGTATCTGTGTGTGTTTAAGAAGGAAGGCTGCGTCAGTGTACATATTTATTCTTGAAGAATCCTTTTTTTTCTGTTTCTTTTTCCTGTTGCTATTTATGTTGTTTTCTGTGTTTATGTCTGTTTTTTCTGTAATGCTGTTTTCAGTGAGCTCCAATGGTCTCCTGTTGTTTCATCTCTGTATTAAATGCACTTAAACATGTACCTTAAGATTTTTTTTTTTTTTTTTTTAACTCCGGTGTATTTGTCTTTTATCACCAGAACATTCTTAAAACAATTCAGTTTATTTGTAGGGGATGCTGAGTAAATATACCAAGTCATTTGTGTCAAAATAAACAATTTTATTTCCTTTTTATGTGCTGGAGTACTGTGTGTATGTGTGTGTGCACACTTAAAACACACCAACAGGTTCATTCTGTTGAAAATGTTAATTCCGATCCTGTAAAAGCTGATTTTAATTCTGCCGAAACCATCCCTATTTGCAAGACTAGATATCATTGATAATTAACCAATTACGCTGCTTCAGTGGGGCTTGAAATAGTCTTGGAGCTTCCACTTGAGTTTGGGATCTTTGAAGGCCTGTTTGTGATTTGCATACTACTTTGAAGCAAGCTCATGATTGCTCCTCAGTACTTGTCTGTACTTCTTGCTCATTTGATGTTGGAGTTGGTTCAGAAGTTTCTGGATCCCCCTACACTAAAAGTGCACTTTCCCAGTTTCCCTTGGAAACTGCTGCTGTTTCAAATTCACTTTTGAACCAGCAAAGTCAGTCCACAAATACTGAGAAATGGGCCAAACTGAGGAACCAGAAGCTTTTTTTGTTAGATTTTGACAGTGATAAGATGAAAAAAAAAGTATTGAAGTGCCTGTTAAACCTTGTTACAATATCTACATTTACATGTACAAAATACTACGGGTTTTTTTGCCCTAATGGTTCATGTTACTGTTTACTGGCACATGGTAAATATACTCTGTTCTTTAAACACTGGATTGTGTTGTAATTGTGCTAACTGGCCAACTAGTGTCAAGACGGTCTTCCAGTTTTCCATTATTTAAATGACGACAGATTTACGTGGTCTGCTGTAGGGTATGTCCTCTCATGCAGGCGTAGAACATACAGTTCAGTTTGGTGTGTTCATGTGCAACTTTGCTTGTTATCTTTAAAACATAAGCACTACACTCGCATTTTAATTCACATCAGTTGTGGTAATGGGAATCATACCCTCTAATAATTAGTGACTTTGCACAAATAAATATCGCAGGCAGATCAAGCGGGTGACAAAGCAGCATTCAGAGTAAGTTATTAATAACTTACAGAAACACTGCATTAAATAGTCCATCTTCACCTTCACCCCGCTTTCTCTGTCTCTCTCTAAACACAGACACACAACGTGGAGAGTGCCGTGACGTTCGTCCCTGTCCTCAGTCCTGACAGTTGTGCTATTATAATGCATACAGTTCGTGGGTCGGGTTGTTGTGTATTTTTAGCATCCCATGCATCTTGTTTGTTTTATTTATTTATTTTTTATCAACCCTTGATGCTGCTAAATATGACAGCTGGTTTGGTGTTCTCTTTCTGTAGAAGTCCCTGCACTGCGAAACAGGGTTTTGTTTTGTTTTTTTGCATTCTTGACTTTATTCTCTCAATTTCATCTTCTTCAGTTTCTGTGTGTACACCAGAGGCGTTTCTAGAATTTAAGGACATATGGGGCATAGCCTGGTCCAAGGATCCTCTCCCAATAATTATTTTCTTTGAACAGGCTCTATTTTGATGTTTCTTACATGCACTCTGGCGTCTTATTTACAAATTGTGATTTTAAAAATTTGAGTGATTGGAAGTAATTAGTATTGAGTAGAAACAGAATACTTTGCTGCTATCACTAAAATCTAGAGAATTTTGAGGTAGGCTACTTGTACTTGAGTATTTCCATTTTATGCTTCTTTATACTTCTACTCCTCTACATCTCAGAGGGAAACATTTTACGTTTTACTCCATTACATTTATTAGTCTGCTTTACTTACTTTGAAGACTCAGATTAAAAATACAAAATATAATCAACTAATGAATGATGATGTATAATTCCTAGATGATTATTAATGTAGAATATTAAAGAAAGCCTTTAACAAGTGTTTACTTGTGTGCTCTCTCTCTTGCAGGTGTGGAAATGATCACACAAAATGTGCTGCTTGAATGACACTGAGGACCCAGAACTTGTGTTTTTGATCAATGATATATTAATTTTGGGGGCTTCAATGCATGACGAGAATGACAGATTATTAGATAAGGGGGTATTTGTTTGTATTATTAGGCCTAATCTTATTTTTGAAATATACATATAGACTATATATTTAGATCTGGCACTATTGATAAAACATTTGGGAATGAAGCCTCAGACACCCAGGCCTAACATCGCCACTGGTGTGCACAAGGCCCTGCAGTCTCATGCCCTTTTATGACAATTTGCGGAGCAAATGCTTAATAGGGTCAACTTGCATGCACAATTAACTTATGAGAACGCAGGTGTGAACAGTTGTAGGGTTTAAAAACACGCCATGAATCAGACAGACTTTTTTAGGATCTTTCTTAAGAACACATATAAGAAAAAATCTTAAGAAGGTATAAGTGAATAAGGTCCAATGAGCTTGAAGACATTACAGTGCTGAGTGGAGAACAGCAGATGATTTACAACTACGAACAGTCATCACTTAGGACCTTACCAATGTGTTGTCAGAAGTTATGCTGTCAAAATTAGAAAATTGAAAGGTTAAATCCCTGGGGAGCTGTGTTTGCATTGTGAAACTGAGGGCACAGGTTACAAAACCATTCATACTGATTTACACATTGAGTTATTTTTCCTACCATGTGAGCCCTGAGGAGCCTTGTAAGGATCTAATAAAGGAGGCTACAAAGTTGTTTTCTGAACTTTGACACAACTAAAAGGAGTCAAAAGAAGTACAAGTTGTAATTAGAAAAGTGCTACACTTCCGTACAGTGAGTTCAGCCACCTCCTGCACAGCCAGACCTTCGCTGTGTGTCCTCTTGCCTTTAACTTAACAATAATCACATTAGTTAACCCGAAGTCAGCTGACTTCTTCACACTGTGTCAAGGTGTGTTTTGAATGGCAAGCCTTTAAATTGAACCACATTAGTATTTATGACACAGCAGAGGGCCGGGAAGAAAGTGCTCTTGTTTTGTCCTCTTCACATGCACCTCTTCAAAGCATTAGAAGATAATCTGTGTCTCCTGGATAAAGCGCAGGACGTGCCAGGCTGCCAGCTAGCGACTGGGGTAGAGTGCCATGCAGGCCCGAGGCAAGGCGAGACTGGGGAATAGCCACAATGAAAAGGCACCTCTTCACGGAGGACACTCACTCTTTTCATATTTGCCTTTGCCTTCACTTCAAAGTGCCTCTGACTGGCTGTTTAGGGGTGAAACGAAAAGGGAGACGGGCTAAAAGCAGGAGGTAGGGGGGCTGGAGCTGAAGTGGTAGGGGTCTGCTGACTTCAAGGTAGCATCATGAAGGGCACAGTCCCAGACTAAGGTACAGACTACAATTAATACACAGGCCAGTCTCTCTAAATACTGTAATTGAGATAGATGTCTTAGACAAATACTCTGCTCTGTGCATGAATATGAAAGAAATATATTTCCCCTCTATAAACAGATTACACAGAGGAGACAAGACTAGAAAGAGAGAGTAGTTTGACATTGAAATCCCTCAGTGGAAAGTGAGGGTGTGGAGATTGGACCTATCTAATGTAAAGGAGTCCTCTACTGTGAGAGAAGTTTTCCTTTTCAGTCAAAGTTTCTCTTATTTAACCATGACCCAAAACTTAGCCTAACTTTAAGCAAATCTTGGAGGTTACCATACAGTAGGATTAAGAGTTTTTGGATTATGGAAACTCCCCTGGTAAACTTGAAAGCAGAGGCGTGTTCCCCCAGAGGCCGAGGAAAGCCATACTGTCAGAATTATTGAGGCCACTGTGATAATTTTAAAGACACTGGGTCTCATTCATGAAAAGTGAGTAAATGTGTGTGTAGATTTGCACATAAAAGCCTACTCTACTAAAAACCTACTCCGGATTCATGAACACCGCGGGAAACTCAGATTTGATTGTAAACACGTGTGTATGATCATGAATGCCAATCCATCGTAAAGTGACAGCACGCCCCCAGTAATCAGCAATTAGCATAAATCCCCGCCCATGAATAGCCAATGACCACCATATAAGGAGGTGTAGGTGCATCCAGTCGACCTGTCAGTCATGGCGCAAACGAAGAAAGAGAGTGAAAGAAAAAAGAATTTTTCCGAAGCGGAGATCGAAATAATTTTGGGTGAAGTGGACTTAAGAAAAAACATTTTATTTTCTTCAGTTAGTAGTGGTGTGACAGGGACAGACAAAGCGAAGGCCTGGATGGAGGTAACAGATGCTGTTATGTTGTCTCCGTGGGTACAAAGAACCAT
>NC_065515.1:35296205-35301429 GCF_006386435.1 Epinephelus moara
TTATATTTTAATATTTTTGTCATGTTTAGATTACGTGTTTCAAAGGCATCTGTGTATTGTGTACATAACAGAGCGCAATACGAATTAAAATTGTAATTTCCAATAGTGACAAGCAATATTTATGTGCTTTACTACATTTACACAAGCACTACGAGTTGTCAGGAGCAGGAGTAGATTTTGTTAGTAGCTACGAAAAGATCGGAGCTACTAACACGTTTCATGAATGAGACCCATTGTGTGTATATGCTTATGTGATTATACCATGAATGGCACAAGTTTTTGTTTGTAGAAGAAATGATGCAGTCCTTGTGAAGACGTATGAGGAGGTATTGTTTTTATGTGGTTTGTGTTTTAACTAACAGGATGCCCCTTCTATTGTCATATTTGATACTACCACAAAAGTCATAAATGTTCACATTGTGGCTTTGATTAAAAAGATGAAAATTGTCACATAACAAGAACAGTTATGCCAGCACTGTAAAAGCCATCATTTCTCTACTTACTTGTTGAGTCAAATAAGCTGTGTTGCCAAGTGTGGTAGATGTTAGTCAGATTGTGAGGTGAAAAGAGTATTGCACTTTTACAGATGAAGTAATCCTGTTGTCCGATGAAGAAAAGCCAGATGAATTCGTCATTCAAACAGAAAGGTTTATTGATTGACTTTTTTTTTTCACATCTAGGACACATTTTTGTTTTTGAGCAGCACTGAGCGAGATCGAGGACAATGTGTCATATGCTGTAACTTGTTAAGGACTAGTCAGTAAACAGAACAATAAAGTGGCATGCAAACGTTTAGGCACCCCTGGTCAAAATTTATTTTAATGTGAATAGTTAAGCAAGTAGCAGATGAACTAATCTCCAAAAGGCATAAAGGTAAAGATGAAACATGCTTTTTCAACGTTTTAAGCAAGATTAGTGTGTGTGTGTGTGTGTGTGTGTGTGTGTGTGTGTGTGTGTGTGTGTGTGTGCGTTTTGTACAATTTTAGAGTGAAAAGGAGCAAGATATTTGAGCTCTCAGACAACCTTTACCAGGATCTCAGACCTTAATTAGCTTGTTAGGGCTATGTCTTGTTCACAGTCATCATTAGGAAAGGCCAGGTGATGCAAATTTCAGAACTTTATGAATATTCGTACTCCTTAAACCTTGTCCCAACAATCAGCAGCCATGGGCTTGTCTGAACAGCTGCCTAGCACTTTGAAAACTAAAGTAATTGGCATATTTAGCTTTTTGATCCAAGCAGAGCTGGGAAAAGTACAACTTTCAAGTTATATGCTGTATATCTTTATTTTAACATGAGCTCACACACAGTTGGCCTTGAGTGCATTTAGTTGAAAAACAAAAAACAGTGTAACTTGTCCACAACAGATGCCTAAGTAAGTGACCATGTCTGTTAGGAGACTGGATATAATACTTGAAAGCAGACATGACGATGGCTGAAAACAGCTGCCCTGTGGGGCAATCAGATGCAAGTAAAGTCTCAGGCAAACAAACAAACAAACATGAATAAAAATAAAAGTGCTTAGATTTCTAACCTTTATATTTCCATTTTACTATCCAACAATCCATAAATGATATTTAAAACATGACTGAAGAATTTACGAAATATTAGAGCACACTGGACAAAACAAAAATTAAATCATCAGCAGTGTTGGGTGTAACGCGTTACCACCAAAAATGGCTTTTTTCAGTAACGAGCAGTGTAGGCACTACTGTCCCTAAATGCAGCAATCACTTACAGTTACTAATCAAACACGTAAGTACTTACTTGCGTTACATAAATTCATCATTAGATCTTCTCCTTACTTAAGAGTTAGTGACGACGGGCTTCAGGCTGTTGCCAACGGGTCGTCCTCCGTGTCCAGCCGGTGTTGTGCCGTATTAAGCGCGCTGCCGTGAAAAGCATCCCTGTTCGCGGGAATGCGCGTTCCCGCCGCGACCAGGAGTGCTTTTCACGGCAGGCGTGCTTAAAGGCTAAAGTATACTTGCTGCACGAAACTCGTGCGCATGCACTTTTCGTGCACGTTTGGCTGCCACGCGTATTTTGCGGCTGTTTGGCGCGTAGACCGCACACTTTGCTGCGAGGTAGCGTGACGCGTACGTAAGATGCAATATTGACATGAACACTAGAGGCGCTCATGCGAAGTATACCTAGAGACTGTGAATGTGAGGTCGGAGGTGGACTGCTGAAAAGGATAGATAATGGAATTAAAGATGTAGGAGCAAGGTAGACCCAGAAGATGGCGGTAATGCAACGTAACGGATGCCAACCGCCGTAAAACTCCAAAGAAGAAGACGGACATGCTGAAATATTCCCTGTGCTTTTCCTCATTGATTGCTTTCATGGGTTTAAACAAGGGAAACAACCTCCCCATGTGATTCGTTAAGGGGCCACACATACCATCTCCGATGGCGGCGGAGACGACACCTTTTCCTCTGCCGAGAACTTAACAGCAATAAAATTATGATCTCCTCTTCATCGAGAGTGTCCATGTGTGTGTTTTTTCCGGAAATACACTGTCACCGCCTTCTTCGCTTTTTGCAACCTCTGTGTCTGAGTGCTGCGGTCTGCCCCTAGCGGAGACCACCAGAATCAGGCGTTTTGGCTGCATCGATGAACGTTCGTGCTGCAGCAAGTATACGCACAGGTGCAGCACACCGTGTACGTGTACGTTTGGCCACGCAGCAAGTATACTTGTCGCTTAATACAGTACGACACCTGTCAGCGGCAAACACAGATGCGGGGACGAGCCAGAGGATGGGAGAGTTTCTGCTGCAAACAAGCACAGAGACCCGGGGAGACATGGGAGCAGCTTCATGTGTTTACAGCAGATAGCAGGAGGGAGGACAGACGTCTCACTCCGCTACTCTGTGCGCAAAGGGACCACACACTTCCAGTTTATAATTGTGACATCCGTTGTCCTACTAAGTATTGATAACACGCTTAGTATTTTACAAATTCAAGTTTTTTTTTTATTTGATGGACATGGCGCTGATATTCAAAAATGAACTAAATGACTGTGGTGCAGTGGGCAAGTAATATAATCATAACACATTTACACATGGTAACCACCCCCCGCCTGGCATAACAACTTCTCCCTGCAAATACTTAAGGAGAGAAAGAGGGAAGTCTGCTTAGGGGCCTACATTGTGAACCAGCTGTGCAATGAACAAGAAGCTCTGGCCTGACACCTCATGCAATAGCCTAATAGCATAATGGATTTCAGTCATCGCTACAATTACACTGATGGGAGAAAACATATGCTTTTATACAAGTGAGAGGGCAAAGTGAATGAAGTGGGGGGGCACCGCCCCCTGGTGCCCCCTCGTGAAGCCAACTCTGGGTATATCCATCTAGTTAACTATACCTACCTTAGGACTGTTACACATATGTAAGGTTTAATGCTATATCGTTAACTGGCAAATTACGTGACAATGCATTTCAGGCAATTTTACAGATTAACTAGTAATGTAACGAGTATTGTCACTAATTACTTTCTCCAGGGAGTAATCAAGTAAAGTAAGGGATTACTTTTTTCCTAAGTAATGTGTAATGTGTAATACATTACTTTTTTGAGTAATGACCCCCAACACTGATCATAAGCCATACCATGCATGAGTTTACTTAAAAAATACAAATGAAAAAAACAATGTAGAGACTCACACAAAAGCAATCTCTCTCAATCATCACATAGGACCTACTACCAGTGTGCAGCGGTGTCTGTCCCTGCAGACATCCATCCCTCTGCCTATATTTAGGGACCTCGGCTGAAGGGCGAGGACCCTACTGTTTTTGCTGCATTTGTTAGGGACCTCGGCTGCAGGACGAGAGAAAACGGAAGTATATTTTGAAAACAGACAATGCAAGTAACAGGCTGAAGTTGACATGGCATCCCAGAGTGTCAAAAACCAACACACCTAGAGTACCTTGCATGTCATATCAACATGGAAAATCCATGACCAAACGTTGATATGTGAGGAGGTTGGAGTGAGAATGTGTTGCCGTGTGTGTTTGTGTGTGAGAGGAAGAGATATCATGTGATTCCCAGTGGACTACAGCTGACCTTCAGAACATCAATAAGCTCTAAGAAGAACAGAGTGCAGTTGGAGGACGGATCAGTGCTAGTCAATATCCATCAGTTTTTCCTCTTCTTCCCTTTTGCAACCAATTACTTCCTTAACTGGCTCAATGAGACCCTCCTTCAACTACACACGTTCATAATTGCTCATTTACAAAGCTGGAGGCTAGATGCACTCCCCACTAGCAGGACATGTGAACTTCAGAGCTGCCAAAAATATCATGATGCTAAATGAACCACCAGTTTTAAGTGGAGTCTTCTAGTCCTGTTGCCAAGGTGAAATGGTTTTCTCCCCTCATTCTACTTAAACTAGCTTTGTACTGAAAGTTTAAGTTTAAGTTTATTTACTTACTATTAATCCCCCTGAGGAGAAATTCAATGTTTTCACTCTTGCTTGTCAATTACACACAGGTCTGAAGGACACACACATGCACAAACAGGACCTATACATGCACAAAGTGGAGAGATGTCAGAGTGAGGGGGCTGCCCTAGGTGAGGCGCCCCGAGCAGTTGGGGGGTTCGGTGCTCTGCAGTGCCCAGGAGGTGAACTGGCACCTCTCCAGCCATCAGTCCACGCTCCATATTTTTGGTCCGGACGGGGACTCGAACAGGCGACCCTCCAGTTCCCAACCCAAGTCCCTATGGACTGAGCTACTGCCGCCCTAAGGCTGTGACCAAAATATCATACTAACATGCTATTTACTATGGTAAAACAATGTGTGAAATTTAAGTAAATTTTTTTAGTATGTACAAAACCAATAGTAGGCCTACTTAAATTGCCACTATTTCCTGTTAAAGCTATAGTTGGTAATGTTGGAGAGCTAGCAAGATTTGAAAGTGGCACCTCCTCTAAGCTCCACCCCCTCCTCCCCCTCCCGTCAGTGCTCCGTCCAAAGCCACGGCTCCACAAACTTGAACACGCATCCTGCACTGCAGTAGAAGTCAGCAGGGCAGAGGAGAGCCTTAACAAATCCCCCCGAAGCAAACAAATAATTACCTGTCCAACAGAAAGACAGCAACCTCTGCATCACTTTTCAGGCCCTTCAGCTCCCTCAGTTGTCTCCACTGTTCAAAAGCTGCACCGATGTTGATGTCTGGTTTGTCCTCTCGCTTTATCCAAAGCCTTTTTCGTCGCAGCCTTTTCTGC
>NC_065515.1:35303040-35324111 GCF_006386435.1 Epinephelus moara
CTCATTGTGTCATGCGGATTACTGTTAATTTATTATGCTGATCTGTTCTGTACGACATCTATTGCACGTCTGTCCGTCCTGGAAGAGGGATCCCTCCTCAGTTGCTCTTCCTGAGGTTTCTACCGTTTTTTTTCCCCGTTAAAGGGGTTTTTTTGGGGAGTTTTTCCTTATCCGCTGCGAGGGTCATAAGGACANGAAGAGGGATCCCTCCTCAGTTGCTCTTCCTGAGGTTTCTACCGTTTTTTTTCCCCGTTAAAGGGGTTTTTTTGGGGAGTTTTTCCTTATCCGCTGCGAGGGTCATAAGGACAGAGGGATGTCGTATGCTGTAAAGCCCTGTGAGGCAAATTGTGATTTGTGATATTGGGCTTTATAAATAAAATTGATTGATTGAATTGATTGATTGAATATTTCCGGCAACGGTGACACGTGATGAGTGCACGCAGGGAGGACGGAGGAAGGGATGGAGGGGGGCTCGGGCAGGACGAGACATGAAGGCATCTGATTGGTTCTTTCCATTGGCACCGAATGGCAGGGATTGGTTAGAGTTTTTACAGGCCTGCAGCTGCCACAGAGGTCGGATTTTTTTCATTCCTTTTTCTGAACACATTATGTATTGACTACTCTCAGGATAGAAGGACCATTTCACCCAGTATAACAAGAAGTGTTTCTGAACAGGATTACCAACTATAACTTTCAAGTGTTACACATATTGGGTATGTACTTCATAGTATGCAATGTTTGATGCGGCGTAAGAAAGCATGCCAGTCACAGTCAACTAGCCTATCCACCATTTTGGGATTAGAATTAGGACCTCCAGTGGGCAAACCTATTCTTTTTTTTTCTCAGTTTTGTAATTCACATGCACAGGTTTAAAAAAAAAAACATGAGCCTTACCAATCATCATCACATTATTAGAAGGTGAGTCCAAAATTTATTCAAGTCTGTTTTCATGTTATTAATAGTTAAAAGAAGATTAATCAAAATATGGTCTAAAAAGAGAACCCGATGAGCTAGCTTGTTGATAAAGGCCTTAAAATTGAATCATGAAAAATCATCTGATTTCTTGCAGCACTCTGAATTTTACAGTAAAGGTATCAGAATTTGATGACAGCTGTGGCTCATGGTGCCATTGGGTGAGGCTGCCTTACCAGCCAGTCACAGCAGGCAGCCCCAGACACTTGGGAAATCTAAACCTCAGGGTTTGCTTTATGAATGGTATGTGGTCATTTGATAGACTCAGATTTTTCAAATATTTTATTATTACAACACCCCTACATGTACACTGAAAGATTGAATGGTGGCAGAAATCATTCCTGCTCTCCACACTGGCCTTGAAGCATTTGCTTTGTAGTTTGAGTAAAGCTTTTTATAAAGCACTTTTTAAAACACAGAGTTACAAAGTGCTTCACACACACACACACACACACACACACACACACACACACAAAACTATAAATGGATAAATAGATAAAGTAAAATCTAGGATTACCGCCTTGTGGCTGTATGCCTCTGCAAACCACTCAAGTTGCACTTACAGCTGACATCCATGTCTGTGAAAACATGGATGCTTCACACACATCTTCCCCTAGCAGCACAGAAGATCGAAACAATCAGCACAGTCTCAAGGTGGACACCCAAGATTAGTGTCACCAATTCAGTATCTGACCAAATGTTCCCCCTTCTGTTCCTGAGATATGACACTGAATAATTGTTAACACTAAGTGGTATAACCCTGGACATGTAACCATAAAGGACTGTGTGTGTGTGTACCCCTGATGTAGAGCTCCTGGCGGTGGGACTACAGCCATACTATCATCCGCAGGAGTTTTCACACGCCATCATGGTGGTTGTTTACATTCCCCCATCAGCTGTTGCAGCCAGCACGAGTGACGTCATCCACTCAGTGATCGCAGGACTACAGATGCAACACCCTAGCGCTCTCATCCTGATTAGTGGGGACTTCAGTCATGTCTCTCTCTGTCCTGTCCTGACCAACTTCACACAATATGTGGACTGTGCAAGGATATAATTCTTCTTCTTCTCTCCCTCCACTTGGTCACTCAGACCACAACCTGATACTCCTTGACACCACCTACAAGCCAATGGTGGAACAGCAGGCGGCCAGCACAAGGACTGAAAAGGTCTGGTCTGATGACACAGAGGAGGCACTGCAGGAGTGTTTTAATGTCACAGACTGGGGACTTTTTATAGAAGACTTTGGCGATGACATGGAGGGTCTCTCTCCCTGCATTACAGACTACATAAAATTCTGTGAGGATCATTGTCCCAACAAAAAAGTTTTCCCCTTCTTTTCTAACAACAAGCCATGGATCAATAAAGACATTAAAGGCCTTCTTAACAGGAAGAAGAGGGCGTTCATATCCAAGGATCACGAGGAACTCAGGGCTGTTCAGAAGGAGCTGAAGAGGAGACTGATGGAGGCCAAAAACAGCTACAAGGAGAAGACTGAGGCCAAGATGGGACAGAATAACACAAAAGAGATGTGGAATGAGATGAGGATGATGACAGGCTGTGGGAAAGCCACACCTGGAGTCAAAGGTGGCCGAGAATTTGCAACAGAGCTAAACGTTTTCCTCAATAGGTTTGAGACAACAACCCTCCCTGTGAGCTCTGTCTGTGGATCTGAGTCCTCACCCACCATCACTGTACCCATTCACATCTCTGCTGTAGACTCTGCCCCCCTCCCCAGCAGTGACCTGTCTCCCTCCCCCTCCCCCTGCTCATTGACAGCTTGAGCTGGAATAAAGCCAGCGGGCCAGACAACATCAGCCCCAGGGTCCTCATGGTGTGTGCTGGGAAGCTTGCTGGAGTCTTTCAGCACCTCTTTCACCTCTCCTTGAGGTTGAAGAAGGTGCCTGACCTATGGAAAACCTCCTGCATCGTCCCAGTACCGAAGAAAGGACGTCCCAGCACTCTCAATGACTACAGGCCGGTGGTGCTAACGTCACATGTCATGAAGACATTTGAGAGGTTTGTTCTCCAGCACCTGAGGCCACTGCTCTCTGCCTTCCTGGGCCCCCTGCAGTTTGCTTACCAGCAGCACACTGGTGTGGAGGATGCCATCATCTCCCTCACTCACAAGGCTCTGTCTCACTTGGAGAGTGCTGGAAGCACTGTGAGAGTCATATTCTTTGACCTCTCCAGTGCCTTCAACAGCATTCAACCCAGCCTCCTGAGAGACAAGCTGCTGGATATGCAACTTCATCCAGACATCACTGCCTGGACTTTGGATTACCTCACAGTATGTCAGGGTGGATGGATACGTATCTGAGGTGGTGTCCAGTAACACCGGGGTGCCCCAAGGAACTGTTCTGGCACCATTCTTTTTGTTTTTAACATGAGTATGAGTGAGTATTTATTAGGCTTGTCCACAATGTGTTTATTGTGCTGTGTGTATTTGTGTATTTTTGTACTTTGTGTTGCTCCCACTGCTGCGAAACTAATTGCCCCACTGGGGACAAATAAAGCAATTGATTGATTAAATTGACTGATTCTTCTTCACCCTCTACATTTCTGATTTCTGGTTTAATTCTGGTTCCTGCCACCTCCAAAAGTTTTCTGACAACTCCTCTATAGTCGGCTGCATTAGCAATGATGACAAGGAGTACAGAGGACTGATTGAGAGCTTTGTCACGTGGAGCACGCAAAACCACCTTCAACTCAACATCAGCAAGACTAAGGAGGTGGTGGTGGACTACCAGACGAACCAGAGGCACCCTGCCCTAGTCACCATCCAAGCTGAGGATGTGGAGATGGTGGACTCGTACAAGTACCTTGGGGTCCACATCAAAAACTAGAAAAGCACTCAGAGAGAGAGTGCAGACCTCCGCCAAGTAAGTGATATTCCCTCCCCCTCTGCATCAGATTTTGCAGCCTGCATCACAATTAGGTTATTTGCATCACTTTCATTATTAAGTTATATATGCCTCCACCATGGAGACACTGTGGTGTTAGACTCACAAGTCAGTCTTTAGACGCTTTGCTTAACTAAAGACTGATGACTTTCTCCCTGATTTTGTGTTTAGTTGGGCGGATACAATTTCAGAGTTTAAAAAAACTCCCTACNTTGCTTTGTTGCCAGCCGTTTTCTCCGGTGTGTTAAACACACTTTAGAAAGGAGTGTCCCCAGACTATCAGAAGGCGGAGATCTCTGATTGTCTGGTGGCGAGACTACTGTGGTGTAGGCTACTTATTTCGTTTTTATTTTGTACCACCACAGAATATATGTTTTTTTTGTATTTTTCACTTTCTTTTTTCCAACACAGAACATTAATTTCAACTTTAGAATTACAACAATGTTTAGCAAGTAGAACAAGATGTGCTTTCCGGCCACCAGATGGCACTATTTTCACCGTCTTAATTGCTGCTGAGACTGTCAGACCATAGACTTTATTTATTATTTTATCCACTTTGCTTCAACCGATCACCACCAAAATTTTATCATCTGTTCCTTGTCACATTATCCACCTTTTCTGAATTTAATCAAAATCCGTTCATAACGTTTTGAGTTATTTTGCAGACAAACAACCTTCTACCAGTCTATGGTTGCCAGTGCACTCTTCTTTGCTGTAGTGTGCTGGTGGGGTGGAGTTAAGACTGGTGAGGTCAACAGGCTCAACAAGCTTGTGAGGAAAGCCTGCTCTGTGGTGGGACTGGA
The DNA here is from genome assembly GCF_006386435.1 of Epinephelus moara. Classification (NCBI taxonomy): domain Eukaryota; kingdom Metazoa; phylum Chordata; class Actinopteri; order Perciformes; family Serranidae; genus Epinephelus; species Epinephelus moara. The sequence goes on from NC_065515.1 coordinate 35,307,719, forward strand.
CCTGGACAGTCTGGAGACAGTGGCTGAGAGGAGGGTGAAGGACAAAATCTGTGCAATCCTGGACAATCCTTCTCACCCCCTGCACAACGAGCTATGGGCAGCTCATTCAGCTAGGGGATTATCCCACCCAGGTGCAGAACAGAACGATTCAGATGCTCTTTTGTGCCCACCGCCATCAGACTGTACAACAGCGGTTTGGCTTAATCTAGCTCTGAATGGACTTATCTTGCATCCATCCAATATGACACTGTATCTGTCACCTGTCACTTTATTTGATTCAACACTTTGTCTGCCATTTTTTAGTCACTTTATTCTTCTGATGTAGCAATTTTATTTTATCTTTTATTTATCTATTATTATCTTTAATTTTTACTTTTTATTTTTTCTCTTTAATCTTATTCTATTTAATGTCCTTTGATTTTGTCTTGTGCTGCTGTGATACTTGAATTTCCCCCCTGGGGGATCAATAAAGTATATCTTATCTTATCTTATCTTATCTTATCTTATCTTATCTTATCTTATCTTAATGTCACAGTGGGAGTGACCTTTGATCTTTTGAATATAAACTGTCTGTCTTCATCATTATTATTTAGATATCTGTGTGAAATTCTGTCATAATTAGCCCAAGAATTCTTGAGTAATGGCCAAAAACATGTTTTGTGAGGTCACAGTTACATTGACCTTTGACCTCCAGATTCCAATCAGTTCATTCTTGAGTACATGTGGATGTTTGTGCCAAATTTGAGAATTATCCCTCAAGGCCTTCTCTAGATATTGCATTCAAGAGAATGAGTCAGATACAAGGTTACAGTGTGTCTGACCTTTGACCACCAAATTCTAATCAGATCATTGTTAAGTCCAAGTGGATGTTTAAATAAAGAAATAAGTCCCTCAAGGTGCTCTTGAGACTTCAGGTTCAGGAGAATGAGACAGACAGACAAAACATAATGTCTCTGGCCACAGCTATCGCTGGTGCAGAGGCATAACAAATTATGATGTAAAACACACCACAATAAACCAAATGAACCAAAACATAGGACAGGGATTGAGATCTATAAAGGGCTTACCTTTAAAGATGGGTTTTTAGAAGCTGCTTACAGTCAAAAGACAGTCAAAGAGTCAGCAAATGTGATCGACGGGGGAAGATGATTTCAGAGGGTTGGGGCTGGGACCGCAAAGGTGCAATCATCTTTTGATTTGCAGGTTTTTGCTGGGGATGGATTAAAGGCCAAGATTTGAGAACCTGAGTGGTTGAGAAGTAGAATGACGAACGAGATTAGAAACTGAACTGACGGCAAGGCTATGCAATGCCTCATATGTAATCAACAGGACCTTAAAATTTAGTCTGACTTTAACAGGAAGTTAGTGGATGGATGCAGGAATAGGGGTAATGTTGGACTGATGGCTAGTTCCAGTTAATAGCCTGGTGGCTGCTTTTTGAACCAGTTGTAAATGATTTAGAGCAGCTTGACTGAGGCAATTACAATAATCTAGATGTGACTATCCCTCCCATGTCTCTGCTCTGCCTGGCCTGCTTGAGCTGTGTCCTCCCCTTGCAGGTAGTGGGGCAGGCATTGCAAGTTGTTAGGGAGCTGGATCACCTAGGCTGATGGGCCAGCAAGCTTACAAAGCTGAGCAGTTAAGTCTGCTTTGCTCCCTTGGATTTCTCTTAGATCCCATCTGGTCTTTTGGTTTGGTTGATTTGTTTTGTCTTTTCTTTAAGCATGCAACATCTTCATAAACCACTTTCCACTCACCATGACACTCACTAGCACACACCACCCATGTTACTTGTTTACATCTCATTCATTTGTTTTGTAGATAACATTATTTAATAAATATTTAAATTTTTAACCTCTACCTTGGGCGGCACGGTGGTGAGGTGGTTAGCACTGTCGCCTCACAGCAAGAGGGTCGCCGGTTCGATCCTGGGTGTGGGAGGACTTCTGTGCGGAGTTTGCATGTTCTCCCCGTGTCAGCGTAAGTTCTCTCCGGGCACTCTGGCTTCCTCCCACAGTCCAAAGACATGCAGATTGGGGACTAGGTTAATTGATAACTCTAAATTGTCCGTAGGTGTGAATGTGAGCGTGAATGGTTGTTTGTCTCTATGTGTCAGCCCTGCGATAGTCTGGCGACCTGTCCAGGGTGTACCCTGCCTCTCGCCCAATGTCAGCTGGGATAGGCTCCAGCCCCCCCGCGACCCTCAAGAGGATGAAGCGGTTAGATGAACCTCCACCTTTTGTGTATTCTCCCACCTTTTGTCTGAATCCTAAGCCAGTTCAGGACACTAGACAGGAGAAAATGAAAGCATTGAATAATAGCTCCACATCAGTAGGTGACAAAATACATCAGATTTTATTTCTAGTATTTCTCAGCTGAATAAAACTGGACAGGATGAGCTTAGTGAAATGATCTTCAAAAGTCATGTAGGCCTACTGGTTAGATGATACCAAGATTCTATCTTCTTGATATCTGAGGGAAACAGAGCATAAATTGTAAAATTAATGGATGTCGCCTATTGGTTTGTGGACTCCTGAAGCCATCTTGGTTTTTTGGAACCAAAGATGACAATATTTGGGTGAGAGGCTTGCACTGTGGAGGAGTGAGGGATGGATCTGAATGAGAAGCCGATGACACTACTACTACCGACTATCGCTCAATGTAGCCTGCCCTCAATTATGTGTAAATTTAAGCCTAAGTAAAAAGTAAATGGGTGAGTTATATAAAAGTTCACCCCCTTTACAATTGTCATGAATGTTGAAATTAGCTATAGAGACCAGTCATTTTTGTACCGTGGAGGTCTATGAGGATTGACTGTTTTGGAGCCAGCTTGCCTTGGCCATTCAAAGCGCTGCAGTTATTGGCACTTCAGTGTGTTAATTTTACAGCCCCAGAGATTGCAGCTTGAAATGGACCAATAAACTGATCAACTGCAGTGGCAAACTTATCAGGTCAGATTAAAGAATTTCTGTTTTGTCAGAGTTTAAGTAGAGGAAATTAAGAGACATTTAATCTTTGATGGAGGACAGTTGATTTAGGTTATTGGGTTTGATTATCAGCATAACTGATATAAAGTCTTGTAAGTGGCTGAACAAATGACCCAGAGGAAGCATGTACAATGAGAAGAGGGCTGGTCCAAGGACTGAGCCTGTGAGGGACTCAGCAGGTGAGCTGAGGAGGACACATGATTGTTGTTACAAACATTGAAATATTTATTTGTGTAATAAGAGTGAGACTGCAAATTCCAACCCAGTTATGTAACCAATCAAATTGGCAATGCCAAATTTATTTATATGGCACATTTCATTATGTAAACTCAAAGTAGCCTACTTTACAATGAAAGACAATGTACAGAAGAAAATGCAAGAACAAAAGTCACACAAAGATATATTAGAGTACAGTAGGAGCATTAGTCATCAGTGTCATCATAATGATACAGAAAACACAAAAACATTAACACAATCAAATAGAAATCCCTATGCTATCAACAAAAACAGGCATACTGTCATTGAAGTTATCGAAGGCAGCAGTAAAATCAAATACAATAAGAATGGAATATTCACCTTCGTCTGCATGCACAAGAATGTTGTTTATGGTCTTATTACTATGCTTGTGGTGAGAGCCAGATTGAAATTTGATTTCATAACTCTTAACCCACTTCAGCAGTTGGTCTTTAATGATTCTTTCAAGGATTTTGGATAACAGTAGTTATCTATAATTCAGTAGGTGGGCTGGGTCGAGAGAAGGTTTTTTAAGAAGTGGCTGAACATTGGCAATTTTAAAATAGACAGGTATGGGCCTGAATGTGAGAGAACAGTTGGTAATAGAGAGTAAGTTGGGACAAAAGATTGGAGGTTCTAGGTGTGTCATTGGGCAAAGCTGTAATGTCTTCACTCTTTTATTGAAGGGATAGTGCACCCAAAAATGAAAATTAAGCCATTATCTACTCACTCATATCCCGAGGGAGGCTCTGGTGAAGTTTTAGAGTTCTCACATCCCTTGCGGAGATCCAAGGGGAGAGGGGGTAGCAACACAACTCCACCTAATGCAGGCTGGGCACCCCAGATTAAAACGTCCAAAAACACAGTATTGTATGGAGTTGTGCTGCTACCCCCTCTCCCCTTGGATCTCCGCAAGGGATGTGAGGACTCCAACTTAAAACTTTGGGTGCACTATCCCTTTAACCTATGTAGCACAGAGTCTGTGAGTCTTAGTTGGGTCAGTACAGGTGTATGATGGTCATTGGTCATGTGGGACAATGACAGTCCGTCTTTACAGAAAGACTCAATTTCATGTTTCAATTGATTATTTTAAGCCAAACATGGTGTTTCCTTAACTATAACCAAGTGCTTTTTGTGCCTAAACCTAACCAGCCATATAGCACAGCATTGTCACACCATAAAGTAGCAAGCAAGACAAGAATATCTTGAAGCCGCTCGTGAGAGTTCAAATCTAGGGTTACCATTTAGCCTCAAAGCCACTAATAACTTTAGTGGATCATAACATGTTGGGTAATCTGCAAATGCTTTGGTTCAAAATGAGACCAAACTTTTCTATGGTGTCCACACATAGCATAACCATAATGAAGGACAAAATGTGGCCTGCAACAGATTAGGTAGGGCTTGTTGTTTTTAGCTGAAGTGACCCCTCAATTAATGTGGCCATATCAAGTAGACACTATTTTCAGTCAAGTTGGATCACACCACATTATCACAGTCTTGACTTGAACAGATGTTTGGGTGTTGAACTATTAATAATGTACAATCCACAATATTTTTTCTTTAGCCAACTTTGATTTTTGCTTTTCAAGAAACAAATATTTAGGGTGATAGAAAATATTTCAAGTTGAAGTTGAACCAATTGTATACATCAAGTCTGTTATTGGTTTTGCGGGGTAGTACAAATGTTTTTTTGCTTCAGAGGGAACAGTGTGAAATCTGATAAATTTCCTCAAGTGAAGTCTCAAAAACAAAAAATTAAGATAAAAATACATATGGAGCTACATTTGTTTCCTTATTATTAAATCAAACAGAGTAGGTTTTGCAATAAAAAAAAAAGATTTGAGAGCAAAAGTATCAATACTGCAATCAAAAAATGTTTTATTGCAAGTAAAAAATTAAGCAAATCCTAAAGTTTTGTTTGCGAGTCATTTGTTTCCGTTTGCAAGTCAAAAAGTTTTGCGAGTAAAAAGTTTAACCTGGTGGGCGGGGCCTAAACTGAAAGCTGTAAGACACGTCTGTTTGCCAGTCTCAATCAGAATGACAGCTTGCAAAGCATTTTTTTTTCTTCTTCTCTCGGTTGGCGGATTGCAAACAATTTAAAGGTGCATACCGCCACCTACTGTACAAGAGTGTGCTATGTTATTTAGCCTCTTTCTTAAATTCTACTCATCAGCCTAGTATGTTTGCAAAGCAACATGAGAGTTCTGTAGTTCACGGGGAATTCAGTGCGGGAGCTGTGAAAATCAATTCTGAAACCGAAGTTTTTCGGGCTCCGCTTTCCAAAAAAAAATTTGTCCACATGAGTGGTGTGATAAAAAAAATATGATACACATGCAAAAGCAGTAGGTGGCGATGTAACTTCTAACGGAGAGGCCATTTTAACCAATCAGAAGTCAGAGTCAATACCGGAAAAGGGAAGTGCAGAAAATAAAAACAAGCCGATCCACAAAAAATAGCATGACCTAATTCAACAGCAGAGGCGCCTGAACGACCAACTACACTACCATGAAAGCAGCAACAGGCCTGCCAACGTAGGTCTGACCCGGCCAGATCCAGAACTTCCGTTGGCAGGCCTGTTGCTGCTTTCGTGGTAGTGTAGTTGGGGTAGCTAGCAACAGGAGCAGCCAGAGATGGGACCAAGTCACACATGTAACACAAGTCTCAAGTAAGTCTCAAGTCTTAACCTTCAAGTCTCAAGTAAGTCCCAAGTCATTTTTTCTTGGGCAAGTCAAGTCAAGTCAAGTCAAGTCACAAGTTATGTCAAGTCAAGTCAAGTCAAGTCAAATCAAGTCAAGTCACAAGTTATGTCAAGTCAAGTCAAGTCAAGTCAAGTCAAGTCCTGTAATAGGTCAAGTCCAAGTCAAGTCACCTTATTATTGTAATTTTACCTGCAGAATCTGATCTTAATAAAGTGAAAAGACAAGATATAAGTAACTGTCAGTAAACATTGACTTCATCGCTGCAATGTTTACTTTGCAGGGTCGACCCCCTGGTGTTGCTCATTCATAAAACGTACAGCCGGTCTTGTGATGAACCGGTCGGAATGTTCGCTCACATTTTCTGGCGTTAATGTTAGCAAATAAATTAAAAAACAAGTTCCACCAAACCGCCCACCCCACCCCCGTATCGTATAAGCTAACGTTAGCTAACTACCGACTAACCAGATAATATTAGCTAACTGACAAGCACTTACTGGGCAGAATGGCTCTTCAAATGACGAACAAAGTCTGAAGTTGTCGCCTGGCTGTCCGAGATGTTTATGCCGCATGTCTTGCACTGTGCTGTTCGTCTTTTGCCGTAATAATGGCAATTCCGAAAGCCGAAGACGATGACTCTCGGTACCCCTCCCGCTGACATGTTGATGCCTATCTGATATAAGAGGGCCCGTTTCTCCAATAAACACGTAAGAGAGGGGTAGAGAGGGCATGACTGATTGACAGGGTAGTGATCCAATCATGACAACGCCATTCTCAGCCTGTGCTCCTACCGGGTAATCAACATTATTTTTTAAATTAATTTATTAATTTTATATTCTAACCGAAAACATGATGTGAATAACACTCAAGTCATTCAAGTCATCGTGTCTCAAGTCAAGTCAAGTCCCGAGTCTTTAACTTCCAAGTCCGAGTCAAGTCTCAAGTCTTTTATTTTTTGTCAAGTCAAGTCACAAGTCATCAAAACAGCGACTCGAGTCAACTCAAGTCCAAGTCACAATGACTCGAGTCCCCATCTCTGGGAGCAGCCTCCTTCGTTGGTCGTTAGTTCGAGTAGCTGGATATGCCATCCAATGTGAGCAGATAGCACGCTCACAAATAAAGTTAGTGTGACATATAGGGTATTTATGTGTATCTGCCCACACAACTTCTGGAAGCTGTTGTCGATTTTGTTTAAATATGTTGAATTATAATTTTATGGGTTATTGTTTGTCGGACGATTGAGCTAAGCTACCTAACGCTAACGTCAGCTGTCACTTCTTGCCATAGCAACGGTAAACATTCACATACGGGCTAAGTGCAGAGTGCAGAATCAAGCTTCACTGTAAATATAGTTAAGATACATTGTATTTAACACAGGATGTGGGATTTTAGTAGTTGGTAAACTTTTAGAAAACAGCTATTTACCGTTGCTCTGACGTCAAACAATGGAGACAGGTAATAAAATACTGCGGTTATCCTATCTACACGCAACCGCTGGCACCGGAGTCTTCCAAAAACTTCACCCTGGACTCTGGTTTCAAAGAAACGCGGTTTCGGGGGCCCAAAAGTGCGGTTGCGTGTGGCCAAACAGCCACATCGCATAGAATAATACACGGTTTCAGAAGTACAAGGGTACATGTGAACTAGGCCTAATAATAGCAAGAATGTTTTATTTGAACTGGTGCATGTAGATTGCTTTTGTTTAGCCAGGGCAGAACTATTCGACGGCGTAACGGTCAGTACCGTCGATGCCCTGGGGTGTAGCAGTAATGCCGACTGTCGAGCGTTTCCAGTGGGAGAGAGGGAATTGTGGGTGTAGCCCACTCTGTATGGAGCCACGTCAAACCCACCAATAGAAACTCTTCTCTCTCTCTTCCATCAGCATAGGCCCCGCCTATTAAGTGCAGTTGAACTTGCAAGCAAAACTTTAACTCGCAAGCAAAGAGGACTGATCTGCATGCAAAACTTATTAACTCGCAAGCAGAGGACTGATCTGCAAGCAAAACTTTTTAACTTGAAAGCAAAGAGTACTAATTTATAAGCAAAATGATCACATGTTTTTACTTACAAACTTGATTTTTGATTGCAGTTCAAGAAATATGCTCTCAAAACAGTTTTATATGATTGCAACAAAAAGACACAAAAATACCTCCATAGATACATATGCAGTAAGTATCTAAATATACAGTATTGGCACTAGGTCTGTATTTTCACACAATAGAATGACCTAAACATTCTATCAGGATGCAGGATTCTATTTCAATGTTTTATATAGACATTACATTAAAACATTAAACTAGATGGTGTAAGACGAAATCTTCACTGTCACCATTGCACCACTGACTGTGATTGACAGCCAATCATTGCCTTCCTCCCTCCTCTACCAACCATGCAGGAGGTCTAATAGACAGCAAGAAGAAGTCACTCTACCGGTTGTCCTTAAAAATAGAAACACCAGCAGTGAGTAGGAAAGTGGGAGAAGTTAGGGTTTCATAAGCAGAGCTTTCAGAAAGATGGCTCAGTGCTTTGTTATTTTTGAACTGGGTAACCCAGCCTAACTTAAAGGAGCTATATGTAAGAAATCTAAAGCAAATAGTCATAAAATCATCCTAATGTGTCACAGAGACTAAGGAATAATGTTCATATAACATACTGATCTCACTGACAACAATAGTACAGCCAGAATATTCGCATTTAAAAAACATTTTTACAGTCCGCAAATCATGTTTATGTTTTGAATTTGTGTTTTGGCCTGTTGCCCACCCACCGCCGTCTACCAGTCACACAGTCAGGTAGAGTCTCAGCATCAGTTACAGTTACNGGGGAGGGGGGGGGGGCGGACACGACTCGTGGCAGTATTTTGAATTTGAGTGCAGTAACCGTTTTGGCCACATTCTTACGTACAGCGCCTTTAATTATTTCCACATTTTATTTTCAAGAATTGTAATACATTGCTTCTGACTATGATTGAATCAAACCTGTACATGATATTATAGTCAACAGTCAGCGCTACGAGAAATCCAAGGAAAGAATGCAACAACCTCTATCCACCAAGATTAAAAAAAGAGAAAGAACATAAAGATTACTCCTTATTGTTTGTTTGTTTATTTATCACCAAGTATAGTATACCTTTCTCTGTAAACCAGTCATTTTTTATTCAGTTGAAACCTCAGGCCACTCCAACAATCCAAAAAATACAGGAACCTTTGCTCATGCTAGAAGAACTTTTATTCTAATATGTGTTGATCCATTTTTTTGGCTTCAATTAATGTTTCATTAGGGGGATGCCAACAATGTGTGCATTTATGGTCACTCCATGCACCATGTAGCAATTTGGCATGAACTGAAATGTTTGTAAATTTGGGGCATTAGCATTTGGTTACCTTTGCGAGCACCAAACTCTTGGAGCAGCAGAGCATACTCTGGGCACTCTGTGTAGGAGACAGAGTAGCAGAGCACCAAGTGCAGTGAGTGTGCTTAAAGTCCCAGTGTGTAGGATTTAGGGGAAAATATCAGCAGATATTGAATATAATAATAACAAAATTATTATTATTAATTATTATTATTATATCATTAATTAATAATAAGTATGCCTCTATAATGTATAACCACTTGAAAACACATCCCAGAGATACCCCTGATCCACAGGGGGGCCTCCTTTAATTGGACTTAGCTCTGACCTGTCAAGGCATGGACACAGGACCTCTGGAGGTGTCCTTTGATGTCTGGCACCAGGGCATTTGTGGTGGATCATTTGAGTGACAAAAAGCTGGTCAGTTATCCGCATCCCCATATGCAGTCAATAAACACAGGCAACACTCGTACTGGGCATAAATTATGCAGGTGCTGTTGCTTTTCTGATGCAAACGGGGGTGGTGAAATAGATGTCAGTTCAAAAGACAACGCTTTATATGACATGGCAGGAACCTAACTGTACGTTCACACCAAAAGCTGTCAGAGCTGCAAAGGTGACAGGTCTAATTCATTTTCAATGAACATGTGGCGACTAGAGGTGTTTTGAGCTGCAAAAGTGATGAGCGGCGGGGGTTTAGCTGAAGAACTGATTGACATCAGTTGAAGGCGGTTATCTTTCAGGATGATAATCAGGCACGATTAGAATTCACTGCCTCTAAGCACTTGGTGAAAACGCGGTGGCTCCTCCTCTGTCATTACTTCAGCGTCCTCCTCAGAGAAACCTCCTGAAGCAGCAATGGATATTTCATCCTCGGACAGTACCCCTAATGGTACATTATCCATAGCGGCTGTGAAGTCGGCTGACTCTTCCTCCATGCCGGTAAATTCATCCCGGGGCAGGATTGCATCCACCTGCTCCCCCCATGATTGGCCCGCTCTGCCCTCATCATCTCCACCTTCAAGCTCCAACTTGGCGGAGGATTCGGCAGCTTTGGACAACAGAGGCTCCCAGCACCTTCATCAGGAATACCACACTTCTCTCCAGGGTCGTCCTATATAGTCGGCAACAGTGCACACAGTTTTTTGGGTTAGCTGGTGTAGCTTTCGCATGCAACATGCCAAGACAGACCAAGCAAGCATTATGTGTGTTCGTCTCATAAAGAGAGAAACCGCACGCAGTTGGGCATGGGTGGTATTTGGCTTTCCCCGCTTGGCCAGCTTTGCTAGACCTGCTGGGAGAGCCTCTTTTCTTTTTCTCTGGGGCCATTCCACCTCACAAGTTAGCAGGCTAGACGAGCAAGTTGTCCTTCAGCTAATGCTAAACAGGTGTGGGAAATAGCAGAAATAATTTGTCAGCGGGCTAAACAAATATTCATTAGCTGAGCTAAGCTAGTTAGCAAGATAAACAAGTGCAATGCAGAAACAAGCCTTGATAGGGACGTCCTGGGTAGGGACCCTGCTCAACTCCTGTCAGACAGTTAAGTCTCTAGCGAGGATTCTGCTGGTAACAGGTTTTGCAAGTTGAAGTACAAAAAGATTGAGAGTGAGACTGTGCAGGGTATATATGGTCCTAGGGGAATGCGGGCCTTCCCTCTCCTTTCTCTCCTTCCTCTTCTTCACAGGCGTTTTGAAAAAGGTTCTTCAGGTTGGTCTCGCTAGGATGCAATCCCCAAACATATGTCATATATCCACTACACCGATGGAACGGCCACCAGGAGCAATTTGGTGTTCACTTGCTCAAGGATACTTCAACATGTAGGCTGGAGCAGCCGGGGATCGAAACACCGATGTTCGGATTGGTGGACAGCCTGCTCTACTTCTGAGCCACAGCTACCCATGTGTGAGTGCCGATCAAAAGGGAACCTCAATAACAATAAACCCTGAAGGAATTCTGACCTGGAGAAGTTACTGTTGGTTACAATCTGCAATCCACACTGCTAGAGGCCACTTAATCACACTGTTCTTTTAACTAAAACACTTGTTAATTCATAGCACTCTGTATTTCTCTGAACAACAGTGCTCTCATTTTAGTGTGGAGTGTCAGATTGGTTTTATGAACATACTCAATAACTCAACACACCTGTCAATCTGGCTGGGTGGCATTTGCACAGCAAATTCTCCTCAAATGGTGGAGCATTGTCACAACAAAGATGTGGCTCCTAAATCAATTAAAGGATTTCTTGTGCTAGCAGCTGCCAGGGTTTCTCCCAGGACAGAGGGGGGTTGTTGTCTATGTGGGTCCCCTTTAACGAGGCCCAGATGAATTAACATGGATGAGAGCTTAATTAGGACACACTTCTATTTTTCTCTGCCTCCGTCACTTTCTCATGTCACTCAATTTTTCTTCCTCTCCATCGACAAGTTTCTTGTTCTTTTACAGTTTCATCATTACTTTAAATTCATCTTCTGGCTGAAGTGATGAGCTAGCAAAGATGACATAGGACAAGCTACTGGACCTTCACAGGAAGCCAGAGACGGAGAAGGGGACAAAGAGAGAGATGTTAGCAAATGACTGTGGATCGATGTCTCAAATGAAGAAAAATGGCCGTATGGCATCAGGGATTCCGGTTACTTATGAGCCCTTAAACAGGTGAAAAACACTATCGACATATTGCTAAGCTGAGTGTTTACTCACTACAGAGGACATCAAAGACAGAGAGCAGCTAAGGTTATTTACATGTTTTACCATAGTAATGATAGGACAAGGGCATTCAGTTCTCCCCTCAATTCTCTTCACTTTTACATTTTTCTTTTATACCTTGACTGTGCGTGTGTGCATATATAAATTTAAAAATTTAAATTTAAATTGTTGTTCTGGCATGTTCTTCATGATAAGCTCAGTGCTCAGGGGGGATTGCAAAACACAACACATCCCTTTTCATTCATTAATAGATCCCTCTTTCAAGTTTGCTGCAAACAGGCCAAAATTAATTGCCAACAAAATGGAGATTCCTGCTTTCTTCTAACCCTGGAACACGTGGTTCTGTTTAAACATCCAGTATGTTGGATTTAGGGGCATCAATTTGCAGAAATGGTATATAATATTCATAACGTTTTCATTAATTTATAATCACCTGAAAATAAGAATAATTGTGTTTTTGTTACCTTAGAATGAGCTGTTCTTGTCTCCATACGGAGCAGGTCCTCTTTTACAAATTCCACCATCTTGTTTCTACAGGAACCCAGAACGGACAAATCAAAAGCCCCTTTTACACAGAGATTGTGCTATTTAGCTGCTGTTAAGTCCCTTCTTTATGCCTCCTATGCATTTTTACACAGAATTTATTTGTATAGCACCTTTCATGCACATAGTGCAGCCCAAGGTGCTTCACAGGGTAAAAGAAAAAAGAGAAAAAAAAATACAATAATGATACAGTAAAAGGCAATAGAGACAAGATGAAAGCATACAATAGAATAAAAATTACATAATGCACGCAATGTACAGTTGATGGTAAAAGAAGTCAAAACATGTAAAACAAAATAAAGGTTGGGGGGAGGGTTGTAATACCAGTAATTAATTGAAAGCAAGAGTATAAAAATAGGTCTTCAAGTGCTTCTTGATCAGCCCGAATACTGAGTAGTTTACAGTCAAAGAAAGTTGCAAACTCTTTGCACTTTGAATTTGATGCCAAACATAGCTGCTCAGTAGACTGGGAAGGATTTATAAGGCGGTCAATTGTGGAGAACAAAACTTTGGGGTTATGCCTGTTTTCGTTTATGATGCCAGAGAAATATGCCTGTCTTGCATGATGTAATGATTTGTTATAGACAAGTATAGAATTTTTTAGGATGTCACCATGAATAGTAAGCTTGCTTTTTCTTCACATTCGCTCAGCCCTACGACACTCTCTCTTGAGAAGTTGTATTTGCTCATTCTTCCAGGGTATTGATAGTCTCTGTGACTTCTTCTTGATTTTTAGAGGAGCTACTATGTCAAGGGCTGACTGTAGTTTGAGGCTGAAGTGGTTAACTTTGTCGTGGACGGAGGAGTCGTCTGTTAGATGAGGTAAACTATGCAGAAAAAGGGGGAAATCGGTGGCGGCAATAGAGTAAAAATACGTCTCTTTATAATGCCCTCTGTATGACTACTTATTAAACCTGGGGTGGACATGGTAAATAGTAAGCAGAAGTGATCAGACAACCTACTATCCACAACCTTGTTGACATTGATATCCAAGCCTTTGGAGATCACTAAAGTCAGCGCATACATCTTCTTGATTCAAATCAAATCAAATCAAACTTTATTTACATAGCACTTTTCATACATTAAAATAAAAACATACAACAAAAATACTACAAATATTGAAAACCCACCCCTCCCACCCCCACATATAAACACAAACACACACACACAGAGTCAATATAGTCAATATAGTAACATGGCTGGGTACTGAGGAACCAGCTGAGAAAAGAACCACCTATGGGGAGCTCATCCACACTGTGACTAGTGTCCTTGCATCAACCAGGGCAAAACTCTCCAGTGTTTCCTCAGGTAAAAGCAACTGTTCATGTGTGTTAAAAATTGCATTCTGTTGAGATAAAAGACTGGATGTGGTATCATCGATTTTACTTCTGAAGTGGTCTGCAAAGTCCTTGCAGAGGGCGCCTGTTGACATCTTGGATGGTTTATTAAAATTGGTGCTGGTTAAAAGATCGAAGGTGGAGAAAAGGAATTTGGGGGTGTTTTTCTGATTGAAAATGTGTTTTGAAAAGTGGGATATTCTTGCCTGTTGGACTGTTTTATTGTAGGATTTGAGTTGATCACGTAATATTTCGTAATGAACTGTCAGTTTGGTTTTTCTCGACCTCCTCTCTGCACTGCTGCATTTTCTTTTCAACTTTTTGATGTTATCATTTCTCCATGGGGGTGTAGGTTTTGTTTTTGTGGTTTTGGTTAAAAGGGGAGCCACTGAGTCAAGTGTTGACCTTAATTTACTGTTAAAATTTTTCACAATAAAACCACAGGGTACAGTTAAAATTTCAGCAGGAGTGCTCTGTAAAATCACAATAAAATTTGCAGCCACTTCAGAAGTTAGGTAGCGTTTCCTCACCGTTCTTACCGGGGCCTCCTGATGGCTAAAACTGGTGATGTTAAAATACACACAGTAGTGGTCAGACACAGCCAGGTCAACAACAGAGGACACACCAGTGGACAGGCCGCTGTAATGGTTTGACAGGCTGAGGTGCGGAGGTGAGGCAGCACAGCCAGGGGCTCTCTTACCCCTGCCAACCACCTCCACCCAGGACCACCGGCGACTCAGTGTTGAGCTGGAGGACGGTGGAGGCCAAGCGCTGGGATCCCAGTGCACTGTGTCCTGAAGGGCCACCGTGAGTGAGGCGATCTGGAGCGACTGTTCATGAGCCACCTCCTGGAGGGCGGTCAGCATGGAGGATTTGTCATTTAGCTCACCAGAGAGCCAGCAAATGTCCTCTTTCAGGTCAGCAATCTTTTTGACTGCTTTTTCAAGCTGGGGGTCCACATCGGGGTGCATAGATGTAGCCATGTATGTATCGCTGTGCTGTCAGCTGGCGGAAGGTTTCCCACCTGTTTTCCCACCTGATTAGCCTGCTGCTTTGTGGTGTGCCTGCACAGTGTGATGATTATGAAAATGAGTCAGCTGATATGATTGTTGTATTTCAAGTCAGTAGTGACGTGATAACAAAATTAATGTTGTAAGGAGGTATTTAGTTTTTGGGAAACTGTAATATGATTACTGAAATTTTATTAGTCATTAGTTACACTACTCATTACTGGAAAAGGTGATTTTATACTGCCCAGCACTGACCATAAATAACCAAAGCAGAAGAAAATATAACTTATTAATATGGCTATATTAATATAGCCACTATTAATTGAGTTGAGGAGGGTTTGCAACTGATTGCAAAAAGAGAACATTAGGAAATGGCCAATTGACTCCACATGAAGCACACAAACACTACAGTAAACATAACAAGAGAAGCAAGAGGGTACACTGAACAGGAATGCCAGCAAATTCTCATTCTGAACTCATCAAATACCACTGTGGGCATCAAATACGGACGCATAAAGGCACCTTTAATGGCAGTATAATACACACTGGGGAGTAACAGTTGTTGATGCAGTTGCTACCAACCAAAGTCATCAAATACCGGCACTATGTCAGTGGATGTCTGCATAAGATACCGATGCACAAAAGCACCTTTTATGGCATTATAAAACCCAGCTGTAACAACATAATCTAAGTAGCATGATGGTCCCACTTGGGAAGGTGGAAGGGAGGTGGATGGGTCCAACAACCCTAGACTTTCATCCAGGAGCCAGCTGTCTACCAAATAAATTTTGAGTCAAACCATGATGTGTTTTTCTAAACCTATCCACATGCTTTTGTTGGACAGGAAAATAAACATAAATACAAGGTATTTTAATAACGTAAGTTTAATATGTAAGAGTGTATGCATCTAACAAGTAGAAACTTGAAATTTCCTGTGAAAATGGAAGTGTATTTTGAAAAGAGACCACGCATGTAAGAAGTGTAAATTGACACGTCGTCCCAGGATGTCAACAACAGACGCAGGAGCATCATATGTAGACGTGAATGTCCACAGACAAAGAGGGGGCATTTGATGAATTGGGATGAGAATGTGTCGCAAATGCATACAAATAAAAATAAATGGAGGCACTTGCTATTTGACACACCACTCTAAAACATCTGCAACAACTACAAGAGTACAATTACAGATGGATTAAACCTGTAGAAGGTAGTAGTTGTTCTACATTAAGATTAATAATCAAAGAGGAACTAAATATTTGTCCCCAGGAAAAATACTGAGTAAATAAATAGATATACAAATACTCTGTCAGGGGCAGAAATCCCGGGGGGAACAGGGGGGACATGACTCCCCCTTCAGTAAAGCTGTACCCCCCTAGAATCATTTGAGACACAATTAATAATTTTTGAACAATGCAGTAGTATTTATTGAAAGCACAATGTAAGCGGTGCTCATTATAATCGCGCAATAATGTGCTATTTAAATCTTAAAAGATTTAGGCCCCCCCTCCCATTCCTAGTAGTGGTATATCCC
>NC_065515.1:35324411-35331211 GCF_006386435.1 Epinephelus moara
TGCAGGAAATGTTTAGTTGTTAAGCCATTTCTCATAAGTATAGACATTCACTCTGCCTGTTGGAGAGATAGAGAGAAGATCAAAGCGTCAAATTGTGGTAAAAGATGCTGTATAAAAGACAGGCTACAACTTTTTTTCCTTGTCCCCCCCTGGAATTATTCTCTAAAATTTTACTGTTTATTGTCCCCCCCAACTATGAAATGGGATTTTCGCCCCTGCTCTGGTTAAAAGTATAAAGACTAAAAGCAAACTGAAGAACAACCATTTGTAGCAATGTCTGTCTCAGTCGTTTTCATCGTACTTGCTTCCAGTCTCCAGGCACTTCTTACTTCCCAGAGACCCATTCATTTCCTAAGAGGAACTCAGGACCTGCCATTCTCCATCCATCCACCAGATGCCCTCAGACTTTTTCTCCACGTCACCTGACTCACTCATCTGCTCACCTGTTTCCACTTTCCCTCATCAGTCTGTCAGTATATATACCAGCCTCATGTCTTTGCTTTCCAGCCATTAGAACCCAACCCCCTACCCTGAACCTGTACCTGATCTGTTCTGTTCCTGGTCTTCCTTGTTACCCATTCCTGGGTTTTAACCTGTTGCCTGTTACCCCCTCACCAGTTTTGCCCTCTGGATTTGTTTGCCTGTCCAGACTGCCTTCCTGTTACCAACCTGTAAGCCTTTTCCTGACCATTGCCTGTCGCAAATTTCCTTTCTTCCTACCTGCCTTGCCTTGCGTGTGTGTGTGTGTGACTGCAATTGGGTCCTCCTCCATTTGCTGCCAGAATTCTCTGGCCATGACTCCAGTAATGCTAAAATACATTAAAGTGTTGAACAAAATTAAAGTTGTAACCAATAAAAACATGAAGGCAGCTAGAACAATTCAATAATCAGAAAAAGCATGCATAAAATCAACACAAAGAAACAATAATTGCTTTAAAGATCTCACCACCTTAGTGAGAAAACAAAGTAACTGTGTCATAACGCAGCATATGCCACATCCCTCTACCAAGGAATGGATAGGGATAACACACAGCAGCAGAAGAGGACGATTTGAGTTTCCTTGAGGAATCTAGTCCCAGTGGTGATGAGGTAATTGCATTGACTGAATTGTGCACATAAGGTACTGGAGTGGGCGTTTAATTTAACCTACTGGTTACACATATTTGTCAAACGCAATAAATTGGAAAGCGAAGATGTAGAATGCAAAACTGGTTTTCCCTGAAGTGACGCTGTGAACGCAGAGCTAACGAGATGTCTATTTACAGCTGACTGGGTGATTGCAGTACATGCTGTGCAGACTTGGATGCTGGCTGATTACTCACTGCAGGTTATACTGTAGGTCCTTAAGCTGCTGACTGTGTAATATCAGTGAGTGTTCTCTGAAAAAATGACAGTAGATCTCTGCTTATAAAAGGGGAGCAACAGCTTACAACAGTTAATTATGATTAACAATCACCTTTATTTATATACTATTTTTATAATACTAGGGAGCAAGTGAGGAAGAACCTCTTAATGAATTGTCAATGAGTAGTTCACAAATAACTCTGAATCAAGGACTAAATATTGATATTGATATTGATATTGATGAGTCATGATTACCCATGACTATTTTTTTTATCAGTGAGTCATGACCCAAAAAGGTTTGGTTTAATCTTTAACAATATGCTGAACAGCCATGATTCCAAAGAAGTTGGGTAGCTGTGTAAAACTTAAAAAAAACAAAAACAAAATGTGATGATTTGCAAATCCTTTTTCATCTATATTCAATTAAATACAGTACAAAGACAAGATATTTAATGTTCAAACTGATAAACTTTATTGTTTTTTTGTTGTTGTTGTTTTTTGAATTTGATGCCTATAACACATCCCAAAAAAGTTAGGACAGGAGCATGTTTACCACTGTGTGACATCACCTTTTCTTTTAACAACACACAGTAAGTGTTTGGGAACTGAGGACACTAACTGTTCACACATTTCCATTTGGAGATAGGTCTGAACTGCATACCTGCACTCTTTTACTGTGAAGTCACGCTGTTCGAACTTGTGCAGAATGTGTCTCACTGTCTTGCCGGAGTAAGCAGGGACGTCCCTGAAAAAGACGTCGCCTGGATGGCAGCATATGTTGCTTTAAAAGGTAAAAGTACCTTTCAGCATTCATGGAGCCTTCACAGATGTGCAGGTTACCCATGATGCCATGGGCACTAACACACCCCCATACCATCACAGATGCTGGCTTTGAACTTTGAGTTTGTAACAATCTGGATGGTCCTTTTCCTCTTTAGCCCAGAGGACACAACATCCATGATGGACTCGTCAGACCACAGCACACTTTTCCACTTTGTGTCAGTCCATCTCATGTGAGCTTGGGGCCCAGAGAAGTCGGCTGTGTTTCTGGATGTTGTTGATATATGGCTTTCACTTTGCATGGTAGAGTCTTCATTTGCCTTTGTAGATGTAGCTATGAACTGTGTTTACTGAACACATGTAGTAATATCCTTACAATCATGTTGTTTTTCAATGCAATGCTGTCTTAGGGGTCAAAGGTGTTAGCACTCAATGTTGGTTTTCAGCCTTGCCCCTTACATGCTGAAAAGTCTCTGAATCTTTTGATGATATTATGGATACTAGATGTGAAATTCTTTTCAAATATGCATTGAGAAAAGTTGTTCTCAAACTGTTGGACTATTTGCCCTTGTGGTTTTTCAAAAAGTGATCATCCTTGCTTGTGAACAACTGAGCCTTTCCAGCCTTTCTTTCAATCTGTTACCAATTGACTGTTTACCTGTTGAATGTTCCAAAGAGGCACACATGCGATGAGCCAGCACCCTGCCCTGGGCCTGGGGGCGGCTCAAGGAAAGCTTTCACCAAAATTAAAAATGCGAAATAAACTCTCAACACACAAACAAAACTGTCCGTTTACTGCCTGGACCTGGCTGTGTCTCTGCTGTGTCACGCTGGGGCTTCTGGTCATGCTGTTGGGAGAGCTCGGGGTTGGGGGTGGCCTCTGTTTGCCTCTCCCTTGTACCAGTCGGGGCATGCTCCTCATTACTGTAAAGTTTCAAAGTTTATTATAATAGCAATGCAATATATTTAAGCAATATCACATGAGAGGGAGTGATGTTATACTCCTATATCGCCTGCGGCCTCGTGCCTAAGACCAAATCACAGCCGTGACGATATACGAGTATAACATCACGAGCTCGAGTGTGATATTGCTTTTATACAACAGTTCAACAGTTAAATAAACAAGGCTGATTAAGAAATGTTGAAAAATGAGGACAAAATAGATAATTTAAGCATTTTATTTGTCTTCCGCCAACAAAAACAGTTCCCTCAGGACTCCGCTGCCACCGTTGCTATGTAACGCAGACATGGTGCGCCAGGCACTTACTCTTTATACACATTTATCTGCACATTTCCATTAATTGTGCAGCCGGTGAAATAAGTCTCTGGTGACTGCATGGTGGACTGTCGCTTCACAGGCACAGCCGACTCTGCCTTCTGATCTGACAGTATGTTGCTCCATCGTTTTCTGCTCTCCATGGATGGCTTCCAGTAGCTTTTTAACAAGCTCTCAGACCGGCAAGACAAAAGGTATATTTTAGGGCCCGACTCCTAATTAGAAGACTAACTTTACACATAGGCTACGTTAAAACAACATCATACCTGTGCCCACTCTGTCATGATCTCCCTAGCTTCAAGACCCGCATCTGACAGCTTCTGTATGGAAGTCACCCTGAGGCTGTGATTGGTGTAGATAGCTGTTGTCCCCGCCTCTTTACACATCTTCGGCAGCATCTGTGCTAGTGAGTTTATTCCCAGCAGAGCTCTAGTGTACCAGATATTGTCTGTGTGAGCTGCTGTCATCCTGGGCTTCAGATAAAGGGCATTTGCATCTGGTGGAAGTTTGTTTAAATACTTTTCCAGGGATGCAACGCAACTGCTGACCTAACTGACACTAACCGTCAGTTTTGATTTGATTGTTGATTGCAATCAGCTGTGAGGCGGAGTGATACATACACAGTGAAATAACCGTGATGTTGTACTCCAATATCGTCACGGTTTTACTGTCTCTCGACCAATCAGATTGCAGGGCCGGAACTAACTGTTGTATAATAAGGAATATTGTATAGTTTGAGTATTATATTATTATCATATCACTAATATATTATTATCATATCATATCACTTAATTTTATTACTACACTAATAATCATTACATAAATGATATTGCTATCACACAAAATATATTTACTGTCACTTTAACATCAAAACAGCCACTTTTTCTCTCCATCTCTACCACACATCTCATCTCCTACTCCTTGACCCACAAACAAACCTCTCTAGAATCAGTAACCACATAGACACACAGCTGCCTCACACACAAACATCAAAACATGAACACACACAACACCCACACATACCCTACTTGAGACAATATAATCTCTAGCCCTGGAGTCTTATCGTATCACCACGTACATCATCATAGCGGCTTTATGTTATTGTCTGTCTGTGAATTGCGTCTGTCCTATTTGCCTTCTATGTACATGTACCACCATTTTTTGTCCTGTCACAATATTTCACCAATAAAAAAAACCAAAAAAAAAACCCAGGTGTTTTTAGAGCATTCACCAGCTTTCCCAGTCTTTTTCAGTGTGTTGCAGACAACAAATTTATAATAAATGTATATTTCACAGAAGACAAGAAGGTCGGAACATTAAATACCTTGTCTCTGACTGTATTCAATTGAATATAAGTCAAAAGGGGTTGCAAATAATGACAATTTGTTTTTTTACATTTACACAACGTCCCAACTTTTTTGAAATTGGGGCTGGAGTTATAAATTTATAATGTGCTTCTCTTTGTTAATTTTAATGCCAGGTAGACACTACACGATATCAGTCTGATTTTAGCCCAATGCAGCGTCGTGCCGTGTAAGCATAGATTGTGAACGACAAGGAGTGTCGTACGTGATAATCCATTGTTTCATCTCATGTAGTGTGTCATAGTTAACGACAACTGACACCACATCTGGGACTCCTCACAACCTTCTAACAGAAAGTCTAACATGTTTGATTTTCATTTTGGCATTCACAACTGTTTCGGTCACAGCCGTCACTTTGACCAATAGAAACACAGAGCTATCTGCTGCCATAGACAACTGTACAGCAACAACACTACAGCCTTATTGATATTTTGTCTAGAGATGTTACCACACAGCGTAAAAAGGGAAAAATGATGGTGTGATACAGCAGAGGCACTTCATCAACCCGGTGAGTACTGCCATTAGCATCAAGCTAGCAAAGAACCTTATTTCTTCATGATGGAGGATACAGAGTAATGAAATCAAAAAATAGTGGCGGGGCTTTTACCCACCACAACATCAGAGGCTACCAGCTTCATTTGAAACAGACTACGCTATAAACTGGCAATCATTTATTATCCCCCCTGTATTTTTATATTCTTACTTTTTATCCGCTCCCATTTGCATTGATAAAGTTAATGCATCGCGCCATCATTTCAAACTCAACACTTCCTGTATCTGTATTGTTGGGAATCAACATATATTTACCTCACACGATGGCACCAAATATGTTGGGAATCAACATATATTTACCTCACACGATGGCACCAAATATGTTGGGAATCAACATATTTACCTCACACGATGGCACCAAATATGTTGGGAATCAACATATATTTACCTCACACGGTGGCACCATAAATGTTGGGGTCAACACACCAGGCTTCACCCGGAGGCACCAAATATGTTGGGGTTTAATTGGCTATCGGAAATAATTAATAATTATTATTAATAATTAATAATTATGTTAAATAACGTGACTTAATTAACATTAAATCACCTCGTGGGGCACCATTCCCATAAAGGGAAAAATGATAGCCAGTTAAAGATATCAGTCTCATAAAATAGGTTAAACTATTAATTTGGAGTTTTGATTAATAATTAAATTAATGACAACAACCAAAATTAACCGTAATCCTGAAGGATTTCGGAGTTCTTGACGCAGCAGAGGTTGACTATTCATTCACTCTTGTGCAACATTAAACAGACAGCAGGTATGATTCCAAAGAATTATATTTATTCACAAATTAGCAAAGCAAACCAAAACACACAAATTCTAACAAATTATATACAAGCTTGGTGTGTATATGTGTGTGTGTGTGTGTGTGTGTGTGTGTGTGTATGTGAGAGAGGGTGTGGTGATCAAGGAGCCGTTTGGCCTACAAAGCAAAATGGCTGACAACAGAGAACTACCAAAATGGCCGAATCAAGGCTAGCTTCGGGGGAGGTGTTTGTCTGACCATGTGGTCAGGACAAAGACAAAGGAAAAGAAGCGGGAACTTTGATATGCCTGTTTGGGGTAGCTCTGTTGAAAGCCTATTTGTTAATGAGTCTATGTCAATGTGATGTGTTGCAAATGGTCTGGATTAATGCAGAGATTGTTTAGTTGTATGCAAGAATCTGTTTGCGAACAGTGGGTCTCATTCATGAAACGTGAGCAGAAGGAATTTGTGTGTAAACTGTTCGCAGACGGAAATTTACGTGCGTGTCCGCATTCATCAATATTTTGGTAGCGCCGATCTTTTCGTAGCTACTAACAAAATCTACTCCTGCTCCTGACAACTCGTAGTGCTTGTGTAAATGTAGTAAAGCACATAAGTATTGCTTGTCACTATTGGAAATTACAATTTTAATTCGTATTGCGCTCTGTTATGTACACAATACACAGATGCCTTTGAAACACGTAATCTAAACATGACAAAATATTAAAAATATAA
>NC_065515.1:35331899-35348669 GCF_006386435.1 Epinephelus moara
CTACACCTCCTTATATGGTGGTCATTGGCTATTCATGGGCGGGGATTTATGCTAATTGCTGATTACCGGGAGTGCGCTGTCACTTTACGATGGATTGGCATTCATGATCATACACACGTGTTTACGATCAAATCTGAGTTTCCTGCGGCGTTCCTGAATCTAGAGTAGGTTTTTAGTAGAGTAGGCTTTTATGTGCAAATCTACACACAGATTTACTCACTTTTCATGAATGAGACCCAGTATTAGCAAACTAAACACTTAGCTTTGGCGAAGCCAACTAATCAGTGACCTAACTGCAATCTATCACAACAATACTCAGTAAACAGCATCAAAGCACATACAACAAGTTAACCAGTCTTGCTTAGCCTGTAAAGCTGTGATAAGCTATGCCCAGTTGTTACATTACCGATCCTTGAATGGATGGAGGAAAGAATCACTTGGTGGTGTACTGTTGTTAGCCGGCAGAAGAAGGCGGGGAAGGTGTAGTTTCAGCTGCAGTCTTTGTTGTGTCCTTTGTTCCAAAGGTTCTGATCCGAGGAAGACAGTCACTCGGGGTCCTTGCAGAGTTAGACGCTGGGTGCTAACTCACTTAGTTCCGTGTTGCTGGAAAGCTAGTTGCAAAACCTTGTGTTTGCAACAGAGTCTGTGATCAGTTGCCCTCCCTTTAGTGGTTTGGGCCTCTGGGCTGTTCCAAGCCCAGCCGGAGAGCGATGTGAGCTGTTGAAGCTCCTGGAGCAAGAAGAGAGAGTTCTGTGGAAGGGAGCAGATCTTGTACAGATGCCTGTGACATCACAGAGTCACATGTCACTGTAAAAGGTCTTGTCCAATCAAGTTTTGGGACTTGAATCTCACTGAGGTGTGAGGTAAGATCTCCTGTGGAGATGGGTGTCGCATAGCCCTCTTTGTTTGAAGACAAAGAGCATGCAGAGGAAAAAGCCTTTAAATTGTCCCGTGATGATTTTACCAAATGATAAATCATCTGTGGTCCTGTGAATCCCAACAGTATGAAATTAAAAGCCCCTTATAATTCCGGTTGCGGGAATCCCTTTATTTTCTAAAAAGGCTTTTATTGTGAAACATTTGCAGGAAATTGTTGTGGAGGATTCAGTGACTTGCTTCGTTGCGTAGTGCATGCAGTACTTTAAATGTAGCTCCTGCCATCTGGTGGCACTTTTTTGCGTTACTACAATAACCACGGTGAGTGAAATAATAGTGATAGTACAGTAATTAAAATAGAATAGAAGAATAACCAGATGACATCACACATGCTGTAAAAGATGACCAGGTCTGACTGGTGTGGACCATCGTGTAGTCTGTCATGTCTATCGACCATTCACGGCAGGATTTTATAATATAAGATAAGATAGAACTTTATTAATCCCACACTTGGGAAATTCACGTCACAGCAGCTCCAAGCACAGACAGAAAAAGGAGGGTGACAATGTTACTTGAATAAAAGAAAATTAAAGATTAAAAAAATATAAAATATGTGTAAACAGTATATGTATATATATATATATATATATATATATATATATACAGTATATATATAAAACTAAGGCACTGAATTGAATTACTGTACACACAAGACTATTTACAATATATACACAGTATAATAGAGATATGGGATATTGCACAGGGTATGTAAATTGCACAGGGTCTTAGCAGCGATGGTTTAAAACAGTGTTATGCAGCAGACATGACAGTGCTACATTACATCAGATGTTGATGTTAAATAGTCTGACAGCTGATGGGATAAATGACCTGCGGTAGCGCTCTGTCTGGCACTGTGGGTGCAGCAGTCTGCTGCTGAATGAGCTGCTCAGTGCACAGACAGTCTCATGTAGGGGGTGAGAGGTGTTGTCCATGATGGATATCAGCTTGGCTAACATCCTCCTCTCACCCACCTCCTCGATGGTCTCCAGGGGACAGTCCAGGACCGGGCCGGCCCTCCTACCCAGCTTGTTCAGTCTTTTCCTGTCCCTCTCCGTGCTTCCACAGCTCCAGCAGACCACTGCATAGAAGATGACAGATGCTACCAGTGTCATAGAAAGTCCTTAGCAGTGTCCTGCACACTCCAAAGGACCTCAACCTCCTCAGCAGGTGGAGATGACTTTGGCCCTTCTTGTACAGGACGTTGGTGTTCGAGGACCAGTCCAGTTTATTGTTGAGGTGAACACCCAGTGTTAGTATGTATTTTTACATCTTCACTGACCAATGGATACTACGTCAAAGAACCCCTGAGGATCATGTTCCACCAGGACAGCTACAAGTTAGACTAATTTTAGTTGGCCAAAGGCCAAGTTTTTATTTGGCAAAGCACCATGTAGGTCACAGCACACGTGCTACCATCCTAGTATATAAGCTGTGTCTCTCTCTGTTCATGTATCACACATAGCTTCTGCATGTAGCCACTGTTGATCCGAGCTCGTAATAAACGTGCATTAAGAAAGAACTCCGTGATTGGCCTCATCCTTGCATTCTCCAGATCATCACAGAAACACCTACTCTCACCCAGGTATTTGTACTCCTCCACGACCTCAATGTCCAAACCCTGGATGTTCACTGGAGTAGTCGACCTCAATGTCCAAACCCTGGATGTTCACTGGAGTAGTCTGCGGCGCTTTCCTGCGGAAGTCAATCACTAACTCCTTTGTCTTGCTGGTGTTGATGTGAAGACCGTTGACCTCACACCAGTTGACAAAGTCCGTGATGAACCCCCTGTAGTCCAGATCATTCCCCTCTGACACGCGCCCAACAATGGCTGTATCATCAGAGAACTTCTGGAGGTGGCAGCTGTCCATGTTGTATCTAAAGTTCGATGTGTACAGGGTGAGGTAGTTGATGGTCCATGCAGCCAGGTGGCAGTCAACTCCAGCTCCTTCCAGCTCCCCCCTGAGCAAAGATGGCTGTATTGTATTGAAAGCGCTGGAAAAGTAAAAAAAACATGACTCTCACAGCACCTCCAGTGATCTCCAGGTGAGACAGTGATAGGTGGAGCAGGTAGATGACTGTGTCATCCACCCCAATGCCTGTCTGATATGTGAACTGTAGGGGGTCCAGTTCTGTTCTAACCAGGGATCGGAGATAGTTGAGTATAATCCTCTCCATGGTCTTCATCAGGTGGGAGGTCAGGGCTACAGGTCTGAAGTGGTTGGGCTCTCTGGGGTGTGCAGTCTTTGGTATGGGAACCACGCAGGAAGTCTTCCACAGGACAGGAACCTTCTCCAGACTGAGGCTGAGGTTGAAGATGTGCAGAATCACCTGACAGAGCTGGACTGCACAGTCCCTGAGCAGTCTGGAGCTGATGCCATCCGGACCAGTAGCCTTTCTTGCCTTGATCTTCATGAGCCCCCTCCTCACCTGGTCAGCTGTTATGGAGAGGCTGCAGTGGGGGGTGGGGGGTGACTCCAGCTGATGAAGATGGGGGAGAGGGAGGTGTGGAGTGGAGGGGGTAGAGAGGTGAGGGGATGGTGCAGCTGATGTCTTTGATGTCCTGAGGGAGGGGGAGGAGGTGTCCTAGAGAGGGTGAGAGGGCCCTGGGTCTGTGCTCTGGTGGGTGGGTTAATTCCCCCACCCTGGTGTCTGTACTCTGGGCCCATCCCGCTGTTATTGTTGTGGCCAGAGATTGTGTTCAGGCCTCTCCACACCTCTCTTACGTTGTTGTGTAGGTGCTCCTCCAACGTCCTTCTGTAGCTGTCCTTGCCCCTCCTTAATTCTCTTTTAAGGTCCCTTTGGACCCTCCTGAGCTCTTCTTTGTCCCCTGATCTAAAAATCCTCTTCTTCTCGTTCAGAAGCACTTTCAGATAAGGGGTCGCCCATGGCTTGTTGTTGGAGAAGCACTGTACCTTCCTGATCGGTATGGTGTTCTCCACGCAGAAGTTTACGTAGTCTGTGATGCAGTCAGTCAAACTGTCAATGTCCTCCCCATGTGGACTGCACAGCACTCCCCAGTCAGTTGTTCTAAAACAGTCCCTCAGTGCCATGCTGGTCTCCTCAGACCATTTCCTCACATACCTAATGGTGGGGGTTTGTCTGCTCACCACAGGTATGTAAGCAGGGGACAGATGGACCAGGTTGTGGTCTGAGTGGCCCAGTGGGGGGAAGGGGGATGATCTGTATGCATCCTTGATGTTTGCATACAGCAAGACAGTATGACTCCGCAATCACCTAATCTGACATAGTGACTGTTGGAACCGACAAAAAGGTCGTGTAGTGTGAACTCGGCATTAATCTGCACAGGGATAACTTTATCTATCAGATAAATGTAGTGGAGTAAAAAGTATGTTTCTCTCAGATGAAGTGAAGTAAAAAGTACAATGGTAATACTCAAGTAAAATTCAAGTACTTTAAGATTTCACTTAAGCACACTAATTGAGTAAATGTATTTAGTGCCTTTTCACTATGGTTTACCAGTTTAATTACCAGTCATCAATGTTAAAGTCAAAAACAAGTTACCACTTTATTTTTAAATTTTGGGTGATTTTGATTCATCATAACCACACCACTGCCTGCACCCATCCAGAAGAATCTGCAAGTCATATGTTATTCTCCAAGCTTGCACAGGTGTACTTTTCTAAATATCATACACATCACTGTAAGGTAGCTAGTACACGTATCTTGTGTGTTACCATAATTGTAGCATCATAGTCTTAGCTACCATTAAACTTCAGTTAGTAGCTATTATTTAAATCACTGAACTCAACAGGCTTATATAAGGGCCAGGCGTCTATATGGAACAGGCCTTTAACTCCTTTTACACAAAACTGTTGCTCAGCAAAGGTGGTGAATAAACTTAAAATGTTTATTTGAACCGGTATGAATATTACTTAAAAAAATCAGGCTTTAGATAACATATCAATTATGTGTTATGTTGTGTTACTTGTTTGAAGGCACCCGAGGATAATGGCACCTGGAATACTGACACAACACAACTTTATCCTGTTAAAACAACATTCATAACTTGTATTCATTTTCATGAAAAAAATTATTCTTTTGATGGGTGGGCCCTTGCGGACTAAAGGAATATAAATAACTTTGACTCACCTGGTAATTGAAAAATGGACACATATTCTGACTTAATGTCAGCTTAAGAGGAAGGGAGTCACTACTTGTGTTTTTATCATGCTGATAAATCTAAATGAATTACTGTCTTCTGTGGTGCTCATGGTTTCAGTTAAATGAACTAAACTGAGCTAACGATGTGTAGCATCTCCATATTAACAAAAATTTAAACATTTATGTTTGTATGTGTGAGCTAAACAGCTAACTAACGTAAACTCAAGTGGGTAGTCAACAATCCGGTTTTATACATCCAGAGAACTTCTAAAAAAGATGAACTGCTTGGCAACCAGACCAGGCATCTAATTGAGACAGGCCTTTTTTCTTCAAAATGTGTAGCTACACCAGGCAAGTACAAGGGTTTGGGCATTCAATTTGGACTAGGCTTTTGATTAAAGTTTTACAGTATATCTCTCAGTGTAATTGTGTCCTCCACCAAAGTTTAGTGTATTGCCCATGTGCGGTGAACAGCTGCAATCAATACAGTGAATTACACAAAATCCTACCTGTACAAAATAACATGACACATTGGCTGTCTCTCTCACTCACTCTCTACCGTCTCTGCCACAGCGCACCGAGGTCCACCATCTGAAATGAAGTTTCGGGATATGTTGAAAGTTTGAATCATCCACCATGGGCCGCAGCCCCCAACAGATGCTGGGAAACGCACAACTTTAAGTCAAAAAGTCGAAAAGTCTCATTAGAATTACAAAAAAATTATAAGAATCACACTGCTGCCCAGGGCACTGTTGGTGCTGAGTTGAGGCGAGAGCAACGAATGCACCTCCAAAACATACCATAACTCCATTTCCAACAGCGGATGTCAACAACAAGTCTATCCCTCTTGTGGTGCACTTTAGCCGGTGTGCAGCAGTTTTGCTCTCTGGTGCAGCAGCAGCCAGACAGCGCTTCATCAATATACAACCAACAGCTGCAGTAGGAGGAGATGGTAAAAAAGAGCAAGTGAAAGAGAGTCACTGTGTTGTGCTAATTGTTCTCTCATTAGTTCTCTGATAAACAGTAAATTAATCAAAGGAAGTGCCATATTGCTGTTTTCCAATACTGTAGCTGCCGTTGTGTTGCTGTAGAAATGGATTACTTTACATATGAGTATTAACCATACCCCAATGGTCTGTGTAAGAAAAATTGTTACAGGAATCATAAACAGGAAGTAAAACTGGCTGGAGAAGGGCTTTAAGATATAGATGAAACCACATTCTGTTTCTGATACTGTTTATGGTTGTTATCTTTTCAGCAACAGATATTTACTGTATTAACATTTTTTAATTTCCACTTTATATATAACTCTCTATTGTTAGGCATACTCATCTCATGCTGTATTTTTTTTTTACAGTGGTTAGTGCTAACTGCAACTTCATCAAAAAATACCTCTACAAAACAAGACTACAGTCTTGGCTTGGTCGGCTTTTGTTGTGGATCAGTTTTGAATACTGCAAGTGATGGAACAAAAAGGAGCAGGCAGTGAGCTTTTACATAAAGACTTCAGTAGGGGAACCAACTTTGCTAAACCTGCTGTTTGTGTAGAACAGCTTGCTCAGTTTGCAGCTTGAAATCAGTTCACCATTGCCATTATTATGAACTTCTTTATTCTTATTGTTTGGTTGTGCTGTACATGAGGTGCTCTTCTGCTGTGTTTCTGACAAAGCAGCTGCTCAAGGCCTGTTTGCTGTACTATTAAACTGCACTTACTGTTACCATGGTAACCACGCCAAATCAGTCAGAACTGAAACCTTATGGATAACAACTTTGTCTTTGTGCATACAACATGACCCAGAAGAGTGATTTGAATGATCAAATGCAGCTTCTCCTTTCCCAAACACTCAAGGTTAGACCTTTGACGTCCAATCCAGAATGCACCTCATCGCCTGCAGCTCTTCTCCCGTTAGACACATAGAGCTGATGCTAGAGTCAGACTACAGCATCACAAGATGGGACCGTCAACCTGATCAAGTGCACTGACACTCCAGACGGGGTTAAAGGAAGTCTGGAGCGACACAGAGTGACTCTGAGTGTGTGTGTGTGTGTGTGTGTGTGTGTGTGTGTGTGTGTGTTTGAGGAGCTCCGTGCTGTCAGCCCAGCAGTGATAAGATCTCTGGTTCTTTAGTGTGTTTGCTTTCATGATGAGTAATTTTTCAGCATTCAGTGTAAGGGCTCTCTCTCTCACACTCATACACACACACACACACACACACACACACACACACACACACACACACACACACACACCACATACTTTTCAGCTCTGGTGGAGAAGTGTGAAAAGGTCAATGCTCTCAGGAAGCGGTGCTGCCGATGATGAAAGTGGAGAGGCAGATGAATTGACCTGTCATTGGCTCAGTGCTTCAGCTCCAGATGAGCTCTAACTGATGGGGCACTTGCTTCTAATTTTGCTATTTGCCTGTTTGCTGTAAAGAACACAATACGCAATGCGCCGGATCTACTAAAGGTTTGCGTGTATAAAAACGTGTGCAAACTCATTGCACATGCAAAAAAATGTACAAACTGATTTGCTAACAGTGCACACTAAGGGTTTACATGCAATTGTGCGTGTGCTGGGGGGAAAAATGTAAATATATTAATTTAGCACAAGCAAAGTGATTTATCAAACCTGAAAGCAATTTTGCTCATAGAAACTTCGTCTATCTTTAACATGTGTCAAAGGGAGGTGCAAACGGTTTGTATGCGTAATTGTGCACACATGACTGCGGTTATTGTCGCAAGAAGGAGACATCGAAATGATGAAAGAAGACGCAGAGAACGCATTTTTCACCCTTGTGTGAACATTTTTGGAATGAATGAGGAAACAGTCATTACTGTAAAACATATCGCCTATACAGCATTGCTATTTTGGAGCCTTTGGTGGAACTCAGAGTGGATTTGGAGCCAGCCATGAGACAGAGTCATGCAATACCTACAATGACAAAACTCCAGGCCAGGTTTATTAGGTTTCCATGCACTTGGCACTCCTTGAATGAGACCAAACAAGGCTTCTTTGTAGTAGCTGGATTTCCCAGAGTTATAGGAGCGATTGACTGCACCCATGTGCAGCTTGTGCCCCCCGCAGAGAATGTGCATGTGTACAGAAATCGCAAACACATGCATTCATTGAATGTGCAGTGCATTTGTGATGCCAAAGGCATTGTTATGGCTGCTGGCCTGTGTGTTGTTTTTCTTTGTGTCCCCTTCCCTTTTTTTTTTCTCCAGGTCCCGCCTCTCTCTCATTACTAGTGGTTCAGCACACCTGAAGCCACTTGAAATGGGGGAGCCATAAAAAGCGGAAGGACTGGCTGAGACGTCGTTCAGTGGACCGTGGCAGCAGAGCTGTGTATGGCGTGTGTTGTCAGGTAGCCTAGAAGCTAGTGATGGTGTGATGAAGCCCTGTGAATGCGTCGAATCTTTCAGGTCGACTGCTTTGCCAAAAGGCCGATCACATGAAGCCCCGTTTAACAGCTCATTTAGGAGTACTGACATCTGCTGGTCATTTGATGTACAGCAGTCCTACTGTGATATTACATGTGGGCTACATGCCAGTGGATCTGGCATACACATAATGATGCTTAATGATGATGATTACGTCAGAATCCCCTTATAAGGTATTGTAAAGCCAGATGAAATTAATCTATCCTGAACGTGGTATATCAATAAAGTGCATATACACACACACATATATGTGTGTGTGTGTGTATATATATATATATATATATGTACGTATGTATACATACATATATGTGTGTGTGTCCACAAAAGGTTAGAGTGCTTGTGTGACTGGGTCACTCAATCCTCTGCACTTAACGATCTTCAGAATCACCTCGGATCACGCAGAACACTTTCTGTATTTGCCGACTTGAATCACACAACGACGCAGTCACGTGATTCCAGAGAAATGGGGCCTCGTTTGTCTTTGGTCACGTGATATCCTGAAAAACGATATAGGCTTCGACACGGGCTTCATTTGGACACGCCCTCTTTGCTCGACACAGGCCTTGGGACTGCTTCGTGGTTACGGCGGTGTCGGATTGTGTTGTTGTGCTGTTTATTGTGGTGAGTATGGCAACATTCAACATTGATGAGTTTATTGTAAACCCTGCACTTGGTCAGCTCGACAGGTGGAGGAAGAGCGATCTACGTGAGATCGCTGAACATTATGGTGTGTCTGTGGTCTTAGTGGTAGAGCAGGCGCCCCATGTACAAGGCTGTTGCCGCAGCGGCCCGAGTTTGACCCCAGCCTGTGGCCCTTTGCTGCATGTCACTCCCCCTCTCCCCCCTTTCACACTTGTCTGTCCTATCAAATAAAGGCTATAAAATGCCCCAAAAAATATCTATAAAAAGCTGGAGGCAGAGACAGCCATCAAACTGCATGCACTGGAGATTCAGGCCAGCTCAGTTCATGCTGCAACGGGCACACAGTCAACGTCAGGATCATCTGCATTTGACGTGAGTAAAAACATTTCTTTGGTCCCTGTGTTCCGCGAGGCAGAGGTTGGGTCGTATTTTAGTGCATTTGAACGTATTGCTGTGGCTTTGCATTGGCCAAGAGATGTGTGGGCAATTCTTTTGCAATGCAAGTTAGCAGGTAAGGCTCAGAAGGCTTGAGCTTCTGTCGGTGGAGGACAGCTTAAATTATGACAAGGTTAAAGGTGCCATTTTGCGTGTGTATGAGCTAGTCCCCGAAGCATATTGGCAGTGTTTCCACGGCCTCAGAAAAATGTCAGATCAGACATATGCTTATTTTGCCAGAGAGAAAGGCGTCTTATTTGACAGATGTGCAGCATGCAGGGCTGAAGATCAGTCCGCACTACGTGAGTTGATGTTGTTGGAGGAGTTTAAAAATTTCTTGTCTGAGACTGGCTTCCCCACAACCTGGCAGGTAGGGCAGGTTCTACAGAAGTGACAGCCTGTCTGTCGTTTATTTAAATGAACAGAAGGTAAGCAATCTGCAACAGGCCGCTGCTTTAGCAGATGAGTTTGCGCTCACCCATAAGGTCACGTTTAGGCGCGATTTCCCTGCCAGTAGTTTAAAAACTGATGAAATGCTTGTCACACGTGCTCCTCTTGTGCCATCTCCTGGTAAGAATGAAAAGCTGTGTTTTTTCTGTTGTAAGCCTAGTCATCTGGTTGCTGAATGTATAGCCTTGAAGAAAAAGCAACAGGGGGTGGGTCTAAAACAGCCTAAGGGTGTAGGTCTGATTAAGACTGTGGCTCCCAGCAGTCTGTTCCCAGCTCCAAGAGAGCCAGATGAATGTTTTAAGCCTTTCATTTTTAACGGCTTTGTGTCTCTCTCAGGGAAAGCTGAGGATCAACGTCCGGTCACTGTGTTGCGAGATACAGCGTGCTCTCAATCTCTCATCCTCTCCAGTGTCCTGGCATTGAACAAGGAGTCTGCCTGCCAGGCGAGCGCAGTGGTGAGAGGTATTGAAATGGGTTTCGTGCCTGCACCTCTTACCGCTGGTAACTGGTTTCTTCCCAATAGCTGTTCGTGCATGTTTTCCCATCGACGGTGTCGACTTCATCATGGGTAATGACATCGCTGGTGGTAAGGTGTATCCTGTTGCTGAGGTTGTAGATGTCCCAGTTTCAGAGCCTGACCATGCTAACCTTGCCAAATCTCATCCAAACGTGTTTACTGCTTGTGTACTGACCCGAACTCAGGCCCGTAAGCAGGCCGAGGATGTCACTTTGTCTGACTCTTTGTTCTCCTCTGTGCTGGCTGATGACAGGTTGCCCCCTGGTGGTGGTTCAGTGAGCTGCGCTGTGAAGGAGCCTGAGGCTGTGCCAGAGTCTGGTGCTGCTCCTGCAGTGTCATTGTCGTTAACCCGTGAGTCACTAATCAGTGCCCAAAAAGTTGACCAGTCCTTAGCAAAGTGTTTTGCTGCTGCTACTAATGTTAGTAAGTGCACTGACAAGCAGTCATTTTTTGTGGATGATGGTGTGTTGATGCATAGGTGGGTGTCACAGCCAGGTGATGCAGAGGAGGATTGGGGTACTATTTACCAGATAGTGGTGCCTGCAGGATGCCGTCAGCATGTGCTAGAGTTAGCGCATGAGCACTTGTGGTCTGGTCACTTGGGTGTCACTAAGACATATAATCGTATTCTAAGACATTTCTTCTGGCCAGGGATGAAAGCTGATGTTGCGCACTTCTGTAGAACCTGCCCTGCCTGCCAGGTTGTGGGGAAGCCAAAACAGGTAGTGCCTCCAGCCCCTCTACAGTGGGATCCTGTTGTGGGTGAGCCATTCGAGCATGTCATTATTGATTGTGTTGGTCCTCTGCCCCGAACAAAGTCTGGCAATCAGTTTTTGTTAACTGTAATGTGTGTGTCCACTCGTTTTCCTGACGCCATCCCTTTGCGTAAGATCACTGCCCCAGCTGTCACCAAGGCATTAACAAAGTTCTTCACTACTTTTGGTTTGCCAAAGATGGTGCAGACGGACCAGGGAACAAACTTCCTTTCGAAAACCTTTAAGCTGACTTTGCAGTCTTTAGGTATTTCTCACTCTGTGTCTAGCGCTTACCATCCAGAGTTGCAAGGTGCACTTGAACGCTAGCACCAAACCCTGAAGTTTATGTTGCGAAAATATGTTGCCGAAGTGGCAACGGGCGGTCAGGGAGAAATCCACATTTCGATGTCCTCGACTTGGTCCTTGGCGACAGACCGGCGTTTAGGGCCCGCAAGGATGTGGGCTCACCTACCAGCCCCACTTTCAGTTGGCTAAACATTGTATAATGTGTAGTGGACAAGTCACTGTTTAAAGCGCTGTTTTTCATGTGGTCTACAGAGTTATCTGCCATCGGACAGGACGATGCTAACTTGGAGCTAACGTCGCCACTCCACTGCAGCTCGCCGACACCATCCAGCAGCTCAGGTCAAAGCCACCAGACCAGACCAGGTAAGAGTTGTTGTGCTGTTTATCCAGTAGTTTGTCTCACCAGACACGACGCAAACATGGAGATATACCTAAAAGTATGACTTTGCTGTGATAAATGAACAATCATTCATACACAATCCCCTACCACCGATGACTGGGGTTCTGATTCTTCTATTCTTGTACACAGGGAAGAGGAAGAGAGACAGCAACTCAGGGCTGCTGGAATACCTGAAGAGGGCAGACGAGAGGTTCTTGCAGCACATCAAGGGCCTGAATGATGCCCTGCTGCAGAAGCTGGAGAGTGACACCAGTGCGTTTCTTGGACTGATGGGGCGCATGGTGTCTGTGATGGAGGCCCAAGCCCTGAAATGAGCAGTTCTGTCACATGGATAGTTTGTTTTGCACATTCAACCCACACTTTTATCTTTACCTTGTTTTTTGTATTTAAATAAATTTTCGTTTTCTAAAGAGACATGTCTGCTTCTGTGTGTTTTCACTTGATGATGTACAATTTAACTGTGTAATAAGTTCAAGTAAAGCTAGTAAAAACAAGTCAAGAACTCAACAGGTTACCCATTTATGAAGATGCTTTTCATAGATGTCTTCAGTCACTGTTTATAAAGAAATAAGAACATGACAGCCGTAATCATTTCTATGAATTTATGAAACAATATTGGTGATATGAAGTAGTCCAGCAAACACATGTAAAAGTCAGGTAAGCAGCAACAAAACAGCAAAAACAATAGAGTAGCAGCCAAAACATGTGCAGCATACACAACTAGAACTAAATAAAACAAACTGCAGTGACTAGTCTATACTTAGCCGCTAACGGCTGACAGTGGCATAAATGGCTGTTAGGACGTATACTTTTTTTTGTTTAACACAAAACAAAATAAAACCGATGGTAGACGTTGCGATTTAACTCAAAATGTGTTTTATTTCTTGCAATGGTTCCTTTAACTTCCAATAAGCCTTTGATCACAATGAAATACAAAAATAAAAACCGAGCACAGTCAAACTGTTGGTGTCCTACCACTGCAGCAAACCTTAACAAAATCAACACAAATTTAAGACACCTGTAGCCACCTTCCGCCTTAGCTACGTGACACGACTCTGACCTCTGGTGGCTCGGAGGAAAATAACCCTCAAAACAAAAAATTAATACATGGAAACAAAGTAAATACATGGCTCTTACAAGATATTTGAATGGCAGGTTCAATCATTCCCTCTGTTAAAATATGCCATTAAAGCAGCTCTAATGTCAGCCCCCTCTTGGTTGACATGCTCTGGTAATGCCTGAAGAGGAGGCTGAATGTTGGCCTGTCTGTCCTGGTGCTCCTCAGTGAAATTCCTCACAAATGTTATGAAGGACATAGCAGGTCAGAGCTATTTTCTTGCTCAGGTCAAGCTTGCAGTCATTTCTTTTTAGGTGTGTTGTTCAGGGGTCAATCTGCCTGTGTCCGCAAAGGGCTTCATGAGCCAGCTCTGCATGGGGTAGGCTGGATCACCTATCAGGTAATGTCCAACATCACAGCCAGAGATGGACACTTTGTTTTGGCCCAGAAATTCCCCGTCACTTAGGACTTCCCACAAATGTGACTGTTTTAGGACTCTGGCGTCGTGCACACTCCCTGGCCATCCACAACTGCTTGCAGAACAACCGAATGCCATCCTTTCCGGTTGTAATAGTCTCTGGGAAACTCCTCTGGTGCTATAATTGGAATGTGGCTTCCATCTATTGCACCAACACACTGTGGTACCCTCCAACGACTCTGAAAGTGAGCGGCCATTTCCACCAACTTCTCAGCATCAGGGCATGCAATGTGGGTAGGGAGCAGCACCTTGATGACTATATTGCAAAAATCCTGCACACAGTTAAATACAGTGCTCAGGGCTACTCCAAAAAGATGGCTGATGGTTCTGTATTGACTGCCGGTGGCCAGCTTCCAGATGTCAATCGCCACCCGCTTCTGGATAGGGACACACAAGCAGTAATTTGTGTTCCTCCTGCCAATGACATGCCTCACTCAACTGCAGATGTACTCGAATGACTCTCGGGACACACAGAAGTTCTGGATGAACTGGACAGAGGTGAAATCAGGAACAATTGTATCCCACCAGTAGTGAGATCTTGGGTGTGCCCAGACAACGGGTGATCTTCGGCTTGCCATCAGTTGCAAGATTACTTATAAAGACAAAAATGTATAGGTAAATAAGCATGTTGAGTGGAGAGTGATCAATACTAAAATGAATATCCATCATGCTATTTAACCATTATGCCTCATTTAATAAAGTTTTGCTTGTGTTAGGATTAGTTTTTGGAAGACTCCGGTGCCAGTGGTTGCGTGCAGATAGGATAATCGCAGTATTTTATTGTGTTTATTACATGCATTTCAAATAGTAGAGTTCATTTCACAGAGCTAAGCATCCTCTTTTGTCCAGCTGAAACTACAATAAACTAGCCCTCAGATGTCTAAATAAGTACACATACACATTTGCGTTGTGAATTAGCTGTGCTCTGCCAGCTAATGTTAGCTTACAACAAAGGCTAACATAGCAATCTCACATTCAGTGTTAGTAAGAGACAAACCGTGTATTATTCTATGCGATTTGGCTGTTTGGCCACACACAACCGCACTTTTGTGCCCCCGAAACCGCGTTTCTTTGAAACCGGAGTCCAGGGTGAAGTTTTTGGAAGACTCCAGTGCCAGCGGTTGCGTGTAGATAGGATAACCGCAGTATTTTATTGTGTTTATGTTTACATGTATTTCAAATGGTAGAGTTCATTTCACAGAGCTAAGCATCTTCTTTTGTCCAGCTTAAACTACAATAAACTAGCCCTCAGTTGTCTAAATAAGTACACATACACATTTGCGTTGTGAATTAGCTGTGCTCGGGAGCGTATCTATGTTCCCTGGGTTCTATGTTCCCCATTTAACCCTGCGAAAAAGGTTCTATGTTCCCCGCTTACACAAAAAAGGTTCTATGTTTCCCGGGTTCTATGTTACCCTCTTACTAAAAAAAGGCTCTATGTTCCCCGCTTATCCAAAAAAGGCAGGAAACATAGCAGTTGTATTAATATGTTGTTTTAACATCTCTAAACACACACAACAGAGCATAAAGGGGAGAAATTACAATCAGAAACCTACCCTTTGGGCGATCTATGGTGTGCAATCTGGGTAATTTTATCCTTTACAGAAGGTTTTTTTAATCCAGCCATTAAATGCAGTGTTTCAGTCAGTGCAGATTTCTTCGAGCAGCCAAAGACCAACTGGTGAGAAAAGAATAATTATCATGGCCGAAATGAAGATAAATAAGCTGTTAAGTGCAGCGTTTATTCTGGAACTCTGTTCATTAAATCCACCATGATTATTTATTAGTTTTGTGATAAAAATAAATGCGTCTATGTTGTTGATCACGGATGTTGATATCACCTGTTCAGTTCGGTCCTTCGACCAATCAGATACTCAGATTTCTTCCTCTCTTGTTTTTATGATGGTAGCGTCAGGAGCAGCCAAAGACCACCTGATGGCAAGATAATTATCTACCAGTATTCGTAAACAAAAGAATAATTAGATATAAAGATTTTTTAAAAATGCCTTACTCATTTCAATGACAAATTTTATTTTTTTTAAAAAATTCTGCTTTAAATAAACTAAACTATGTAAACTATGTGTTTCAAACATGTTTCCCTGTACCCATAAGCAAACGGGGAAACGCATTAACTGTACATAATTATTTATCTTTATCTTTATTTCGGCCATGATCAATATTCTTTTGTTTACATAGGGATGACCCCCTGTGCTCTGCCAGCTAACGTTAGCTTACAACAAAGACTAACATAGCAATCTCACATTCAGTAATAGTAAGAGACGAACCGCATTGTTAGGCAGCACAAATATGATGTAACTGCCGTGTTTGGATGCCGATGGAGCCTCGTAGAGCCAGGAGCAACAGCTGCACAAATATGTGGTCCGCCATCGTTGTTGTTGTTGATCATTCGAGCTCGAATGACGTATAGAGTGACGTATACAGTGACGCAATGACGTGGCACCCTAACCACCTCCAGCCGTGGAAAAGCAAATCGGTTCTCAGCTGGTTTGCAAGTTGAACCAACTGAGAACCAGCACCAGCACCAGCACCAGCTCAGCACCAGCACTGGAACTGCTTTGGTGGAAAAGGGGTAACACTGACCTTGACCTTTGACCACTGAAATCCCATCAGTTCATTCATTCAGTTAAATCCAAGTGAATGTTTGTACCAGTTTGAAGAAATTCCCTCACGGTATTGTGATATCTTGTTCACAAGGATGGGATGGACAGATGTAGGGATATATGGATGGGTGGATAACCCCAAAACAGAATGCTCCCAACCACGGCCATCACCGGTGCAGAGGCATAAAAATGGTACTTCAAAGCAGGGGTCCATGTCATTGGTTCGACAGCCCATTGGTTTGACATCCCATTAGTCCGACTGTCCGCGGTGCTGAACGGCTCGCGGCGGGCGTATGGTGCGCCGCGACCGGCTTGAGGCGGAGCAGACTCACGGCTTATGTGTTTGTCACTTTCTTTTTCATTTTAACCCACACCATGATCTTTTCCTGACCCTAACCAAGTGGTTTTTGTGCCTTTTGTGCCCAGAGTGCGCATGCGCCACGGTGTATGCAGCCTGTTCCAGTCGCTCCTGCTTACTTTAACTTTGTTTTCAACTTTTTTCCTCTCTTCTTTATCTTACTTGTTCTGTTTTTACTTTAGTTATTTATTAAGCTACGTCCTCTCTAATCATGCTTGTGTGGAGAGTTTTTGTTGTTTCGCTCGTGGT
>NC_065515.1:35351639-35354840 GCF_006386435.1 Epinephelus moara
CTTTAATATTTTATTTTATTTTATTTTAATGTCTACTTTAATATTTATTTTACTTATTTCATTGTCTATTTTAGTATTTTATTTATATCTTCATCTTTATCTCTTGTTTCCATTCATGCTGTATTTCTTTTNTTATTCTAATGTCTACTTTAATATTTTATTTTATTTTATTTTAATGTCTACTTTAATATTTATTTTACTTATTTCATTGTCTATTTTAGTATTTTATTTATATCTTCATCTTTATCTCTTGTTTCCATTCATGCTGTATTTCTTTTTCTACTTTGCACGGAGCATTGGAACAAAAACAATTTCCCCCCGGGGATTAATAAAGTATTCTGAATCTGAATCTGAATAAACCTAACCAGACCTTAACCACATGGCATCATGATGATTTCGGAACGGACTTAGGAACAATGAGTTTAATATGGTCGGAACAATGGGATGTCGAACCAATGGGCTGTCGAACCAATGGGCAGTTCCCCAAAGCAGAGCCGCAATTCTCAAATATGAACTGATCATTAAACCTTCTCAAAAACGTACACTTGTTTTTCTTTGTTCATGAGATCATGAATTTAGAGCCAGATGTTTCACTGTGATCAGACCTCACCTGAGAGGCTACAGCTCACCTGTCATCCTCCTGATAAGATGATGCAAGGCTCTCACAAACAAGGCTCATTTACCTTCCTATCCTCTAATTTTCATAAATACATTATGTCTATAATATCATGGCTCATACAAATCTAACTCCACTGCTGAACCACTGAAAAAACACTGTGACGTGGGGATGATGTTATTTCAATAAATATTAATCCTACGTCACTATCATCCCTTTAGTTTTTTCCACATTCAGCTCTAAACAGGAGATATCACACCACCTGACAAACTCCTGCAGGGCTGAGCTGTGATGTTGTGTGGATTCTGAAAGAAGAGACAAGATGACTGTGTCATCTGCAAATTTCACCATGTGACAGTTCGGCTGGGTGGACCTGCAGTCATCTGTGTAGAGGATGTAGAGGAGGGGGGAAAGGACACACCCTTGTGGCGAACCTGTTGAGGTGAAGCGGACGTCTGAGAGGATGTTATTGACCAGTACCCTCTGTGACCGGTTGGTGAGAAAGTCTATGATCAACAAGGTAAGCTGATGATCCAGATGGAAGCGGGTGACAAGTCTCTCTGCCAAGGTATGTGGCTGCATGGTGTTGAATGCAGATGAGAAGTCAGCAAACAGGAGTCTGGCTGTGGTATTGGGATTTTCCAGATGTTTGTGGATGGAATCCAAGATGAAGATTTTTGCATCTTCATCCCCTCTGCCTGCCCAGTATGCAAATTGGTGCAGGTCCAACATAGGATCCGTTACCTTGGTGATGTAATTTTTTATGACTCTCTCCATGGCCTTCATCACCAAGGAGGTAAGAGCCACAGGCCTGAGGTTGTTCAGGACTGTAGTGGTACCCTTCTTAGGTATGGGAATTACTGTGCAGTGCTTCCACATCTGGGGAACTGTGTTGCAGTTAATGGAACACTGAAAGAGGTATTGGAATATACCCCCCAGTTGCTCAGCACAGTGCCTGAGGGTATGCCCACAGATGTCGGGCCCTGGCGTGGTGTTCGCTTTGGTCCTTTTGAGGTCACTCACCACCTCCTCTGTGTTGATAATGAGGTCAGGGTCACCAGGTTTAAGTGAGGAGATGGTTGAGTTAAGTTTAGAACAGTTGTCTTTCTCAAATCTAGTGAAAAAGGAGTTCAGGTTGTTGGGAAGTGAGGTCGGGCTGCAGCCTGCAACCTGGATGGGCTTGCGGCTGCCAGATCTGGTGTTTAGGCTACTGCTACCATGTTCTTGAGGCCCTGCCAGGCTGACCGGAGGTTTCCCTGAGCAAATGCTTCCTCCACTTTGTTCTTATATTTCAGTTTGGCCTCTTTTATGGCACACTTGACCTCTCTGTTGACCTCCTTTTTTTTCAACCACAGAGTCTGTAAAGAAGATCCTCTTTTTTTTTATTAATAATTTGTTTTAATTCTTTGGTCACCCAAGGTTTATTATTGGGGAATATTGTAACCCTCATAGTGGGAATGACACTGTCCACACAGAAGGAGATGTATGATGATACAGTGTCCACTTGCTCATTTATGTCCCTGGAAGAGGAAGTTAGATTGAGCCAGTCAGTGGTTTCACAACACCCGTGGAGCTTCTCTATGCTATCAGATGTCCACTGCTTGATGTTTTTTTTTAAAAATCATTTTCTCCAACCTCCTCACCAATGGTAGATAGGCTGGGGCCAGTAAGATGCCTAGATGGTCAGCAGAACCCAGAGGGGGGAGGGGGACAGCTTTATAGGCATCTGGGACAGATCCATAGCATTTATCCAGTGTCTTTCCTGAGCGGGTAGAGCAGTTAATGTATTCATAAAAACCTTTAAGGGATTTGTCCACTGAACAGTGATTAAAATCACCTAAAATAAATTTGGGGGCATCTCGGGAAATTAGTTCAAGTTCGTGTATTGTTTTTTATGATACATTCAGTAGCTGAAGATGCTTTTGCTCTGGGGTGAATATAGACTAAAATAATAAATAATTGCAGGAATTCCCTGGGTAAGTAGTAGGGGCACAGGGAGACAGCAACTCAGTGTCGGTATTGCACAGTTCTTCCCTTACCACTGCACCAGTTCTTGTTGACATAAAAACAGACACTGCCCCCCAGCTGTTTTCCTGTGAGCATGGGATCACGATCATGTCGTATGGGGGATCCAAAGCCATCAATATCTGCCTTTGTGTATCAATATCTCTGTCTGTGTGTGGGCGTGTGTGTGTGTGTGTCTGTCTGTGTGTCTGTTCCACGTTTTTCTCCTCACTGACTTGGTCAATCCATGTGAAATTTGGCACAGTGGTGGAAGGTAATGGGAGGATGTGAATGAAGCAATGTTACATCAGTTGGCCAAAGAGGGGTGCTATAGCAACCGATTGTGCAAAGTTTCATGTCTCATACGGGGCATGAGATATGCCCATTCAAAGTTTGCAATTTCAGAGATGCCTCTCCTCATGAGGAACAAATTTGCCACAAGAACCTATAACTTCCGCTTATATAGATTTTCCACCATTTTGAATTTTTTGAAAACACTTAAAATCTGTCATCCTTGGAAGTTTGACCGATATGCATGAAACTCGGTGAACATAATCTAGGGACCAATATCTAAAGTTCCC
>NC_065515.1:35355340-35367899 GCF_006386435.1 Epinephelus moara
AAGCCACACACATCAGGCTCAGCCTGTAACATAAGGCTATTTAGTTTGTTTAATAAAAGGACAAGACCTGTTCTATAGGAAGGGTAACCTTAAATGACTTCTGTTGTGATCCAATATAATGGTAGGGGAAACACAGATATGGTGCCCATATATAGGCTACCGTGGAAAAGCTGGGGTTTATTGACATGCTGAAAGTTTTGGATCCCAGGTATGTGCTACCAGGCCGCAAATATTTTTTTTTTCTAACTAGGAGGGGAAAAAATCTATTTAAATCGTGAATCTGATTTTTTGTGAAAAAATCTGAGATTTTTCTTTTTTAGGCCATATCGCCCAGCCCTATTGGCTAGTATAAAAAATGTCAGAAAAGCAGATTTGTTGGGCGTATTAAGGGTGATGAGCTTTATTATCCTGAATTTATCAAATATGGTCACAGTTAGTTACAATTACGTGAATGATAATACTGTAGATTATATAACCTCCGGAGACACAAAAATCACATTAAAAGTAAAATTTATGTCATTTAGAAATAATGACTAGACAATGGTTGTTAAAATTGATTTTTGTTGTTTTATCTCTGTAATCTGGATCTTTGTCATTATTGTTCAAGGTGTTGCTGGACCACAGATGCCAGCTCTTGCACCCACTTTTGTGGATGCAAATAGAAAGCTGGAGGAAGCAATTGAGCATCTCAAGAACAAAAGAGACATGCTCCGTAGTGCAGTGCTCAATGCACTCAAGCCACCAGCAGCTGCAAACTTAGAAGGTAGAGTGATGCTGTAAAATTTTGTGTTATCCACTTTTCGCTTCAGTTACACTGTTGTTGTTTTTTTTTTTTTTGGAACAAGTTTAAATTTTAATTTCCACAAGGTTTGTAGGTACCAGCAGTACAAGGAGACAGGACAACTATATCATCAGCATACATCAGATGTTTGATGAGACTCTCCCCTACCATACATCCAGTCTTACATGCTTTTAACTCTTTAGAAAGATCGTCCATATATAAATTAAAAAGAACAGGTGAAAGTATTCCGCCCTGTCGAACACCATTGGTCACCAGGAATGATGCAGATGTGGTTCTACCCCATTTGACCCGCATCTTATGATGTAAATACCAAAAATGCAAAATCCTTATCAGATATGGGGGGACCCCTCGCTCTTGCAATTTTAAAAACAATTTACAATGATTGACACGGTTGAATGCTTTAGATGCATCCAGAAAACACATAAACACTGGAGTGTTATGTATACTTACTAACAACCTCCTTCAGAGCGTATATACACAAATCTGTCCTGTGTCTATTTTTAAAACCACATTGGTTATCATTAGTCAGGGGCGGCAGTAGCTCAGTCCATAGGGACTTGGGTTGGGAACCGGAGGGTCCCCTGTTCGAGTCCCCGTCCGGACCAAAATATGGAGCGTCGACTGGTGGCTGGAGAGGTGCCAGTTCACCTCCTGGGCACTGCTGAGGTGCCCTTGAGCAAGGCACCGAACCCCCCAACCGCTCAGGGCTTCACCAAGGGCAGCCCCCTCACTCTGACATCTCTCCACTTTGTGCATGTATAGGTCCTGTTTGTGCATGTGTGTGTCTTTCGGACCTGTGTGTAATTGACAAGCAAGAGTGAAAACATTGAATTTCCCCTCAGGGGGATTAATGAAGTAAATAAACTAAGTAAGTATGCTTGAAGCCTATCTAAAATAATCCGTTCTAATACTTTGGACAGTATGCTAGCCAAGGCAATTGGTCTGTAATTTTCTATGATAGATATCTTACCTGTTTTTTCTTTAACTAT
This sequence comes from Epinephelus moara, assembly GCF_006386435.1. Lineage (NCBI taxonomy): Eukaryota > Metazoa > Chordata > Actinopteri > Perciformes > Serranidae > Epinephelus > Epinephelus moara. The sequence continues at coordinate 35,357,132 of NC_065515.1, forward strand.
TGGCACTAACAAGACAGACAGCATAGAGTCAGGTAATATGCCATGCATTAAAAACCCAGAAAAACACATAGCAAGTGCCACTGATACTCTATGGCTATCATACTTAAGATGTTCTGCTGTTATTTCATCCAGAATACATGCTTTATTCACAGACAATTTCTCTATAGCAAAACTCACTTCATTAGGTCTGATAACCACACCATCCTTATTAAGAACACCAACATTAAAGTTGTCACTCTTAACACAGTTAAAATATCTCTATAATGATTTCTCCATAGTTCAGCAATTTTTTCAGATCCCGTGACCCCCTCAATACTAGATGGCATGTGCATCTTACTATTATTAATAACCTTAACTTCTTTCCAGAAGTCATATACATTATTCTGCAGTAGCTTATTTGCTGTGGAATTTGCCCTCATGGCCTGTTCATTTCTTTTAATAAAGCATACAGCATACTTAAATCTAGCATTTGCATATTTCTTGTGTTCACACTCAGGGCCATTCCTAGATTTTCCAGATAACACCCAGCTTTTAAAAGTTTCTCTGGCCTCTGCATGGAGTTCATACACATATTCATTCCAACCTGGTTTGAAATGATGTTGTTTAACCCTTTTTTGGTCGAATAATCTACTGCTGTTATTGAGACCGTTCACTACTTTATCATACATTTCACATAAATCGCTAACATGACTTTGATTCTTACAGTTTATGTCACCACACAAAATAGCCTCAAGTGGTATGTCAACATTACTTAAGCCCTTTTCTGTTAGTTAGTTGTAGTGCCAGATATCATCTTTTGTAAGCTTTGACCAATCTAATTTCCCATTTTGCTCATAATGATCATAGCTGGTCAACTCAGGTAAATTTGCAACATTTAGTATCATGGAGACAGGAATGTGATCTGTTACAGCCAAACTATACAGGATCTCAGCTTTCTCTATGCAATCATGAGCATCGGCTGTACATATATAATGACCCAACCAGGATGTAGTAAGCCATGCTTCACTCGTATATGTAAAGCTATCTGCTGGCAGTAGCAATTTGCTGGATAAAACCAGCTTATCTTGACAGAATTGACTTAAATGATTACCAAATAAAGAATTATTGTCTGAAATATCAGCATTCATATCACCAATGACAAATATACATGCATGTGCACTCTCTTTAATAAAGGAACTTATAAAAGCGAGCCTGTTCAGATATTCATCCTCATTTCTATAACATTCAGAAGGAGTATACACATTTAAAGTTACAAAAACATTAATATTAGATACAATTTTAACCCCTATACACCAGTCCGCCTCCAGCCTAATCACACTGATCAAGCCTCTTGCGCCAAAGGATGGCCACTCCTCCAGATATTCTGCCACGCTGTATTCCCATACTTAAATCTGTTGTGGACTCCCCTGCCCCATGGAAGTCACTATTAACAGAGTTCAGTTTATCTAGATATTGTTTGGTGAGTAAGGTCTCTTGAATACACAAGATATCAACATCCTCCAGAAGCTTGTCAATAACAATGCGTCGTGCTTTGTCCGCAGCACTCTGTCCTAAGCGCAAACCACGCACATTATATGACACAGCTCTGATAATCATAAAACAAGATCATATTTAGACTGCAGCAGATGCCCCAGCCTCAGGCACATCCCTTGTAGTAGTAAGAGTTTTTACATCCACTGGCCCTGCAGTAACCCTGGCTTTGCGCGCTTCATAGAAACGCTGTACAAAGGTCCCTTCTGGCCAAACTTGTGGATCATACATTTCACCCACCTCGTTACACTCAGCAGATATTTTAAAAGAGCTGTACCGACTTTGGGCAGTTTCAATCTTTTGGCAAGTAACATCACAGTTAAGTTTGCCTTTCAGATAATTAGCCAGAATCTCCGAAACTCTAAAGATTCCTTCCACTGACAAATGGACATAGTGGTCACAATATCCTACGTTTTCACAGTGCCAACCAGTTTTGTAGGGCTTTAAAATCCAAAATGGACAGACTGCTGACATTAGAGACCTCGAGCAACGAATTTTATTATCATTAGATATTTATACTAAGGGCTCAATTTTGTTTTATTTATTTGGTAGAGCGTTTGCCCGCTGTCTTTATAACAGAAATCCAAAAGAATAGTGGACAATTAACCTACCATTGCTGTCACACTGCATCTGATTCACAAATGGCAGCTTACAATGTCACTGATGGATACAAGTATAGGCTAGGCTTGAGCATTATCCCTTTTTTCATACCTTCATACCCTCCTGACATTTTACCAGTGTTATGGTGGTATTTGTGTAAAACTTGTGTGAAACGGCTCAAATAGAGTACTCCACTGTACAGTAGTACTGCCTTAATGTAGGCTGAGCTGATTGTCATAGTGATACTGCTCTCACACACTGTTCTTGAGAAGCTGCAGCTTTTATTAAATGACAAACTCAAACCTAAATTGTAGATTTACAGCACCTTTGCTGTGCACACACTGCCAGACAGACAGCCTCACTGCTCGGCTTTACCTGTGCTTAGCACACATTCAACATCACTATCTGCAACCATAGACAATAATTACCACTCGACCTCTCTTGCTCTCACTGCGATATGCTCCTATGACCAGTCGGTAGTGGCAGTGTTTATTAGTTTACCTTTGTCATTGGGTCTAAATCAAAAATACTCCCAGAGACAATAGTGCGTGTGTTACTAGTTGGTACTGTAACTGTAACTCCTCAGATGCCTTATTTGTCTGTTCAGCTGCACTGCCATGTAGAGACTGACCCCTGGTGGCATTACACCCCATCTACACCTGGCATTAACATGCGTTTTGGGTGATCAGATTGAGTGAAAGTACAGGTGTAAATGCACCCAAGACACTTTGAGAACAGACTGTGATCCGATTGGCGAAACCACCTCTGGAGGTGGTTCGATGTATAAATAGTAAAGCGTCCTGTATTCACATAGCACAACTACGTGTGCGGAAATAAGTAATCGCGGCGCACGGTATGGCTTCCAATGTAATGCAAGAAACTCATGGATGCAGTGTGTAAGGTTGCAAAACTCCAGGATTTTTCAAAGTTGGAAACTTTCCATGGGGATTAACAGGAATAAACAGGACTATATGGGAATAAATGGGAATAAACAGGAATATATGGGAATAAATGGGAATATACGGGAATAAATGGGAATATATGGTAATAAACAGGAATATATGGTAATAAACAGTGACAGTGCAGTGTCAGCGTGCGCCTCATTATCATTATTACAATCAGCATCTGGACCAGTAAAAATCTCACGGGCAAATTAATTTTAAAAATGTTTTGACAGTTTCGGTCTCCAAAAACGCTATCTCATGTTGTTGGATCACAACTATTTAACCTTTTCACTGTTTCTTTCGGTCTTTAACAACAAATTTGAGATTAGCATCTCCTCTTTGACATTATCATAAGTGCTACTACTAGCACCACCACCACCACCACAACTACTACTGATACTGGCAACAGAACAACCACTTACATTAATATTACTGTTGCAAATTAATATTATCCAGCAATTTACTTCACAGTATATTATTCTGTCTGTGATTAAAATTACCAGTTGTCTTATGTTGAATTTCTTGTCTTGTAGTTATCGATGAGGACGATGTAATCCAGCGGTACTCCATTCTCCTGGTCCAATACAAGAAATGACGAAGCATGAAATGGACCGCGAAGAAATACAGCATCGATCCAGCCACAGTGAAAAACACAGCAGCCATTGCTGAATTGAGCATCGCTGCACCAGACCTGGAAGCACCGCCACGGGGAGAGGGGCAGACGCTCCTCAAATATGCCACAGCTGTCTTTGAGTTCATTAATGAACATCCAGAATTAAAAAAAAAAAAAAAAAAAAGACATGAAGAAGAAAAAGGAGTTACTCCCCTGATTTTTTCCCCCTCATTTTCACAGGTTTGTGTTCTAAATGTTTAAATGTTAAAATAAAATCCACATTTAAAATACAATTTTATCATATTATTACTTTATTTTTTGTTGTATCAAAATGTGGTAGAGACCTGCATTTGTTTTTAATGTAATTAATTTAGTTCCTGTTAGAGACAATTTAATAAAGTCTCAAAATTGATCTTTCTATGCGTCTTTTCGTCTTCCGATGTGTGGCACGAATAGTGCTGCAACTTAAGATTATTTTCATAATCGATAAACCTGTCGCTTATTTTTATGATTAATGAATTATGAATTGAGTAGTCTTGTGGTCTGTACACTAATGACATGTAACAATACGTACTTTGTATCAAATCAGACAGCTTTATTGTATATGTAATGTTCAGTCCTGTGATTATTGATATGGAGAGTAATGTAATTTACAGATGACAATGAAGGCAACATAAGAAATGTAGGTTTGTACCATAGATATATATACGCAGATGCCGCATTCAGCGGCGCTCCTCATTGGAGCGATACGTCAACGCGGCCGCCATCTTGCCCAGGTGGAGCCGCGCTGCCTAATGCATGTATGTCTATTGAGGCAGGAGACTATTTATGATTAAAATCATCATTACTCGCTGAATTCTCAACTGATTTTCATGCGGTTTGGTTTGTTACAATCGTCAGACATGTAGTTATGATACAGGATACTTGGTTAAATAAAAAATGCAGCTTTTCATACCAAAATATTTGATCTTATGTAGATAAAGTAACAGTAATAGTTCTACAACACATTTAAACTAAACTTTCCCCATGTAATAAATATTCTTTTTTTCTTACTAGATGTACAATGCCCACCACGATGTCATTTAATTATTAATTTTGATTATAAATGTTTATTCACATTTTAAGTCACACAATGTGCAAAAATAGTGTATCAGCAGGGTTGTGCCGAGCTGCAGTGTAGTTACACATTCTGATTAACAAATGTTGGTTTTGTACAAGTGAAAATAAATGACTTAGAGCTGCATGTTTACACAACATTTTGCTTTAATCTCATATGTACTGTATAACACCACAGTGCTCATGGGAGCCTGGACCCAGAACTGTTCACATTATTAGGTCATATTTACAAAAAATATATACAGTGTACAGTAGTATTATTTTCAGGAGTCCTGGAGAAGGTTTTAGGGGACCCGGAGGAAGCTTTAGAGGTCCTGAAGGAGGTTTTAGAGGACGTGAGAGAGTTTTAGGGTTCCTAAAAGATGTTTAGGGGTCCTAGAGGACAATTTAAAGGTCCTGGAGAAGGTTTTAGAGGTCCTGGAGGAAGTGTTAGAGGTTCTAGAAGAAGTTTTCGAGGTCCTAGAGGAAATTTTATGGGTCCTGGAGGAAGTTTTCGAGGTCCTGGAGAAAGTTGTAGGGGCCCTAGAGGAAGTTTTATGGGTCCTGGAGGAAGTTTTAGGGGTCCTAGAGGAGCTTTGAGAGGTCCTAGAAGAAGTTTTAGAGGTCCTAGAGCAGCAGAGTCAAACTCATTTTAGTTCAGGGGCCATATACAACCAAATTTGATCTCAAGTGGGCTGGACCAGTAAAATCATAGCATAATAGCCTATGTATAATGTCAACTCCAAAATTTTCCCTTTGTTTTAGTCCGAAAAAGTAAAGGTACATTCTGAAAATGTTCACATTTAATGAACTATCTTTTCACAAAACATTATGAACCTGAAATTTCAATTAAGTGCAATTTCAACAATATTATGCCTCAATTTATCATTTATTATGCATGTGCATTACAACTTACAGACCACAGTGTCTACAAAGGCACACAACATTTAGACTAGAATAAAGTATTTTAATTTATGATCAAAACAATTTGTAAAGATCTAGAAATTGTTTTAAATGTATTTCCACATAGTAATCCTGACCATCTGAACTGACACACCACACCATACAAACTAAAGTGGGAACTATTGAGGAACAAGGTTAAGTTATTACCTTGTAAATAAAAAAATAAAGATACATAAAAGTTGTGCAGTACATGAACAATAGGTTTCCACCAAACCAAACTCTTTTGTACTGAAGCTGACTGACATTATATTGCACAATGTTCAGTGTCTTAAATATTTCCACAGTAAGCATTCATTTTCACAGAACTATATTCTTAATTTTTACACTTTGCAAAGTCATCCCGCGGGCTGGACTGGACCGTCTGGCGGGCCGGATTTGGCCTGCGGGCCACATGTTTTCTCTAATAGCCCTGTAACAACACTACTTTACACAGCTTCTTTCTCAGGTTGCCACTCTGCAATTGTAGAGTGTGGATTTTTGCCACATGGTGTTGCCTCAACTTATGAAAGCTGCTCACGACTAAAGATATGAGGCTATAGTGATGGTTGTCGATACCATCCTGGGTTTCAACAATGTGGTCACCAAGATCAAACACATCTTCAGAACCTATGTCTGCTTTGACAACACGGTTGACCAGGGACACAGTGCACTGATGTGCTGCAGACGATGTGTTTGAGGCACGTCGGATGCAGTGCTCTGCTGCGCGGATCACCTTGACTGCACCTTTGCTTGGAATCATCAGGCCTCCTTTGTTTTTCAAAGTTAGCAGGTGGTAGCTCTCACAAAATGATGCTGGTACAGCTTCACAAACCAGACTGTTACGACATACATCGCATGAAAGCTGCTTCATGACCTGTCTGACAACAAAACCTGCAATATAAACCAAAGCATTCTCGGTTAGGCACCCAAAGCCAGTTGGCAGGTAGGTGTGGTCCAACAACACACTAACACCACACTCAAATGGAGAGGATGCAGTGTCAGCCTCTGCAGCTGGCACTACAGATGACATGTCCACAGCTGACAGAGACACTGTGTCATCCTGTGCTCTGACGTTGCCTGTGTTTCCTGGAGAAATGCCGCAGTGCACCATGAGACACCTGAAGACACTCTGGAAGTGGACCACACTTGGATTGTTGTTCCATCCACCTGGAATTTATACAAGAGATAACATAGTCACGTGTTTTTTTAACCAAACAAAACAAAACCCTCTGTCCTTATAGGATTGTGCTCTTAAACATCAGCTCTTAAACATCAGCTCTTACCTGAGGCCCTGATGGCGTTAAAGAGGAGCTCCAAATGATCCTGGCTGAAGCGGTATGTGCACACATACCGTTGGGACTGAAGCAGCTCTGGTATCATCAGGGTCAGTGTCTCGATGTTGATCAAGAAACCAGTCACAGACAGGTACCTTTTGAAATATAGAAGAACATCAGTATGCAAATACTTGCTGTATAAAACCATCAACTCTGTCCTATCATATCAAATAATTTCAAAGTAATTATAATTGAACTTGAACACATGCAAAACAGAATAAGAACATTGAAGACTGCTGAGAACTTTTTTTTGTAGTAAGTAGCAAAAAACAGTGCATGCAAATACTCAAAGATATAATGTAGTATAGTAATGATGTTGATCTATACATTTAATATATTACCAAAACTTACCTCTGATATGAAGTGCCCAACATTTTTCAAGTAATGAACTGGACAAAGGTACCAAAAAGAACACCGAACTGGAACAGGAAGTAGACGTTTTTTGAACACGTCAAAGAAAATGAAATGAACGTAGAACTCAACACAACAGAAGTTTTAAAGAGTAAATCTTTTTGAAACAATTAATTATGTTTTTCTTTAGGTTTATATTCCTCTGGTTATTAATTGTTCATGTTTGAAGGCCCTGCAAAAGAACAATTTACTCTTTAAAACCTTAGTGAAAGTAAACACCTCTAACAAGCCATTCTAGGTATAGGTATGCTTACTTGTTCTTGTTTGTCATGTTTGTTTGTTTGTAATACTGATTTCGATTATAATTTATTTTACTTCAGCTGTTTACTTAGTCCAGTGAGATGATTGATGTTAGGAAACAAGAAACATTCACCAACATGTAAAAATCAACACTGCAAATATTTTCTGTTTCTTACTGTTTATGAAAATCTTTGCAATATATATAAAAATTTCTGGCCTGATAGTGGCATCTACCTTACTTATGGATATAAGAGGAAAGAAATAATCATAATACTAAAAAACCTCTTTGAGCGATGAAGTGGTGCCATCATTCATCATTAACTTTGTCAAGTAAAGCCGGGCTTTAGTCATGAACTCTAATGTCTCTTTCCAGTTGAGGAGACCTAGTGGAGCTTTAAAGCCTTTGGCACGTGGGTTCCTACTGTTCATCACATCAAACAATCTGTCAATCACCTGAAACACAAATATTAGGTTATTATAGGTCCTGGAGAAGGTTTTAGGGGTCCTAGAGGAAATTTTAGGAGAGATGGAGCTCTTGTGTCCATGATTACTGTAAGATAGCACAATTAATTACATTACAGACAAAAAAATTCCATAACTTTTCCAAAATATTTGATGATTTTACTTAATTCCATGACTTTTCCAGACCTGGAAAATTACTTTTAAAAATTCCATGACTTTTCCAGATATTAGTTGACCTTGGGAATCCTGATAATCTTATGTGAATTGACTAATTGTTGCAGCCCTATTTTCCTATATATAACATTTACACAATGCTGAATAGTACGAGTACTGAGGAACTTTTCAAGGATTACCTCAATGAATTCGACTGTTGGAGAACAGTCCTTGAACTGTGGATACCCAGCTTCTTTCACCATTTGCAGAGCTTTCCTCACTGACCGGCTCAATGTCTGCACTGCCAGAGACACCTTCATTTTCTGACTGCTGAAGTTGATGTGTTTTCTTGTTATTTTGTTGGCAGCATGAAGACCCTCTTTTTCCTGTACATCATTTAGCTCAGATATGTGGCTCCATCTCACAATACCAGCAGGACTGATGATGGAACTGTATGCTTGTAACATGTTCCTTGCCAGTTTCAACATGTGACATGGGTCCATCATGATGAACACATTTTCCCCTGTAGATGGGTGGGGAAAATATGTTTTGAGAGGCTCTAGAGGGTTCAGCTTGAGCTGGCATCCCAGCATGGTGCACATGTTGATGTTGGCCAAATGTCCATCCATAGTTACACACACCACTTTAATCCCTCTTTCATGTAGTGCCTCCAAGGCATGCTGCAGCAAAACCTTTTGGGTGTCTGGTGTCAATGTTTGGATAAAGAAGTACGCAATGGGCATTTTCCAGTGGCCTTGCAGTCCAACAACCATAAAAAACAAGGGCTTCACTTGCCACACTGGTCTCATCCATTCCGTCTCCAAGATTGACAAAGCCTGTCATTTTTTGGGTGTGAGAGTCATACACCATAAGGCACACTTCACCGAATCTTGCCGGATCGTCATTTTTTTGTTGTTGCAGCATATCTAAAAGTGAAGTGTTTAAGCCAGGCTTGGCGTCCACAGTCTGCAACCACCTGTTTCAGGTAAAACGATAAAAAAGATAAATGCATGGACAAATTTTTCCAAATCCTGCTGAGACATAAGTCCTTTCATCCTTGATATATTTTTCAGGTTATAGTAGGCTGACTTTGTAATTGTCTTAATGTGGCTGTTGAAGTTCAGGTCTGAGTCCATGATTACACCCAAATTCCTGGCTTGGTTTGTGTTTTTTAACATTACTGATTGTAGCACAGCACTGACTTTTAATCTTTCTTTGGCTCCAAAAACAATTACTTCAGTTTTATCTTTGTTTAATTGTAGAAAACTCTGACACATCCAATCACTGATTTGTTCAATGCACTTACTCAGCACTTGTATGGGATGAAAATGTGGAAATGGAAACATTTACCTTTGTAGAGTGTGAGGATGTGGGAGTGGTATCTTCATTGTTTCTCTCAGGTATTTGTAGGCTTTGGGTCCATGCAAATGCAGCGTGAGAGAAAATTCCCTTTGAGCCTGGGTGAAGACACAGTCCTTCTTGAAGAGTTCAACTGGAAGATCTGAAATGGGAAAACAAGCTATACATTAATGATGAAACCAGCACAAAACATCATACATTAAAATTGTGGGATAACCAAGAATGTGTGTATTCTTTACAAATCACAGTATTTACATTTTTTTTAACAAATAGAATGTTGGATACTTTAATTACAATGTATTAAATACTTGGAAGCTCAATTAGGTTGTTTTCTAAATAGTGTTTTTTTTTAGTCCAATAATCTAATTTGATCAACTGTAGTATTTCAGTAAATATTTGAGAACATTGGTGAGACTGCAATCAAAAGGTGTGTATTGAGACATGAATTTAAACTAATACAAAATTATTAATGTTACACATGCATCTGTTAAATGAAGGAGCTGGGCAATTCAACCAACCTGAATACGAATCCAGCTTGTGCTGCAGTTCCTCTGTAAGCAGGTTTTTCTCTTTTAAATCCTGGAGCAGGGATTTCACTGTTTTAGTGTGCCTTCTTTCTCGATCCCTGGCATTTCGCAATTTTCTCTGCAATTCATCCACCCTCTCCTGTGCCTCAGTTAACTTCTGTTTAACATCAATCAGGTGATGATCCTGAAAAATATGAATGTAATTATATAATCATATATTTAAATAATTAATTTAAATGTATTGTCCTCATTTCATAAATGTCACTGTAACAGAAGCCCAGCTTCCCGCAAAGGTGTTTAACTACAAATTGTTTCACTCACTGACGCTGACTCCTCCTGGTCGGATGAAAGCTGAAGTGTTTGGGGCTACATTATCTTAACTCAGGTTGAGCTGGACACCCAAACATTTTAGCTTATTTTGATCTTATTTTATAACTCTTGTATTTTATTTTATTGTATTGTATTTTATGTATCTTATGGTTATTATTGTGGTGTACTATTAGGTACCTCATTGTATTTGCTTGTTTATTTCTATTGATCTGTTCAGCACTTTGGTCA
>NC_065515.1:35369463-35371140 GCF_006386435.1 Epinephelus moara
CAGCTATAGAAAACAAGGTAGTGCTGAAAAACTACACAGTATACACATCATATATATATATATATATATATATATATATATGATGTGTATACTGTGTAGTTTTTCAGCACTACCTTGTTTTCTATAGCTGATGTAACGTGAATTACTCCTGTGTGGGATCAATAAAGTTCTTATCTTAGCCATCTGAGAAGATCAAATACATTGTTTTTGGTGCCTAACTGTTTACCAAGTATATTAGTGCATGTGTGAATGAATAAACGAGAGGCATTAACGTAAATTTCTTTGTAGAAAGGTGCTTTATGAAATTAAGTCCATTTACTTGTATTAGTTTACAGCGCAGCCTTGCCACATCCAATATGGTGGCGACGTTGACGTACGGCTCAGCGCTCAATGCGGCTTATATGTCTGTGGTCTGATGTGTCTCGGTGGGAGGACGGCGAAGAAGCTTCAAAATGTTGTGTAAGTAGCTGAACATTATTGCGGTCGGTGCATTGTAATAATTGTAACCTTGATGGAGAGACACAGTGAGTTGCAGTCGCTGCTATTTAGAGTAAGTACAGTGTTTTTTGTCGAAGTTCAGATGCTGTATGTGTGTGCTCAGATAAGGGTGTGTGCCGGAGCTAACCCTGAACCCTGAGACCCTGAACTTAATATCAAACCTCATCTTTGGTGAATGACAAAAGCCACGGACACGTGAGCTCGTGCAAACGAGAAGTACACAGCTTGTCTTTTTTTTTTTTTACTTTATTTCAGCTTGGCTGCTAACACAGAAGCTAACTGATGTCATCAGTTATACTGATACGGGCCTCTCCCCGAGCATTCTGGGTAGTGAAGTCCCTTTTAATACAACGGCATTTTACTTGGAAATAAATTTGTATACTTATTACCTCAAAATCAAATATTGAAATGAAATGCACAGTCTTCTTTTAACAAAATATTTACCACATTAACTGAACATGAATATTAACAGATAATGTCCGAAGACATGCAGCTGAACACTTAAAACATGCTACAGCAAGAAGAGAACGGGGTGCAACATTAACTCTTCATCCCTGGAGCCCCTGCGTCAAGGGGTGTTGCACCTTCCTGTGTGACCCTTACCCAGAAATTTTTATTGGTTGTTGTATTTGTTAAAAACTTTGAATAATACACTTCGGTAATAGGTTTAGGTTGAATAAGGCACAACGGTGCAGACTTTAATTTGGAGTACAGTTTTGCTGTAATTTATACCTAATTAGCTTCTAATAAGATCTAGTTCAGGCTGAATAAGGCGAAACGGTGCGGACTTTAATTTAGAGTACGGTTTTGCTGTAGTTTATACCTAATTGGCCTCTAATAAGATCTAGTTCAGGTTGAATAAGGCGGAACGGTGCGGACTTTAATTTAGAGTACAGTTTTGCTGTAATTTATACCTAATTGGCCTCTCGTAAGATCTAGCTCAGGCTGAATAAGGCGGAACGGTGTGTACTTTAATTTAGAGTATGGTTTTGCTGTAATTTATACCTAATTAGCTTCTAATAAGATCTAGTTCAGGCTGAATAAGGCGGAACGGTGCAGACTTTAATTTAGAGTACGGTTTTGCTGTAATTTATACCTAATTAGCTTCTAATAAGATCTAGTTCAGGCTGAATAAGGCGGAACGGTGCAGACTTTAATTTAGAGTACGGTTTTGCTGTA
>NC_065515.1:35371512-35376605 GCF_006386435.1 Epinephelus moara
GCTCTTATTAGGATATAATTGTGTTTGTTCAATATCTAATAAAATATAATGACCTCTAGTTTTTGTCTAATTTGTTGCAAAGTACGTCTTGTTTGCTCTTATTAGGATATAATTTTGTTTGTTTAATATCTAATAAAATATAATTACCTCTAGTTTTTGTCTAATTTGTTCCAAAGTACATCTTGTTTGCTCTTATTAGGATATAATTGTGTTTGTTCAATATCTAATAAAATATAATGACCTCTAGTTTTTGTCTAATTTGTTGCAAAGTACGTCTTGTTTGCTCTTATTAGGATATAATTGTGTTTGTTTAATATCTAATAAAATATAATTACCTCTAGTTTTTGTCTAATTTGTTCCAAAGTAAATCTTGTTTGCTCTTATTAGGATATAATTGTGTTTGTTTAATATCTAATAAAATATAATTACCTCTAGTTTTTGTCTAATTTGTTCCAAAGTACATCTTGTTTGCTCTTATTAGGATATAATTGTGTTTGTTCAATATCTAATAAAATATAATTACCTCTAGTTTTTGTCTAATTTGTTCCAAAGTAAATCTTGTTTGCTCTTATTAGGATATAATTGTGTTTGTTTAATATCTAATAAAATATAATTACCTCTAGTTTTTGTCTAATTTGTTTCAAAGTACGCCTTGTTAGCTCTTACTAGGATATAATTGTTTTTTTTTTGTGTCTAAATTGCGAACATATTTCTACCTAATTTGGTACAAACTATGGATTGTTACGTCTTATTAGAGCAATTGTAGTGGCCGTTTGTTCAAAAGAGTAACCCAAATCAAACTCGTGTCAAACAAAAACAAAGGACCACTGCCGCACCATGAGCATGTAGTGTACGCAGGCAAAAGAAAGTCATTGTCCATGCAAAGTTGCTGCGTTTCCAGTGGTTTATTCAACCAAAAACAAGCAAGCAAACAAAGAACAAAGAAATCCCTGCATGCCTCTCCCGCTCTGGTAAAAAACCATATGCCCACCCAGGTGCATTCTGGTCGCCTACCTGCTTTCCTACATATATAAACTTTGGTGCCCACAGTATGCCCAAAACGAAATGAAATAGTGAACAAATACTAAACAAGAAACAACTAAACTAAATGAATAATTAACAAAACACAATACTAGCAAACATAATCATAATGAAATCAAATATCTAGAATAATCAAATAGTATTTAGTTGTTTTGCTAATAATTAATATTAACAACAAATAAACAGCTCCAACAGCAATGTTGTCTATTTTACTATTTTTTTCTAATTTGATACAAAATACGGCTTATTACGTCTAATTAGCGTCTAATTAGCATGCTGTAAAATAAAGTGCTACCGATTATTCATATCTCAGTTGCATAGACCCTTTAGGGGCTGATGTCACAATGATGTCAGTTTGTTAGCTGGAGGCAAAACACGACTCGCCACCACAGAGCTGTAGGCTACACAGGAGTCTTAAAATGTCGTCTTGTTATGTTATTGGGAGCCAGAACAGAAGGAGTCATGGCTCAAAACTTACATTTTATTGCATACTAGCTGCCACTGTCTGTCAACAAAATTGAAGACACCTGTGGTTAAGCATTATGCCTCATGAGTTTGGCTCCAGACAAAGTAACTGGGTGGTTTAGCTTGTTTGTTCTGTACAACTTAGGCCTTAAGCCTCAAACTATGGTTAAGTGCAATTAGACAAGACAACTGTGCGGAGGTGATCATCAAAAAGTTTGCATGTGCAGCACACATTCATATCAGGTTAGGGAAAAAGTATTTACCGTTGTAGGGATGAATAACATTATGTGTATTAAGGATTATCATGTCCACCTAATCAGAGAAAGGGGAGGTATTAAGAAGAACATCATATTTCTCTGTATTGCTAACTTTTTAGTGCATTAGTTTATGTTTGCTTCGATAGCAAAACAAAAGTTCAAGTGTCATCCACATTTGTGAGATTGGCATAGTTATCAACCACAAAGCCGGCCATCTGACCCACATAGAAAGTAACTTGTACTTTGAGTAATTTATTAACAAGGTCCTTTTTTACCTTTACTTGAGTAGGTTTTTCAAAGGGTAATTTTCACTTTTACTTGAGTCAGTTTTTATGGGAGTAATTGTTCTATTACTTAAGTATGGCTTTTCAGTACTCACCGCCGCTTACCTTGTAATATCAACAAAACTTTGTAGACAGTCATTGTTCCCTGAAGGAGGAATCATAATGTTTTGGTGATGATCACCACAATTTTTCTATAGTGTCACCATGAGGTTCACTTTTGTGGTTTTAAGAAAAATTTCTCAACAGATTTGGCAATGGATTGACAGACATTTATGCCACCCTCAGGCTGACTTTGGTGATTCATTTTAATCTTAAAATGAAGGACAGTTGTAGAAGACCTGGTGTAAGCCAACTAATTGATGACTGATGACTAAAATAGGCCATTATAAAGTGCTATAATCACTAAAATTAGCATAAAATGTTCATGATTCTCCTTGACTAAGATAAGGCTAAATATCCAGTGTTAAGACTGATAACTACATATGACTAAACACATTCATTTCTCATTTTAGACTAAATCTAAAAAGCTGACCAAATAACAGCCCCTGATTTGTACCAGACCATTGTAATAAAGGGAGCATTTTTGTTATTCGACCAATGGATTGATGACACTGCCATTATGCCTCATGAGTTTGGCTCCAGACAAAGTAACTGGGTAGTTTAGCTTTTTTGTTGTGTACAACTCAGGCCTCAAGTCATGTTCAGGGAATGTTAGTTTTAAAGTAATTTGCTATCCCCAGTCCAAGCTCTCTAAGAAGACAAGGAAAAACTCTGTAACATTCTGAGCCCACAAGAAAACTGCAAAGAAACCTCAGAAGAGGCAATTCAAAGAGAGAGGCCCTCTACATGGACAGCTGGGGGTTCAACAGGATCCAGAGGTGGAGAGAGCTCCAATATTGGTGCTGTAAATCAATTCCAATTGAATAAAGCCCTCATGGTTGGTGGTGGTGTTTGGTCCTTTGTCCTCACAAATTTTAATGTCCAATGTTGAGGCAGATGTGAGGGGTAGGATCCAGCAGGGCACACAGCAGACAGAAGTGAGGTGGGCTCCAGTGTATCTTGGCAGGAAGAGAAGCAGAGTTAATTTATCCAAAGCATAAAATGGGCATTAATGCCAAAGGACCCATAATAAATAATCTTTCCTGCACTATGGAGATTATGTGATGATGTCCTGACTGTGTGAAACAGGCGGTGGGAGGAACCTACCTGCTGGACCGAGCCTTGAAGGTGGACTTGGGAAGGAGTGGGTGGAGGCCTGGGTTGTCCTGCTGCAAAGAAGAGCTGTAGCTGATCAATGTAGAATGCTCCGCAGTATCTTTTGCCAGACACATATCCAGCAAAGTCTTTACCTCTGAAAAGCAAGAGAGAAACCAGGGAACAAAGGATTATGTGGGCAGCTGCTGTGAAGAAGTCTTAAGAATATATTTGCTCTCATCAAAGATTCTTAAAAGCCCTACATAGGGTTGTAAATTCAGCCTCAAAAATTATCGGCTGCCCCTCCCCTCACTTGAAGACATTGCTGACTCCTGATACCTCTCCAGAGCAAAAAGGATCACTGAAGACAGTTCCCACCCTGGCCATCACCTCTTTGACCTTCTGCCCTCAGGGAGGAGGTACAGGTCAATCAAGTCACGCACCAACAGACTTTTAAACAGTTTTTTCCCCAGAGCCATCCAATCTCTCAATAAACAAAAATAATCACTCAGTAATTCTGTAACCCATCCCACAATCCTCAACACGTGCAATATTTATTTATTACTTATTCATATATTTTATACATTGGGTCTGTGCAATGACTGTCATGCATCAGTGCAATTTCATATATACTTTATTTGATTTTATTTTATCTTGTGTTAGTTGTTGCATGAGTGGGGGTGTGTATGGGTGTGTATGTATGAATTCACGTAATGTATGAAAAATCTTAAATGTCACTGTGAGGGCACTTGCAATTTCACTATATCACTGTATATAGTGAAAATAAAGGCATCTTATCTTATCTTAATGAAACTGTGTGTGTGTGTGTGTATGTGTGTGTGTTACCTGTAGACAGTACAGTATTGAGTCTGATGTGGTCCTGGAGGAAGGCTGTGGTGTCAAAAGGCTCATGTCCACTCAGCAATTAATAGAAATGCACACCCCACTGCCAAACAGTGGTGGGACCTGCCCAGTATGTCCCCACGTTAAAACCACTCTGGTGGGGCGTACGCCAAGACACTTATTGGACACAGCAACAGAAAAATGGAAGGGGACAGACAGAGAGATGTAGAAGTTTTTTTGAAACAACAGTCATTATTTCAGAGATGAATAAATGAGTCAAGAGCAGAAGCCAGATATCATACCACTGAAGGAAGTGTAGGGCTTCCCTGTGGAGAATGAACCACAGCCAGAGTCGTTCATTCGCACTCTCGGTTCACCAGTGTTGCCTTTAACTGGAACGTTCTCCATCTTGATGTCCCAAAGAAAGACACCATTTGAGTGCATATTGATGGCTGTGCCCACCAGCTGCCTCAGGATCATCTGAAGTAGACAGAGACACAGTTGGAGGGAAGGTAAGGCATTAGCTATTTTTTCAATGTATTCTCATAGAACAGTTCATATGGTATCCTATAAAAAATGCATGCACAACAGTTTGTATGATACTCTACAAATTTCTGCTCCATGACTACCAAAAATAATGGTTTCCCAATAAATTGCAACCAAACAACAACACAGAATCAGAATCAGAATCAGCTTTATTTGCCAAGTACGTGTGTACATACAAGGAATTTGACTCCGGTAGACTTGCTCTCAGTGTACCAGAATTGACATAAGGGGCTCTAGTTTCGCAGACCGGGCGAGGTGGGGGCGCAGCGCACCTGCGCTTTGCCAACTGGGTGTGGCCAGGCGGATTTTACAAGTTTGGCACACCGTGCGCCTGGCGCAGCTACTCCTCTTTCCCACCTCCGTCCCTCCTACCTGCGCAAGTCGGAAAGAGGGAGGAGAGAAGGCGTGGAGTGGGTTTTACACACATCACACCAATCAAATGAGCCCCTCTCCTCGCCCTTAA
>NC_065515.1:35377294-35377513 GCF_006386435.1 Epinephelus moara
AGAGCCTTTCATCATCAGGCTCCTCTCCTGTGGAATCATCTTCCTGTTACGGTCCGGGAGGCAGACACCGTCTCCACATTTAAGACTAGACTTAAGACTTTCCTCTTTGATAAAGCTTATAGTTAGGGCTGGCTCAGGCTTGCCCTGTACCAGCCCCTAGTTAGGCTGACTTAGGCCTAGTCTGCCGGAGGACCCCCCTATAATACACCGGGCACCTTC
>NC_065515.1:35377555-35377852 GCF_006386435.1 Epinephelus moara
TTAGGCCTGACTTAGGCTAGTCTGCCGGAGGACCCCCCTATAATACACCGGGCACCTTCTCTTCTTCTCTCCTTCTCGCTCTCTCTCTCTCTCTCTTTCTCTCGTATTCTATTACTGCATCTTGCTAACTCGGCCATTCTGGATGTCACTAACTCGGCTTCTTCTCCGGAGCCTTTGTGCTCCACTGTCTCTCAGATTAACTCATATCGCAGCGGTGCCTGGACAGCGTGACGTGTGTGGTTGTGCTGCTGCCGTGGTCCTGCCAGATGCCTCCTGCTGCTGCTGCCGTCATTAGTC
>NC_065515.1:35378113-35396855 GCF_006386435.1 Epinephelus moara
TCCTGAGGTTTCTACCGTTTTTTTTCCCCGTTAAAGGGGTTTTTTTTGGGGAGTTTTTCCTTATCCGCTGCGAGGGTCATAAGGACAGAGGGATGTTGTATGCTGTAAAGCCCTGTGAGGCAAATTGTGATTTGTGATATTGGGCTTTATAAATAAAATTGATTGAAATTGATGTAAACTTTTTTAACAGTCACAACACCCAAGCATAGGGAATAAGTACATACCTTTTCCAAACCATTCTATATACAGTACCTGCCATCTGTCCTTGACTGCTGCAGCTTGGCTCTCCTCCTCCTCATGTTTACAAGGTGAACAGGTAGAATGTTAATAATGGTCTTCCCCACTCATTTACTAATTGTGTCTCATCAAAAGGCCTCTGAGCAGCTCTCATCAAAATGTGTGTGTGTGTGAGAGACAGAGAGAGATGAAACATAAGGATGCTAATGTCTTAATGATGATGTAATCCTGGAGGGGCCTATTGAAGATGTTACGCCTCACCACAAGGGGATGGACAAACAAGGAAAGGAGTAAGGAGACATAAGAGTTTAACCTTGATGTTGTAATGAGTCTGGACATGATGACAGAAGTTCGGAGCACTTCTCCTGGTTGGCAACATTATATGACCCTCCTTATTTTCCATTGTGTAGTTTAGTATTCAGCCTCAATATGACTTTCTGATGACTGTATGGGTCACAATTCAGCAAAAGGCCTCCAGCCTTTGCTGCCATCACACATGGTACCATGTATTTTTTAAAATGGAGAGGATGTCTTTTGTTTTCTCAGGCAGGGCCTGTGGGATGGTTTGTTGATTTCCATCACAGAAAATTTGCCCATGCAAATGAATTTTTTCTGAAAACACTGAGGCTGAAGGTGGCACTAGACAATTCACATATGACAAGTGTAGCTCCGAGAGATTCAGACTCAGTCACCAGAGTCCCTAACTGTAATTTATCCTGTTAAAATGCTGGCAGGAACATCGACTTTAAAGTAATGTATATTGGTTTTACATGTGCACACCTTTTTCTCAAAAATTGAATTTATACATCCCACATTTAAAGACATACATAACATATATTTATTATTTTAACATATTGTGGCGAGGTGGTACCGGGTGGAAGTGAATGATTTACACTAATCAAAAATAACAAAACCGACAACACCACCCCGGGATTAAACCCAGGGAAAAAGAAAATAAATAACCAAATATTCTGAAGCAAAGGCAAACAGGTCCATTATACTGGGGGAGACAGGAGACGTGGTTCCATTCAATGCACAGAAAGTTTATTTAACAAATATCATTAAAGGAGCAATAAGCGAAATTCATCATTTCTAGACTGAAGGAATTAAAAAATCGCTATGAGAAGAACTAGAGGTGTAATTTCATCTGGAGTATAGCATGACCTCACACACCCTTTCTCTGTGTTGATCTCCAGCCCCTTGTTTACAAGCCGGTCCGGCTGCACGTTCATGTGAATGAACGGGAATGAATGGGTCAGGCGTTACGGTTGTGTTAGGTGAGTAGCCCGGCAGCCCAGCTAACATTTGCAATTAGCATTGTAAAATGTAGCCCTGCGGGCAGCCTGGCAGGCTGTGTTTAGCTATTTCCCTGCCTACTTCAATGATGATGGTGCCTGTAATAAATGTAATATATTTGCTGAGATGGAGGCGAGGCTCAGTGACTAGAAGAGCTGATAGAAGCGCTCCATAGCTGTAAGTTACTCCAGTAGCCGTAGTAGCTCTAGTGCTAACTCCAGGAGCTAACGCTAACGTCCCTAACGTTCCTACTCTTCTCCGTGAGCCCGCCACGGCTCGGGCTCACAGAGAAGAGTAGGAACGTTAGCGTGGCAGCCGACTAGTGCTAACGCTAACAGGAAAGCAGGGAAATAGCTAAACACAGCAGAGACCGAGAGTGAGTGAAAGACATCGCTAACTGCTAAACTAAGCCAAACTAAGCCAAACTAAGTCGGCTGTTTAGGTTTTATTTCCTCGCCCCTGTGGCGAGTGAATTTGCCTGTAGTGAAACCGGGGCTAACTGGTGCTTCCTCCTCAGGCTCCACTTCACTCAGCTGCCAGCACATCCAGTTAGCCTCCGCTAGCTTCCCAACTAACATTAGCTTGGATCCAACCGGAGCACCGAGCCCTGGTTTGTTATTCAGGTTAAAGGGATAGTGCACCCAAAAATGAAAATTCAGCTATTATCTAACGCAGAGCACAGAGAAGCAGTCAGAGCTACAGGCTACAGTGAGGCTAAAAACAGAGTTCATATGACGTTTTTCGAAACAACTTTTTATGTCGGGGCTGCAGCACACTTGGATCACTACGGATGAGCAGTATGGAGATACTTTGTGGATTCAATTTTGTGTTCTTGGACGTTAGTCTGGGGCACCGTCTGCCATTAGGTGTGCTAGCCGCTCCCCCCGCCGATCTCCGCAAGGGATGTGAGGACTATAAAACTTCACCAGGGCCTCCATCGGCATATGGGTGAGTAGATAATGGCTGAATTTTCATTTTTGGGTGCACTATCCCTTTAATGTGGGAAGAAGCAGTGGGTATATCGGGCAACTGAGTGAAGTGGAGCCTGTGGAAGAAACACCGGGACCATCTGGATGTAATAGTCCGTGGAGATGCTGCGGTGCTTGGCTGCACAGACGAGGCGAGTGGGGTGGGGGGTGGAGAGCAGAGGTAGAGGGAGGTGTGGCTCATGATACACTTTGTTTTGGTCTACAGGCAGCAGCAAACCTAGCGGTGAAACGATTTCGCTTTTTGCCCCTTTAAGACAAGGTTGGAGTTTATCATAAAAAGTCGACTTCACTTGCACAATCTTTTAAAAGTAACTGAGCCCATTACCTTCCCAGTTGACACTAAAATACTCTTCCAGGGCTGGGGCCTACTCGGTTATGGTGAGTGAGGGGGATGAAGGTATCGCCTGAAGAGGGGAGCATCGCAATTCACACGTGGGAGACACTACACACAAACACACAAGGGCAAGGCCAATAAAAAGGGAGTGAATGTCGGCACTACACACAAGGAGGACACCATCACCTGGGGAGCAGGTCACCAGTGAGGCCCTCAGCACCTGGAAGTAGTAGACAAATAGGAACAGTTAGACCCCGTTTATACGACGATGATTTCAACTGAAAACGGTAAACGTTAGTTGTGTTTTCAGGCAATCGTGTAAACGATTGGCCAAAACGCAACGTTTTGAAAACGGGTTCCAGTGTGCAACTTTTTGGAAACAGCAGCGTCTCCATTGTCATGTAAACTTGCAATATGCAGTTCCTCTGAAAACGGAGACTTGTCGCACATGCGCATTACGGTTCCAGTCACTAGGCATGCCGACCGTCACAACAATGCCGAACTCTGTTTGTGCTGCTCACCCCGTTGATTTGAAGTGAAGTGTAGATCTGTTACTGTAGCAACTCCACCTCGTCGTCCATCCAGACAAAGTTATCTGTGCATGCTTTCACCTTCTTTGTTTTGATTTGTAATCACCGTGTTGTAGAGGAAGGCGCTTCAGTGCAGGTGCATGGCGTCATGCTGTGGTGTTGCTTTGCAAATTTACACTGCCACGCCATTGGCCTGGCGTGCATACTACAGCGTTTCCAGTAGACTCCATGTGAACGGGGATCGTTTCAATACGCAGAAGTTTTTTAAAACGCAAAGGACAGACTTTTCTGTTTTTAGAGAAACCGTTGTCGTCTAAACAGGGCCTTAGTGGGATGGCTTAAACAATATGCAAAAGAAAACAAGAAAGAAAAACAAGAAAACAGAACACTATTGAAGCTGACCAGCTAAACAGGGTCAGCACATACGTAAATGAATAATCCAAAAAAAGAAACAAGAGTGTACAAACAAAACCTTCAAATGAGAACAATATCAAATGAAACAGTTTAAAGCCACTACAAGGAACTTTTAACTGGATATGCGAAAGTCTCTCGTTTCTGCTGATGTCTGTGCGTGACCTACAACAGCAAATGAGACCATCGGTATGAAGATAAGCTATTTCTATATAGTGTATATCCATACCTTTAGGAAACTGTCTCCGGGTCCGCCCCAGGTCGCTTCCAGGACAAAACGATTTACGGCACTCAGACGGCACACGTCATCTTACATAGCTGCTTACATTTATAGTGACTCATAAATAGTCGCTTTTCCTCGTCCTCGACCCGACGTCCACGGGGAGTTAAAATAGCAGCAATCATCGGGTAAAAGTTCTGTGAAAGCACTGGACTCACCAACAGTCTGCCACGTCTCATTCACACAGAGAAAATCCAATCCTCGGGAAGTCAGGAAATCCTTCAGGATAAACGTTTTGTTCGCTAGCGATCTAGCATTTACCAGCCCAATCCTGGCAGGAGCCGGCAGGTCCACGGCGTTAGCTGTCCGGGGAGCCACACACAGAGGCCGCAGGTTGCGCAGATTCACCCTGCACCAGCGGGGACGAGGAGAGCAGGGGCCACAGGACTGGAATACCTCATCTGGGCCGATGACAGGTACCAGCCAGGCGTCGACAGGGTCCAGCGAGTGCCGAGAAATAAAGAGGCGAGGCACCGCTCAATACTCAGTCCAAGAAGCTGTGGAAGTGCTCGCCAAACAGGCCTTCAGCCTTACCAGCCGACCGCTGCGTTTACCCCGGCGGCGGTGGCGCTTACGTCGGAGAGGTGGAGCTGGGGCGCGGCAGAGGTGAGCTGGGATCCCCAATAGGCGCGGGGGCAAAGTTTTCCCGTCTTGTTGTTTCATTCATCCCCAAAACAAACACTTGCGCAAGCCAGGTAAGCGTCTTTACGACAATACGGGCTAGAGCTCATGGGAAATGTAGGCTTCATTCCGGCAAAACACTACCGCTTTTGTCCACAGAGTCGCCAAAATCAACTCAAAATTAAAGTTCCTTGTACAGGATTTAACTCAACTAAGAGAAAAATAATAATCTCATAATTAAGAAATCAGAATTATCAAAATCATTGAAACAAAAGAATCCCACTCACTATCCCCTTTGCTATATTCTCTAAAATTCAGTGCAATCGGTGAGATTGATGCTATACCAGCACTCAGGTTAGTAGTGAAGCCACAAAACACAAATCGAAACAAAGCAAAGAAATAAACTAAGGGGTGGATAAGGGGATAAACAATACTAAAGAAAATACCAAAGTAAATGGCAATTAAGCAAATTAATCAAACAAATAAATCAAAACTGTGCCATAAACAAAAGTTTTTCCAATGCAAAATCATCCAAAACAAAACCAAATTATCTAAATCATGGGGGGCACAAAAAGCACTATATCACAAACTTATGTAACTCAAACAGAATCATATAAATTGAAACCAAAAACCAAACAAAAAGAGCAGTAAATATTATGAGGCTCAAAAAGCAGCAATATTATGAGTCTCAAAAAGCAGCAAATATGAGGCTTCAAAAGCAGCAACTATTACAGGGCTCTAAAAAGCAGCAGCAGTCCTGTCTGAAGAGTGGCAGTGGCGTTAGTGGTAGCTTGTGCCGGCTATGAGCCGCAGCCTCAGGCTTAAAGTCTGTAAAATGTGCAAAGTGTAGGGGAAATACCTTTTTGAGAATGTTTGCACTTGTAATAAAGTTTGGGGCACCACCCTCCTAATGAGGGAAGCGACTAATCAAATTAATAACTCCGTAAACCAATTATTAATTCGTCAGCACGCTTATCAATAATGAATCAATCTCAGTATCTGGGTTATGAATTCTCCATACAGTGATCTTAATTCCTGCTCAAAAGAAATATCCACAGACAACGACTTGGCGATAAATGAAAATTTAATTAAGCTAAATGGGTAACAACTGAATAAATGAATGAGGATAATATGAAATAACACAAAATCAACAGTATGTATAAATGGATTAAACAAGAAGTAACACTCGTGTGAGTTATTTAATTTGGCAATAGTGAGTGAGTATGTGAAGATAAATTGGGAACGCAGGGATGCGCAAAATATTTATCTAAGGCAGGGGTCACCAACCTTTTTGAGAGTGAGAGCTACTTCAAGGGTACTGAGTAGTACAAAGGGCTACTTGTTTGATACAAACTTCCTGAATAACAAAGTTGCACAGATAACCTTTTAATAATAATAATAATAACAATAATATGTGAAGAGACTGTCTGATCACATGTCAATGTTAATTATTCCTCACAGTTATTATTAACAATGATTTCCACAACAATGATGGTAGGAAACACAGATATATTTCAACTTGCAACATTTATTTCTGTCAATCTGTTCCAGCATTTGCAGGTCGGGGGTATCACATCTCTGATATTTTTGTAAATATCTTTCTTGACAGTTTTGTATGAATAAGCACATTTGTAGCATTTTGTTCAAAATCACACCTGCTATATTTTTGTACAAATTATCACTTTTAACATTTTTTAGGAAATCATTAACCAACAAGTCATAACAAGTTAACAAGTCATATCTTCAAATCATGTCTCGTTTAACCACTACCTTTGTAACATTTTCTAACAAATCATGAACTCTGTCTCATATTTGTACAAATCATCAGTTATGTAAGGTCAACTCAAAAACAAAAAATAAACTCTTTCACATTTTTAAATGAATCCTATTAGTACTACTCACCAAATCTGTAGCATTTTTAACAAATCATAACATCTGTTACACTTCTTGAACAAATTATTTTTCACATTTTTGTGCAATATTTGAGTTTAATGTTGTCATGGTGTTTTCAATGAATAGATATGTTATCCCTTTTCTTTGTCTGTAAATGTCAGTTAGTGGGAAGCCTGACATTGCATTTTGTTCACCAATGTACTGTAATCTGGTGTATAATTTGACACCGCAACTCTGATTGAGTCTTGTAAGTGGTGTATAATTTGACACCGCAACTCTGATTGAGTCTTGTAAGTGTGCATCAGTAAGGCGTGTTCTGTGTTTGTTCTTGATGAAGTTCATGTTCGAAAAGGCTGATTCACAGAGATAGGTTGAACCAAAAAGGCAGGCAACTTTCATAGCTGCTGTGCATACACCACTGTACTTTTCTGTGTCCACAAGGCACCAAAAGTTTGGTGCAGACTGATGGGTTTTGAGGTGGAGGTCATTTTGCAACGTTAGGATTTCCATCTCTACCTGTCCAACATCCAAGTTGAGCATAGCACTTAGTTGCTCAGCAGTGCATGTCATGTCCACTTGCATGAAAGGATATGAAACGAATGACACACATGTCTCAAGTTGATCAAAGTCACAAAACCTGTTCTCAAACTCTTGCCCTAGTCTGTTTATGACTTGGGAGTACTTTTCTACAGCTTTGTCAAAAGCTGCAGATGCAGAAGCATTGTCATTCAACACTGACTGTACGGAGGGAAAGTGCAGCACTTTTTTTCTCTGTAAATGCACAGAGAAAATGTTCATCTTAGCTTTAAATGCGTTTACAGCACTTATCATGTCGGCGACAGTCTTACCTTTGCCTTGCAGCTCACAGTTCAAATGGTTCAGTTTCCCAGTGATGTCTGTTAAAAATGCAAGGTCAAGTATCCACTCAGTGTCCTCAAGCAGCGAGGTGTCTTCCCCTTTGGATTGCATGAACTCTTTGATTTCGCCCAGAAGTGACAAAAAAACGCTGCAAAATTCGTCCCCTGCTGAGCCATTGGATTTCTGTGTGCAGTAACATATTCAACTGACAGGTCCTCCAATAGCACCTTGAATGTCCTGTGTTGTTTGGCTTTGGAGCGGATGCCATTTATGATGTTCACGACAGGAGTCATAACATGATCAAAGCCGGTTACTTTTGCACATAACGCCTGCTGGTGAATGATACAGTGGTAATGTAGAAATGTTGGGAAGTCTGGGTCACCTGTGCATTGCGCAATGAAGCCTGCATGTCGGCCGGTCATGGCAGGAGCCCTGTCTGTCGTCACCGACACCAGCTTTTCTAATGGTACCGTTTTCTCCTCGAAGTAGCTTTTAACTGCGTTGTAGATGTCAATTCCCCTCGTTGTTGTCTTCAGGGGCAGAAGTGTCAGGAGTTCTTCTTTGGTGGAGAAATCATCAAACACCATTCGGATAAACATCATCAGCTGAGCTGTACTGGTGCTGTCCATGGACTCGTCGCACTGGATGCTAAACCACCTACACTTAGCCAGATCCCAGTCCAGTTGCTCTGTCAAGTTTTCGGACATAGCTGACATTCTTCTAACCATCGTACTTGCCCCCAGTTGGACACTGGAGAGAGTGGAGATGGCATCGGGACCATTCTTCTCATCTTTGAATACAGTGTTTGTAACTATCATCATTGCATCTTTCAAAACCTTCGAAAAGGCTTTCTTGCTCTTTATCAAAAAATTGGCAGCTCTAAACGAAGCTTCAGTTGCTTTTGTGATTTTATCACTGGCCTCGTGAAAAAAGACTGTTGTTTGGGTGTGTGGGTAGTTAGCATCGAAGCTTTTGTGACACGTACTGAAGTGTCTCTCCACATTGTGCCACTTTGCCGTCGCAACAGTCATCCCGCAAATGAGACACACACATTTTTCTTTCACTGTCGTAAAAAAGAACTCTTCCTCCCAATCACTGTGAAAATGGTATGTTTTCTTTCGCTTTTCTGCCATGTTTTCTTCATTTTGGGGGGTAAAAACCACATCTAACGCCTCATCCTAGTTGCACCGCGACCGTGCGTCATAGCGATATTCCACGCATATCACGTGAAACGGCAGAATCATAGCTTTCTGACAAGACCAAGCACTTGTTGGTAGTCCAATGTTTTCACAGCGAAAAAAAATGATAAAGTTACACTAAAATTATGTATAACAGAGCTTTGCAGCTCTGCACACACATTACTCTTGGATGGATTACTCGCAAATGCAGGCTCACACAGAAATGCATATCACATGAAAGCGCAGGAGCAGAGCTTTCCAATGATACCACACACATCATTGTACTGCCATCCCATCACGCTATAAATCCAGATCAATTTTCTACAAAATAAAAACCTGACGAATTTCTTTACAATCCATTATACAGATCTTGTTATCAGTCACTTCATATAGTGAGGAATATCGTATCTTACCANGTCCCACCATCATGGTTCTTATATTGCCAGATTCCAGAGAGTCTCCCCTCTTCATATATGGTAGAATATGTCTTTTTCCAACTTGCTATGGTGAGATACACAAAAATGTAAGAATTTAGTCACACGGATTTGTTTTTTTCATTGATATAAAAATTAATATAAAATACAGGCACATAGACGGACATGAAATGATGGCATCTGGTTAGCCCAGATTGTCCTGAAAAAAACAAGATATAGCATGTGTATGTAGCCTTTATAATGACTGATATGAGCTTAAAAGTAAAGGCAGTAAAAAATACCCCAAAAACGCCTAGGGCCCATAGGGTTAACTCCATAATATGGATAAAATGTATAATTTCACTTCCAACAGACATTTCAATCAATCAATCAATTTTATTTATAAAGCCCAATATCACAAATCACAATTTGCCTCACAGGGCTTTACATCATACGACATCCCTCTGTCCTTTGGACCCTCGCAGTGGATAAGGAAAAACTCCCCCAAAAAAACCCTTTAACGGGGGAAAAAACAGTAGAAATATCAGGAAGAGCAACTGAGGAGGGATCCCTCTTCCAGGACGGACAGACGTGCAATAGATGTCGTACAGAACAGATCAGCATAATAGATTAACAGTAATCCGTATGACACAATGAGACAGAAAGAGAGACAGATAGAGAGACAGAGACAGAGAGAGATGCAGGACAGACAGTAATGACAGTAGCTTACAACAACATTAATGAAAGTAATAATATTATAATTATAATTCTGGCTATTGTGGTACAATATGTTGAAAGTATATAGTAATATCTGATAGTATACGTGACAATAATCATAGTATAATAATAGTAGGAGTATGACTAATGGTAACAGCAGCAGCAGGAGGCATCTGGCAGGACCACGGCAGAGAGAGAGAGAGAGAGAGAGAGAAGGAGTGAAGGTGCCCGGTGTATTATAGGGGGTCCTCCGGCAGACTAGGCCTAAGTCAGCCTAACTAGGTACAAGGCAAGCCTGAGCCAGCCCTAACTATAAGCTTTATCAAAGAGGAAAGTCTTAAGTCTAGACTTAAATGTGGAGACGGTGTCTGCCTCCCGGATTGCAACAGGAAGATGGTTTCACAGGAGAGGAACCTGATAGCTGAAGGCTCTGGCTCCTGATCTATTTTTGAAGACTTTAGGGACCACGAGTAACCCTGCATTCTCAGAGCGCAGTGTTCTGGTGGGATAATATGGCACTATGAGCTCTCTAAGATATGACGGAGCCTGACTATTTAGAGCTTTATAAGTTAACAGTAGGATCCATCCATCCATCTTCTAACCGCTTCATCCTCTTGCAGGTCGCGGGGAGGCTGGAGCCTATCGCAGCTGACATCGGGCGAGAGGCAGGGTACACCCTGGACAGGTCGCCAGACTATCGCAGGGCTGACACATAGAGACAGACAACCATTCATGCTTACATTCACACCTACGGCCAATTTAGAGTCACCAATTAACCTAATCCCCAATCTGCATGTCTTTGGACTGTGGGAGGAAGCCGGAGTGCCCGGAGAGAACCCACGCTGACACGGGGAGAACATGCGAACTCCGCATAGAAGGGCTCCCACACCGAACGGGGGGATCGAACGGGGAACCCTCTTGCTGTGAGGCGACAGTGCTAACCACCACACCACCGTGCCGCCCTTAACAGTAGGATTTTAAATCCAATTCTGGATTTTACAGGGAGCAAGTGCAGAGAAGCTAAAACAGGAGAAATATGATCTCGTTTTTTAAGTTCCTGTTAGTACACGTAGTGCCGCCAGAGTTTTTGAAGACTTATTATAGCTACCTAATAATAGGGAGTTACAGTAATCCAGCCTTGAGGTAACAAAAGCGTGGACCAATTTTTCTGCATCTTTTCGGGTCAAGACAGGCCTAGTTTTTGCAATATTACGCAGATGAAAAAATGCAGTCCGGGAAGTTTGTTTTAAATGAGAATTAAAAGACAAATCTTGATCAAATATTACCCGGAGGTTTCTTGAAGGTAGTGCTAGAGCCAGAGCAATGCCATCTAGAGAAACTATGTCATCAGATAAAGAGTCTCTGAGTTGTTTGGGGCCAACAACAATAACTTCAGTTTTGTCTGAATTTAACATAAGGAAATTGGTGCTCATCCAGGTTTTTATGTCTGTAAGGCATAAAAGCGGGTGTATTGCTGAGTGGGGAAAAGCGGTTAGAAACATGAACAGAAACATTTCAATGTTGTCACACAGAAACATTTGGTAAGAGAGTGGAGGGCGTGATTTCCCCGGGGCAATGCAAATGGACGAGATGTGGTTGAGAAAAGAAGCATTGTCTCATGACAACTAGTGGGTCATTCATCACCGCGTTTTGCCCCTAGGCTGGATACTTTAAGATGGCATCTGAAACTTGAGGGATCCCAAGTGACTTTTTACCTCCTTTTGGCCTAAGGATGGCTGAATGAAGTGTTTGTCCAGTCGGGGGTAATACAGGGGTGAGTCCTAAAGACTTGACCCCCAGTGGTCTCGTTGGTCCTGTTCATTGATAATACTGGTTCAAGGGAAGTCCGGAGAGGCTGTTCCTCTACAAAAGAAATGATTAACAATGTTTAATAACACATAAACACAGGCTAACTAGAGCCGAAACACAGGTGTCTACAAACCAACAGGGTTGTGTGGTTCGGGCACTGGGAGGAGAGAGAGAGAGAGAGAGAGCCGAATGTGCGTTTGGCACTGCCACTGCCAGCATCTACCTACAGCAAAACACTGGTTTACTGTGTGTGCGCTGCTTAACGAGCGGCACAGCAATAATCAATATATAAACATGCCTGCGTCTTTCAGAGAGGTATGGACCAGAGGAGCGAGGGGGGAGAGTCTACCTGGCAAAATAGCAGCTATAATGAGCGTTTATATTTCAAAAATGAAGCATGGAGGGGAGCAGTAAACAAACCATGCCCACCTGTGGCGTCTGAAGCCAGGTAACCCGGACAGGGAAGCGTGTACCGAATGCCGAAAAGAGACGGGTACCTTCCGCTTTTATATTGTGAGTTCAATGATTGTGGAATCAGGATAACGGAAGCCATAGTAACAAATGTAAACAAAGAGAGAGAGAAAAAAGAGAAATGCTCATTCTGTTACAATCTTTTACACATATTTTTGCCAGACTGTCTAAATGGGAATGGCTGTTGCCATAGCTTTCCTTCAGGGGCAGGGTCTGGATCATCGATAACTTGGTTGCCTTGACCCTTTCGCACAGACTGATAGCCCTGCCTCCACCAAGAGGCCTGATCGAGGAGGTTAAGAGGAAAGTTGTGGACTTCTTCTGGTCAGGGCAGCACCAGTTGCGTTCGTCGGTGCTATATCTGCCGGTGCAGGGAGGGAGGACAGGGCCTGGTGGACATCACATCTTGTATCACAGCCTTCAGACTGCAGACAGCTCAAAAACTGTTGTACAACTTCGGCCTGCCTTGGATGGGCACTGCCTGTCTGCTGCTGAGAAGAGCTGGATGCTTAGGACTGGGCAAACATCTCTTCCTGCCCCAGCCCCAGTCCATAGACTTGACTGGTTTGACACATTTTTACCTGTTTTACAGGCATGGCAGGTCTTCTCATTCCACTGAAAGGCTGTAGGGATACCTGGGATGTGGTTCTTTGAGGAGCCCCTCTTTGGCAGGAGTTTCATGGCCTCTCAAGTCCTGTCATCTGTTAGCCTGAGATCCAGACTGAGAGGCTGGCATAGTTCAAATAAACACAAGAAATTTGTGCTCTAAATAAAGGATCAGCGCTCAGTGAATAACCTCTTAAGCCCTATGATAAGCTATTATGGCAAGGCTTAACTATACAGACCAGTGAGCAGTGATGGACTGATGTGCTGACATACTGCGGTAAGCGTGTTGTGTCATTTCCGGTGTTTCTGTGATAGCGTCTCTGTGCTGCTCTAGCGAACTCTACAAGCTTGCTTTCTGTTTTTTCTTCAGTTGCTTAACATCTACTTCAAGTCTTAACCCACACTAGTTCTGTTTAAGCACTTACAGCTCTCCTCTTTTTACGACTTTCTTGCTATTCCTAGCTGTTGTTTGCACGTTATTAGCCTTGATAGCTACATTAGCTTAACAGTTAGCGATGGCTTCTCCATCTGCTCTTTCTTGCTCTGTGTGCGAGATGTTTAGCTATGCCTCTGCCTTCTTTAGCGACAGTGGTAATTGTAACAAGTGCAAGCCCGGTTCTAGGCAGGCATATATGAGGGGGCAGTCATAAATGTGAAGGGGGCATCATGCTCCAACACATTTTTGCCATAGGTAGAGCTGACAAATAAAGGTCACTCACTCACTCACTCACTCACTGGATGTGGGGATGCTGTGTGAGTGCCCTATAGAGGGTGTCAAAGCACCGTGGTCTCGAATGTGCTCGCCGCTTGTTTTGTTGTTGATAACAGTGTTTTCTACATGGAATTGGGTTGTTGTTAGCTGTGTGTCCAACCCCCAACCTAAAGAAATGGATTGCACTTTGTCAGGCCTCTACCCTAAGACATGTCCAACTTGGGTGTCCCACCTGAAGACTAAGCTCCTGCTGGTATAGCTCTTAGGGTCACTGAGGCACGCAAATCCCCTGACCACAATAAGGTGGCAATCCCTCAGGGAGGAAAACTGAAAAATAAACTGAACAAAAAATAAAATAAAAATTAAGAAAAAATAAAATAAAAATATCCTTCATCCAGGCACAACCAACATCTTAACATTTATCTTATTGGATGGCCATTAGGCATATAGACATATGAAATAAATTTGAACCTAATAATTACAATAACCTCACTATAGCCAGTATTTACCAAAGCTAGTCTTATAAAAAAACTTCTCAAACTAACAGAACTAACAAACACAACAGATATAGGCTAGAGCAGAACATTTTATACTTTTTTGTTTTGTTTTTTGTCTTTTTTTTTTGTTAGCAATTTAACAGATTTCTCTTCACTCCACTCTCCTTTGAGCTGCTGAAAGCTGCAGGAGTGAAAAGTTAATAAAAGCTTTGTAAAAATCGCTGTGATTATCAAAAAACAGCGTGCAGAACTAGAGGCTGGGCGGGGCTTTATGTAGGGGTCTGGCACACACAGGGCATTTGTCCTCAGCATGTGACATGCAGCAGACATCTCTCGCTGTGCTTGTGTGATTAAAGAAACATTCGCACTGACAGGCTCACACTCTATGCTCACACTGCTATATTTACTTTTTTTTGTTGTTAAGTATCTCACAACACGAGACACTACAACGAGTTTAATGGAGCTTCACGTTACTGCTGCATTATGCCTCACTGAGACTGAGAAACCTGACGCCGATGCATCTTGGCTCATTTGCATACTAAACAGTGATTGGGTGTTTACCGGGGGGAGGATCTCTGCTGACCGCAGACAGTAGATCACACACAGCGGGCACACAGCATGGAGTGGAGTGGAGACTGATGAGAAAACTTTCCTGTTTTGTGCCTTTTTCGGCGGCCCCCTCTTGCCCCTGCGTAGAACCAGCATCGAACAAGTGTATCTTATTTGCTGCATTGGAGGCGAGGCTCAGTGAATTGGAAGCGAGGCTCTGCACCATGGAAAATCATTCAGTAGCTGTGGTAGTTAGCCAGCCCCCTGTAGCTGGTGCAGAGCCACATAGCATAACTTCTGCTAGCGGTCCCCCCGGTAACCCCTGTGCAGCCGGGAGGCTGGGTAACTGTCCAGGACAAGCTTAATTCCAAGCCGAAGCCCACGGTTCACCACCAGCCTGTTCATGTTTCTAACCACTTTTCCCCACTCAGCGACACATC
Source organism: Epinephelus moara (assembly GCF_006386435.1). Taxonomy (NCBI): domain Eukaryota; kingdom Metazoa; phylum Chordata; class Actinopteri; order Perciformes; family Serranidae; genus Epinephelus; species Epinephelus moara. The sequence goes on from NC_065515.1 coordinate 35,392,955, forward strand.
CGCTGAGGAGAAAACTCTGGTTATTGGCAGCTCTATACTCTGAGAAACGTGAAGTTATCAACACCAGCGGCCATTGTCAAATGTATCCCTGGGGCCAGAGCGGGCAACATTGAGTCAAACTTAAAACTGCTGGCTAAGGCTAAACGTAGATTTAGTAAGATCCTTATTCACGTTAGCGGCACCGACACCCGGTTAAGGTTTTGAGTAATTTCCGAGAAGTTCTGATAAAAAAATAAATTTAAAAAAAATACAGACTATAGAATAGGACTGACAACCTCTCCAATGTCTCATGTCAATTAATTAACACTATCTGTCGGCTTTTTTTTTTTTTTTTGCTGCTGCTGCGCTGTGTCTCCAGTTGTAAGTGGCTTTGCTAAATTTTTCTACAATAATAAATTAGATTAACTTTTGGTCTATAATATTGTTGGCTATATTTCGCATTTTAATAAAAAAAACTTATAAACACTTATAAAGAAATAAACACCGAAATAATTAGTGGAAACTTTTTTTTTATTAATACTCCTCCTCTCTGACATACTAACACACACACACACACACACACACACATTGAACACGCGATTGAATGAATGAATGAATGAACATTTGAAGCGGTTCAGCCGCAGTTCTGCCGGCTGGCACGGTCACTGTTGAGATTACATTTACATTTACATTTTTATTATTAACAAAATGTTTTTTTATTGACCGTATGAATGGTTTTGTTTTCAAATAAATATTTGGAAACAAAAATGTATTTTTTGGTGTACTTCTACAGAGTTTTGCAATATGTATAGCCTACCTGTATGTATCAAAATGTATAATTTTCAGCAGCGGTCGGAGGTATAAACGCTTAGAAGTCTAGTGTGTTTCATTTTTGTAACTTATGGCTTCAGAAAGCATACAAGACACATTTTTAGGAAAAGACATAGGAAGAGAAACTTGTTTTATCTAAACAGAATTATTTGCATTATAAAAACCCAAACGGTCTGTCAGACCGCCTGTCAGAGTGACTGTTTCCTCATTCATTCCAAAAAATGTTCACACCAGGGTGAAAAATGCGTTCTCTGCGTCTTCTTTCATCGTTTCGATGTCTCCTTCTTGCAACAATAACCGCAGCCATGTGTGTGCAATTTCGCATACAAACCGTTTGCACCTCCCTTTGACACGTGTTAAATATAGATGAAGTTTCTATGAGCAAAATTGCTTTCAGGTTTGATAAATCACTTTGCGTGTGCTAAATTCATATATTTACATTTTCTCCTCCCAGCACATGCACAATTGCGTGTAAACGCCCCATATTGCATATTCATTGCAGCAAACGTACTTACTGGATGCAGACGCGCTATTTTGCACCTTTGAAAGATGCAACCCTTAGGGCGCACTATTAGTAAATCAGTTTGTACATTTTTTTGCGCGTGCAATGAGTTCACACACATTTTTATACACGCAAACCTTTAGTAGATCCGGCCCAAAATGGTTGAAACTGAACAAACTATCTCTAAATGTAAAAAACAAACAATTTCATACTATTTTCAGGCAGAAAACAGTATAACGTAGACAATGCAAAGATCTTCATTGAAGGCACTGAAATTAAGAAAGTATCCTCTGCTCGCTTCCTAGGTGTTGTGGTAGATGAAAATTGTACTTGGAAAGAACATATTTATTTTGTAGCCAAAAAGGTGTCCAAGTCTCTGAGAATCATCAGAAAGATAAGTTCATTCCTCAATAGATCTAGTTTGTTTATTTTATATTAAAGCTTAATATACCCATATCTAATCTACTGTAATATTGTTTGGGCTAACACAAACCTGTAAACCTAAACTCTGTAAGCTCCACTTAATCTAAAAACATTTTGTCAGAGCAGCTACAAATTCAAATACAAGGGCTCCATTCTCTCCTCTATTTTCTAAAATGAGGATCCTAACCATATTTGATATTAATGTCATGCAATTCTGCATTTTCATCTATAAGGCAATTCACCAAAGTCATGAATTCCCCTAACCGCTTCCAGCAATATTTTCGCGTGAATTCCAGTATACACTCATACGCAACAAGACAAGCAGGACACCTGCAACTCCCCCCCTGCCGTACTAGCAGAGGGCAATTCACTATTAAATATAAAGGGATCACATTATGGAATGAACATCATAATCATGCAGATGCCACTGCCTCCTTGTTTATATTTAAAAAGAGATTACTGATGAAACTATTTAAACACTATGTTTAACAGTTTACTAGGACTAGTTGATCGTGTTACAATTAACTTGTTTAAATTATTTTTTATTTCTTCTTATTTCTTCCTATTTCTTTTTGCTTCTCTTATTTAACCTTATTTTATTCATTATTTGTTTTGTTGTTACCTGATATAATGTTCATTATTAATTTTTCTTGACTAAACAAGGTCAAGGTGGGGTCAATTTATAAGCCCTCGTAGGGTTTCCGACCTCACCTGCACATTCCCTACCCACTCTCTATATAGAGTGATTTGTACTGAATTTATAATTTGTCACTTTTTTATGTGCAAATAAAAAAATAAACAAACATTGTTAACCCATTATTTGATGTCCAATAGAGTTCGAATCTGGTGACTGTGGATGCCTTCTCTTCCATTTGATTCCATTTTGATTTTAATTTCATTGAATGCAAATCAACTGTTTTGGTTGAAACACCAGTGTAAAGGCAGGGAACTAAATCATAAATAAAACAGACTTATTAAAACCAGTCCTGTCTCTGAAAGGACTGAAAACACGAAATAAGTTTGTTGCTCTGCTCTTGCTGGATCAAACAGATCAACAACCAAGACAGATTCAGTTATTATCTGCCCACTTTGGCACTTACTTCAGAGCTAGGCTACCTTCCAAAATGGGCTTAATCAAACACAGTTGCAATAATCCCTCAAATTCTCAAAGCCCTGTGTCCATTCATTCATTGTCTTGATTACATGACATCCAAACAATATAGTACTTCATCCTGATGTATGATTTGTTCAGTGTGTTCAGCAGTTCATATGCAAAAGCATGCTTTGGTGGACCGGTAGCTGAATGAACATCTTTCTTCCTAGCTGATGATACTGCTCAGTTGCAAGGAAATGATTGAGCCTTGAATCAGACAAATGGGTTCAGAAGCCATATCTCCACAAGGGTGTTATAATGCCAGAGTTGTTAAGAGAATCCACCAGTGATACATGAAGACCCAAAGAGAAAATATTTGAGGATTAGAAGAGTGAAGGTGATAAAGAAGAAAGAGAAGGCTTGTTTAGATGTATGAGCATAGCGGTCGTAGTTGTGTCAGTGGTCCTTACTTTGTAGAACAGTCAGATCCTCATTCACACTGTTTCATATTCTGTTCATCTCGTTCTTGGAACTGACAAAGCTACAATCAATCAATCAATGGCTAATCATCAGTTAAATACTCTGGGAAGAATGTGCTTCATTGTCACAGACCCTGGATGAGTTTTTTTTCTCTGAAACAGCATACACTCATCTGTTGCTCTATTATTTGCCTTTACCCACCGGATTGATGGCAGACATGCCATTCATTTTTCAGACTTGCAGTTCCAGCTTTTTTACTTTATTACTTATTTCCCACCAGATGAGATGTGCTGATGAAACAGCTTCAGCTAGAAGCTGTGCCCATTTTTTCTCTCAATATGCTCCAGCAGCTGTAGCTTTGGAAACGCCCAGGATATTGGATGTAGTTATGTCATGGAAGTAAAATGGTATAAGCAGGGGCGGAAATCCCGGGGGGGGACAGGGGGGACATGACTTCCCCTTCAATAAAGCTGTACCCCCCTAGAATAATTTGAGACACAATTAATAATTTTTGAACAATGCAGTAGTATTTATTAAAAGCACAATGTAAGCGGTGCTCATTATAATCGCGCAATAATGTGCTATTTAAATCT
>NC_065515.1:35398608-35399100 GCF_006386435.1 Epinephelus moara
TCACTGCAGACTCTGGATCAGCTTCCTTACTTTTAATTCTTGATTTGAGCGCGGCTTTCGATACCGTAGATCACTGTGTGCTTTTACATCGGTTAGAGCATTGCGTTGGTGTACATGGGCTGGCATGGTTCCAGTCTTATTTATCTAGCAGATCCCAACGCGTTAGTTTTAATAATTATTTTTCTGAATGTTCTACTGTCATGTCTGGTGTGCCCCAGGGTTCTGTCCTTGGCCCTCTGTTTTGTATTTACATGCTCCCTCTGGGCAAGATCTTTTCAGAATATGGCATTAAGTTCCATTGCTATGCAGATGATATGCAGCTATACATGCCGCTGCAGCCAAATGACCCCTCCCAAATCCAAAATTTAGAGGCATGTGTATCCCAAATCAAACTTTGGATGTGTCACAACTTCCTTATGCTTAATGCTGCAAAGACTGACTTGTTAGTGATTAAGCCTAATAACTATAAGCACTTGTCTGAGGATCTATGTC
>NC_065515.1:35399131-35404904 GCF_006386435.1 Epinephelus moara
GCATGTGTATCCCAAATCAAACTTTGGATGTGTCACAACTTCCTTATGCTTAATGCTGCAAAGACTGACTTGTTAGTGATTAAGCCTAATAACTATAAGCACTTGTCTGAGGATCTATGTCTTAATATAGATGGATGTATGATCACTGAGAGCAAACGCATTAGAAACTTAGGAGTTATTTTTGATCCGACTCTCACTTTTCTGCCTCATATCAAGGAAATCACTAAGCAAGCATTTTTTCATCTCCGTAATATAGCCAAAATCCGCCCTGTTTAATCTTTCCAAAACGCTGAGATTGTTGTTCATGCTCTTGTGTCCTCTAGACTGGATTATTGCAACGCTCTTTTCTCTAGCTGTGCTATCAGAAGTCTTCAGCTTGTGCAGAATTCAGCCGCCAGACTTTTGACGAGAACCAGAAGATATAGCCACATAACTCCTGTCTTGGCATCACTTCACTGGCTGCCTGTTCAAGCTAGAGCTGATTTTAAAGTTCTTCTTTTAACTTAAAAGGCCTTAAATGGACTTACACCATTGTATTTAACCGAACTACTTACACCCTACCTTCCGCCACGTCCTCTTCGCTCTCTTAATTCGCACCTACTTCGTCATCCCATCGGTTAATAAAAAGTCAGCTGGCTGTAGGGCCTTCTCCTACCGTGCTCCTTATTTGTGGAATGGCCTCCCATTAGCTATTAAAGAAGCTACCTCCACTGATATTTTTAAATCCCGTCTTAAAACACACCTTTTTACTCAATATTTCGGTTAGTCTAATTTGTAACTGTTTTATCATTGTCGTTTTGTGCTTTTATTATTGTTTTTATTGTTTAATCTTTTATTTTACTTGGTTTTTATTGTAAAGTGTATTGAGACCATGTACCATGGTGATTTTGCACTTTAAATAAATTAATTGATTGATTGATTGATTGATCCCACAAAATTGGTAATTGCATACACCCTCAAAATTCATACTTCTTATGTGCACCTCTGTGTGAATGGTAATTGCCACTAAATGTAGCTAAGGTTAGATAGCGTGTCATTTTTTTTTTCTTCTGTTGCCAATGACTGGTATTTTCCCAAGGCTCATGGAGCAGCATTTCATCCAAAACATATCCAGCTACAAGCTTCATTACTTACTTACATTTAAAATCCAGTTTTTGCTGTTTAGCCAGTGTAGGACTACAGCCAACCTCTGCCACTGAGAAGCTCACCTTTGGTGGGGTGTATTTTCTGGAGCTTGTTGTGTTATCAGTCATAGTAGGTGTTTCAGAACCAAGGTTTGAATACATGTTTTTAGCAGCGGAAAGAGTTTTAGTATGACTACCTGCAGCAACAGTGTTCTTGTCATCTTTCAAAAACAAATCAAAGCAATGAAAATATATACAGCTGCTAAGGTTAGCATTTCCATCTTCCAAACTAGCTTGCTGCTTTGTGACTTGCATGCACAGTGCAATGATTATGAAAATGAATCAAATGATTTGATGTATTTCAAGTCAGTAGTGGTGTGATAACAAAAGTAACATTGTAATGACTTGTTTGGTTTTGGGGTAATATGATTACTGAAATTATATTAGTGATTGCTTACACTTCTTGTTACTGCAAAAAGTGATATTATTACTGTAATTTGTTACAGTAGAAATATTACTTACTGTAAAAGCCTCCTAAGGACGTAATTGAGGACAGTCCCTGCCTTTTCATTCTTATGGAGCTAGAACAGTCTCAGAATGAATAAATGCACACAGAAATTAATAAATGGACAAAAAAAGATTCACAAATGTATTTGGGGATTTATATATGTATATATATATATATATATATATATATATATANTGCGGTCCTGCAACTGCAGCCTCCGGTACTGCAGTTTCACTTTACTCCCAACTGCGCATGCTTTAATGAGGTCATATAACACCCCTCATGGGGAGGCACTTATGTGATTGGCTGTAAAGGAGTGAGACATCTGATTGGCTGCCAGTGATGGGGGACTCGAGTCACATGACTTGACTCGAGTCGCAAATATGATGACTTGAGACTTGCTTGACTAACATTGATAAAAGACTCAACTTGACTTTGATTTTGTATTCATGACTTGAGACTTGACTTTGACTTGAGATGGATGACTCGTAAGGACTTGGCTTTAATTCAATATTAAAGGCACACTAAGCACCATTGGGTGTCACTTCTGTTTGCGTTCAACAATAGGTTTGTTCGAGATGGGCCAGGCCTGCGCAGATCGATCACTGGCGATCGGTGCACAATGCATGCCGGTTAGTTTTGTGTCCGACTTCATTCCGACTTGCTGTGATGTATTACAAAAATGGACGTTGATAAAACCGCGAGAGCGAGGCAGCCGCAGTTTTTAGAGCCAGGCGCTGTAGTTGCTCTCCACTGAATGCACCGCCTGGCTCTCACCTGATCTAACAGCTGATTAGTTTAGATTTCGACTCAACAATATGACGTTTTAGATAAACTTTTCATTTTTGTTGAATTTTAGAGATTAAGATTGTATTTGTCTGATTTGAAGGTTTATTCTGTGAACAGAAAACATGTTGTGTAACTGATGGTGAAGTTTAGTTGTCAGAGACCTAAATAGGCCTACATTCATCATCTACTGTATATTAACACTGGACTCTTTTAATTATTGAAGTATTCAGCAACACAGAGAATTGTGGTGAGTGGGATGTGAGGATTCATAAAATAAGAGAATTGTGGTGAGTGGGATGTGAGGATTCATAAAATAACGTGTACAGATGTGAAGCCCTGACTGTATCTGACTGATCTTTAATGAAAGCTGTTGTCTTGTATGTTTTTCCTCTGAAAATATGAACCTTATAGTCAAACACAGTTTATTCAGCCTGTGTAGTTGAGCGGACAGGTCAAACTGATATGATGCTGATTTACAGGAGAATTCATATCAAATAGAGGATAAACGATGAACATAAACTACAGATCACCTGTAAAGCATTTTAATAAATTAATCTATCATAATTAAAACAACTGGAGACTGATATATGGGTCTGATCACTTTTTTAATGAATTGACATCATTCCAGACAGGATCTGTGTCTGTAACTTCCTGTACGGACTGAAGGCTGCTGGAAACTGTCGGGAAACTGTCCGACTTCACTGCGGCTTTTTGTCACTGCCCCTCGCTGCGGCCGCCTGCTCTCGTCTACTTTCCAGGCGAGGCGCAGTTAATCTCGAAAGAGCCTATTTTTATCAAACACAACGAGCTAGCTCGCCCCCCCCCACCCCCACCCTCGTCCTCCGTGACTCTGTCACATGAACGAGCGATAGCTGCTAGTTATCCTGGATTTACACACCTGTTCAAGGGATAGTGCACCCAACATGAAATTTCACCCATTATCTACCCAGATTCAAACGTCCAAAAACACATAATTAAAACCACAGAGTATCTCCACACTGCTAGTCCAGTGATACAAGTGTCCTGAAGCCCCGACATAAAAAGTTGTTGAAAAACGTCATTTGACAGAGCTCTACGGTGCGAGCATTTCATTCGCATTTGCGACTAAAAATAGTTTTGTGCGAGCAAAAGAAATCATTCAGGAGCACGCTGTGCAAGTACAGATTTCAACCAGCAGCAGAAACAAAAGGTGAATCCTGCCAGTTGTGGGTTTAACGGGGGTCAAAGACAGGAATACGGTTGAACACTATGGCCACCGCAAAATAGCGGTTTCATGGCGTCCGAGAAGCCCGGCTCCAGGTCCAATAATTTCCTCTTCCTTGGTGTCAGTGCTCCACAGTGACTGTTAGCACCCAGCCCACTGTGGGTCTATTAGGGAATGTACTAAAACATACCAACCGGGCTGCATGATGTGTCTGGTTTATGCACTGATAAAGGACTGTTCTTAACTTATCAGAGGAGGAGGGTGGCTGGTTGATTTTTTAAATTTATTTATTTTATTTCCGATGAACTCAGCTAAGCGTTCCAGGTGACCCAACTACAAAAGCCAGTGAACTAAAGACATCCTTTGTTTCTAATAGTAGAGCAGTAGGCCCAATGTAGCCCTGTGTGTGTGTGCTGGGCCCTTACCACACACATGATGGAGGAGAGGGTGGCTCCAGAGGAGCCTTTGTATTTTGTTGTTTTCCTATTAAATATGTTATTTAAAATTTTTACTGTGCTCCTAAATTTTTTTCTGTGCTCCTAAATTTTTTCAGTTAGGAGCACATGTGCTCCTAGTGAAAAAGGTTAGCGTAGAGCCCTGCTCATTGTAGCCTGTAGCTCTAACTGCCTCTCTGGGCACCCAATCATGTGTGCGCGCTTGCGCGAGACCGTGAGACATGGGCACCACGTTCATGTATGTGTGCTTGCTTTCGCTGGTCTCGCGCTGGCTGGTTGGTGCAGCCTGGGCCCAAATGTTTTTGTTGCCATTTGCGGAGCCTCGCGGATCGCGAGGAAATGTTTGCTGTATGTGACATATGACTCGACTTGACTTGCTGGACTTACAGCAGGGACTTGACTTGACTTGCTTGATTCTCACCACAACTAACTTGGGACTTGCTTGAGACTTGAAGGTAAAGACTTGAGACTTGCTTGTGACTTGCACATGTGTGACTTTCCCCCATGTCTGTTGGCTGCAGACAATCCCCTCTTAGAAAAAATGCATTTGTGAATCGAGTGAACCTCCAAATATGTATTTGATGGAAATTGCAAATACTTTTGCATGCGTACCTTTGTGAATTTCAATTGCACATATTTAAAACAAGAAATATTTGTGTGTGCATCGCAAATATGTTTATAAATCTTTTTCTTTATACGTGGATTTTCTTTTACTTATATATGGAATTAAACATATTTTTGTGTGCATTGAAAATGTGTTTGTGTTTTGAGTCATATATATATACTAGTCCATACCCATACAGTTTCACATGGTGTGTGTTTGGGATACAGGTCATAGGAAATTGCAGATTAAATAGTCAACTGAACCCATTAAGAAGAGCAATGAATTCAGACAGAGTTTTTGTGAATTTGATAGCATGATTGCTTTATTGAAAGTACAGTAGTACCATTGCCAATAATGGGGTAGTTATTGGGCTAAAACTGTACATTAGTAGTTGAGGTAGTACTTTGAAAGGCAAATAGTTAAAGTGTTTATATGTTGCATTGACTTAAAACTGGGGTGCACTGGTAGTTCACATGAGAAAAGTGCGGCTAAACCTCGCTGCAGCAGTGCGGGTTGGAATCTGGCCTGAGTTATTTGCTGCATGTCTTCCTTGCTCTCTCTCTCCCATCCTTTCTGTCATGCTTCACTGTCCTGTCAAATATAGGCCAAAAATGCCCATAGTCATACCATGACTTAGTCTTACCAAAAATTAGGAAAAAAAACAAACATTCGGCCACAGGGGGAGCTACAGTGATCGGTCGCATTTTTGCCATTTTTAAGCATTTTTCTGTTGTTATAGCGCCACCCAGTTGCCAATTAGAGTTACATTTCTCCAGTCACCTTGAGGCGTCCTGTTCTACATATCTACCAAGTTTAGTAAAAATCGATTTGGCAGTTAGGCCTAGATAAGAAATTAGCTCTCTAGCGCCCCCATTTTGTTTGATAGGATCAATAATAGAGGGGTCCCCTCAGATTATGTGTGGTCATATGCCTACAAAGTTGCGTGGTGATCGGTGAAACCCTTGAGATGTTATACACCTTTATGTGATGAGCTACGCCCTCCGCAATATTCATTGCCTTATAGAAGCTCAGTTTTAGTAAGTTTTCCAACTTTTGCCAAGAGGGAACTTTAGATATTGGTCCCTAGAT
>NC_065515.1:35406702-35411030 GCF_006386435.1 Epinephelus moara
TTATGTTTATATTGTACAGCGTTATAATAAACTTTATTCCAGACTCAAGTCCATATAAGATACATACAAAAACACAGACAATACCATAAAAACAACACAACAAGTAGGTTTAAAACACTTAAATTTTACTTAAAGTTCACTTCACTTAAAGTTTAAAACTTCTTCTCATTTTTATATTGATCCCATCCAACAAAATGATGTTCATTCAGCAAGACTTTTTTTGGTTCTTGTCTAAAAATAAATACATTTGACATGGGATTTTGTTGTTGTTTGTCTTTTTTATTTTATTTTTGCCAGTGCCATACAGCAACAATGCTTGGGGATGTGGTCTTTTACAAATTTGAAAATACTGTAAGAATGTCACTTTTATAGAATTGGCTTCTTTATTTTATAATATATGATTAATGTCTACATCAACAAATGTTAACCATAGAATCGTATCGAATCGTATCATTCCTACACTGTATCGGTCCTACACTGTATCGAATCGTATCGAATCATTCTGTATTAAAAATATATCGTTTTTTAATCGTATCGTAACCCGTGTATCTAGATACATATCGAATCGTCTATCACAGAGAGATTCCCAACCCTAGTGCTGGCCCTGCTTTGCGGCAGTCCAACCAAGAAGAACAGTTTCAGACTGTAGAAGTTCATCCTTGACCTCTGAAATTGTAGTTTGACAACACTGATGTAAGGTCACATGCTTTTTCCATGTGGATGCATCAGTGGTATAACTAAGGACATTGTTGCATTTTGACAAGGATAATACATGACAAGTTGTATGTTCCGTGATTGTATTGGATGGCCAGGGGACTAAGCACCTTCACAAAATTCATTACACTCATGGAGTGTAAAAACTTGGAAGGTATTTTACTGCTTATACCATGGCCACTGCCAACAAAATGGCATGTCATCAAATTGTTGTAAAATGACTTCATTAATTTACATTTACAACCAATTATGATCTTGCTTATAAAACATAGTTCCTGAGCCAACTGTGTGGTTAGGAAACACCTACACAGCTCACAAAGCTGAGCCAGGAGTTTTACAACACTGATAGGTTATGAAACTGGGGGAGAAAGAGAAATATAGTCTTTCCAGCTAACATTGTGTTACATACTGCTCTTTCTCTTTTCCTCACACAGGCTGCCCCGCTGTCCTTCTCCCTCAGACACACATAGATGTTACACTCTCGCTGTCTTTTTTTCCCACACTTCTTTCCCACGGCAGCCACCCATGGGCAAACAAATCAATCTCCAGTGTGCCGCTGTCCAGCAACCTCGAATCTGTAGGGGAGGGGGGGCGGACACGACTCGCAGCAGTATTTTGAATTTGAGTGCAGTAACCGTTTTGGCCACATTCTTACATACAGCGCCTTTAAACTGAACTGCAGTAGTACAACTGCAACTGCTTCAAAAGTCTTTTTCCTGTATATTATAATTCCCTCTGTAATATATATTTTATATGGCTGTGAAAACATCAACAAATGTTCTCCTTCCAACAGTACGTGTCCTCTATTCAAGTTTCGGTAACGCTTTAGATTACAGCCCGCAATTTACACCGTAACTATCGGGTAGTTACGGTGTAATCTGTTGTACTAACGGTGTACCAGTGTAGTACGTACCAATACATATATGTAGGTACAGGGGAACAAGATGTTAAGTTATGGAATAAGGGGCTAACAATTCGTGAATTTACAGAGAATTTATATTATAGGTTTTTTTAACTACTGGGTACCTATTCTATTATAACAGGGTATGTGCGACCTGCTGATCAATAATATGGACATTTGGGGGGAATTTACAGAGAACTTATACAATAGGTATTTTTAATTACAGGGTACTTATTCTATTATTACAGGGTACAGTATGACAATAAAACGGAAAAATCGGAGAGAAGATGGAGGGAAGACTTCTGCAGCAAGTAATAAATCAGATGTGATTTTATTTCAAAATGACCTAATTACAGTCAATCTACATTGTTCCTTTATATCTTCAGCAGGTAGCCTATACAACTACAGGGTACATCTGTGCGTTTACTTCAGAACAAAGGTCCAGGTGACAGTACAGTCATGGATACTGTTGGCGTCTGAAGACCGTCTCAGCTGTCGCTCACCTCACCAGCTTTACATTACTGGACGCTCGTTTATGACTTCATGACTCCGCTTGCTGTTGGCAGACAGAATTCACCCACCCTAGATGTGACTCACTTGTGTTTTGGTGTAAACACGCTGACAATTTTGGCAGACAATTCACCACAAAAATACTGGTCGGTTGGACCAGTATTTTTGTTGTTTTTGCAGATTTACTATGCTACACAAAACTTAAACTAAGGAGGCATTGCAAAACTCTGTAAAAGTACACTAAAGCATACATTTTCGTTTCCAAATATTTATTTGAAAACAAAACCATTCATACGGTCAATAAAAAACCATTTTGTTAATAATAAAAACCGAATGTAGCCTAATCTCCATTTCAATTCAATTGTGAGTTCAATGTGTGTGTGTGTGTGTGTGTGTGTGTGTGTGCAGCAGCAGCACAGCAGCAAAAAAACAAACAAACAAAAAACAAACAAAAAAAAGGCATTATAAAAAGCGACAAATAGTGTTAATTAATTGACATGAGACATTGGAGAGGATGTCAGTCGTATTCTATAGTTTCTAATATTTTTTTTTATTTTATCATAACTTCTCGAAAATTTTTGTGTGCTTCTGAGCACACGGGCAGCATAAACAATGAAGTTAGCCTACATATGACGGTCTGGCCGTTGCTGCGCTTGGAGGGGCGCTGTAATTCTGGTGGTCCTAGTGATATAGCGTTCCTTTGTGAGACAGTCAGGTTTCTTTCCTGTAGCTCATTTAAGTGTTTATTGGCCTCATCTACCAACACCTCTAATTCCATAGGGTCGAATTTCACTTTGCGCTTTCTCTCCAAACTCGCCATGCTGCAAACCATGAAACACTCAAAACCCTCATTTAAGTAGGGTGTCTCCAACACGTTTGCACCTGTTGTCATTTGCGCAAGAACTCTTAGTAAATCACCCGCAAACCGGGTTCAGCCCCACACGCAAAATTCTAGATTGCGCACGCAAATTAGTACAAGCAAATTGGGATCTTAGTAGATCCGGCCCAAAGTGTTTTGTTTTGGGAGTTTTTCACCCCCTTCTTCCTCTTCTAAGGAAGGAGGTGGAAGAAGGACGTTTTTCTATTAATTCAGAATTATTACAACATTGTATAATTTAAATCTGTACTGCAAATATTGTCATTATTTATTTATTTTAATTTATTGTATAATGATGTATCACTGGGTGACACACCTACACACGTTATTTATGTATGTCGAAATGTTTTGTCATCGTTACATAGGCTATATAACATGGGTTAAATGTATGAAATGCCATGATGACAATAAAATAAAGTATTAAAAAAAGTGACACAGATTTGGTTAGGAAAAACGATAAAAGCAATGCCAATAAGGCATAATATATAATAATAATAAGGCAAGAGTACTCATGGATGTAGTACTATGTTGTTGTTTGTTAATTAAACCTGTGACCTATAACCTTTCACATCAGCGTCATCAAAATTCAGTGCGATTTGAATGGGTACGCTTCACTAATATCAAATGACAGCAGGGGGCGACAGTGTTGTCCATCCCATAGACATATATACGTAGACACCGCATCAAGTGGGTTTGCCTGCTGCTGCGATACGTCAATGTCGCCGCCATATTGGATGTGGCAAGGCTGCGCTGTAAACTAATACAAGTGAATGGACTTAATTTCATAAAGCGCATTTCTACAAAGAAATTTACGTTAATGCCTCTCGTTTATTCATTTACACACGCACTAATATACTTGGGAAACAGTTAGGCACCAAAAACAATGTATTTGATCTTCTCTGATGGCTAAGATAAGAACTTTATTGATCCCACACAGGAGCAATTCAACTTACATCAGCTATAGAGAACAAGGTAGTGCGGAAAAACAATGCACTATATATATATATGTATATATGTATATATATATATATATATATATATATATATAGATATATATAATTATATATATATCTATATATATATATATATAGATATATAGATATATATATGTATGTATGTATGTATGTAAATATATAGTGTGTGTGTGTGTGTGTGTGTGTGTGTATATACAGTAGGCCTACAATAAAATACAAGACACAGTAAAAGGACAGACAGATACAAAAATAGCAAATATTTGCATATAAACTAAAACGCCAATGGTTCCAAAGCCTTGAGGTGAACCTAACCGTACTCATGGCAGGATTTGCAAGCGCTGAAATTGAGCTG
>NC_065515.1:35411530-35432658 GCF_006386435.1 Epinephelus moara
CACAAACAGTCAATCAGGTCACTGAAGCCAAAAACAAAAAAAACAGAAGAAGCTGAACAGAGCAAGATTTTGATGTGTGAATGATTCATAGCCAAAATCCCACAGTGGGCTTTGAACAGACAGCAGGGTCTCCCCATAGAGTTACAGAGTGGGAGGAGGGGTGTTTTTCCACAATGTCACTTAATATAGACATGACTCTTATGGATATTCTAGATTATGTTACGACCACCCGCTTGAATTATTTCAGCTTTGTTTCTGAAAAAATATTTTGTCCATCATTTTGGTATGGTTGTCAGGTTTTAATAATACAGTACCCAGGTGCCTCGGCCACAGTTACCATGGAGAAGAAGCCAGTGAGGGGCACAAACCGCAAAACACTTTGCTGAGGTGAGGTGCATTTGTTGACAAAACAGGGCATCATAGTTAGCTGTGTAGGGAATCGTTATTGGATGTATACTGCCAAAATGCAAATTGTGAGTTGTAGTTAACCATTACCCTCCAATGTTTTTTTTACATACACAGACTTATAACTTTGGCTTCTTACCCAAATGACAAAAACATTTCAAACGCATTTGCCGATCCACGCTGTAGAAGTACTCCAACTGTGAGCCATGAAACATTGGCTATGGGAAAAATGGATGGGACTTCTACCAGACATGGGACCAAGTCATTGTTTTGCAAGTCACAAGTAAGTCTTGTTGGGATTCACTGGACCACAGATGATTTGTCATTTATTAAACTGGACATGTGAAGGCTTCTCCTCTTGCCATCTGAAATGGTAAGACACCTCATGTACTCTGTTCTTCAAATGAAGGACAGTTATTTGACAATCATCTCCACGGGATTACCCACCTCACACCAAAAGTGAGACCAGTCGTCAAACTTGATTGGACAGTACTTTTACAGTGACATGCCCCTCTGTGATGTCTCCAAGCAAACTTTAGGAAAAGTTGTGCTTTCTCACACAGTCTCCCTTTGCTCTTTCCTGCTGGGCCATTGACCAGCCCAGACAGGCTCTCTCTTCCTCCTGGGCTATGACCTGCCCAGAGGCCCTTTACCCCAAACCACTAAAGGGAGGGCAATTGCTCACAGACTCTCTTTCTCCTGGACCACAACTTGCCCTCGCTCATGGCAGGAGCAACCTGAAACCAGAGACATTAGTGTGCAAAAACAAGGTTTGCAACTAACTTTCCAGCAACAAGGAGAGCCAAGTTGAGTTAGCACCCCAACGTCTAACTCTGTTGTGGCTGTTTGCAGTTAGGTTATTGGTTAGTTGGTTTCTCCAAAGCTAAGTGAGGTTAGTTTGCTAATGCTGTTCTCAGACAGTGTAGCACATAACTAAACATCCTCTGCACTAATCCAGACCGTTTGCAACACACGTCACATTGACATAGACTCATTAACAAATAGGCTTTCAACAGAGCTACACCCAAACAGGCAGCTCAAAGTTCCCGCTTCTTTTTCTTTGTCTTTGTCCTGACCACACGATCAGACAAACACCTCCCCCGACCTGAAGCCAGCTTTGATTCGGCCATCATTGATTACCACACCTCCCTTTGTCTCTCTCTCTCTCTCTCTTTCTTACATACACACACACACACACACACACACCAAGCTTGTATAGTTAGTTAGTAAGTTTGAATCTGTGTGTTTTGTTTTGCTTTGCTTCCTTTATGAATAAATATATTTTTGGAACCGCACCTGCTGTCTGTTTAATGTTGCACAAGAGTGAATGAATAGTCAACCTCTGCTACATCAAGAACTCTGAAATCCTTCAGGCGTCACTGTTAATTTTGGTTTTGGTTATTATTTTAATTATTAATCAAAATTCAGATTCCGAAATTTCGATAGTTTAATAAACTTTATGAGACTGATATCTTTAATGTAAATTAAGTCACATTATTTAACATAATTCATTATTATTATTAATTATTTGAGATAGCCAATTTAATACTTTAATTGGAGATCTATTACGAGGTCAGGCCTGTGTTAAGGCTTAAGTCCCAACAAATGGTGCCACCATGTAAAACATAGCACTTGTACTTAGATCACAAAATTTTTGGTGCCTCTGTGTGATGCCCAGTATTGTTCCCAACATTAATGGTGCCCCTGTGAGGCCTACTATTGTAATTCCCAACAGTTTCAAGCCTTTGCACTCAAGTCCTGGGTCAAGCATGACAAGTCCCAAATCCTAAACCTGAAGTTTCGAGTCTTAAAGAAGTCATATTGTGTCTTTTCACCAAATGTAAAGCCATTTTAACAACAGTCATAATATATTAAATTTCCAAAACTCATGAATGCTTTAAAAAAAATTGATTTATTTGTTAAAACAAGTTAGTTGGAAGTTATTACATCTTTGTAATTTCTGACCCCCACGTTTTACACACTGAAATTTGCTTTTTGTTGACTATCGCATATTCATGGTATGTGAATGAAATTACTTTGGTATCTTTTTTTTCCCAACTGGCGCTGAGCAGCATAATGTTGTAATGCTGTTGTAATGCTCTTCATGGTTCACTCCTGCAACTTGACTGGATGCTGTCAGATTGGTTCAGACAAAGTAGATTTGAGAAATTAACTGTCGACTGCTGGGAATCAGTAGTGTTAATGTGAGTTGATTGGGAAAAGGAATATACTTGTGACACACTTTTATTTTTAATCTTTGGGCTCAGGGGAAGGCATCTAGTATTTTGAAGTCTATTGGCTCAAGTCCATGTAAAGTCACAAATCATTGGTGGTAAAGTCCAAGTCAAAGGTCATCAAATTTGTGACTTGAGTCCACACCTTTGACTTTTATTACCCGGACCAGGGGTGCCTGTAAGAGCTCCTCTGACTTTGCAACTGAGATGCTGAAAAGTCAGCATATTGTACTTCAATAAAATAAAAACTTCATCTGAGCAAAATGTTCCAAATACATAGACTTACGTTCACATGTTGGCACGTGATTGGTCCATTTGTCCAGCAAACATGTCCTGGTGTCTACCTTACTCACCATTTGATACCTGCAATAAACAGTGTGATAAACAGTAACATTGTTGTAAGCACATATTGGGACATTTCTTTGTGTTTATTACCATATTTGTCACAGCAACTCTTCCTGTAAAAGCTAAGGTACTGGTGCACCAGATGACAATATGTCACAATATACAGTACCATATTTACATGACAAACATGAATAAACATTGAAAAAAATGTCCTTATATTTTAATGGCTGTGTTGCCATTTTGTTTATGGGATAACTGTTCTAAATGCACATACCCTTCATAACAAAAGTATTTGATTGTTGTACCAAAAACAAACTCTTCACCGCGGATGATTTGATAATAGCCATTGGGTGTGTCATCAGGAAGTTCACATGGCTTCACTGAAAACAGAGAAAAAGATTATTCATCATATAGTTTCTTAGAAGGTGATTTTTTAAGAAGTCTATTTTGAACTTTAGTCCTTCAGGCTTCTTTGTTGGATTTTATTTGAAAGCAATGGCAAGCTGACAGTGACATGATTTTGTTCCAGCTTTGTTCTTTTGATAATAACACTATATTGTGCAGCAGACATGTTATTAGTTTGTTGCTTTGAAGAAGCAGGTGGATGTCTAGTTATTAGAATTTTTGTCAACAACATAATGCAGCATTTGTTTTAACTCTCTTAGTACCATCTGATTAATTACAGTTACTTTTGGACAGTGAAGTCAAAGGTTATTCAGATATTTCCAAATGTGAGCAAGCACGTGTAATTTTTGTCTCTAAGTGTGGAAAATTAATTACATTTAATTACAATTGTGTCAACAATCCATCAAACTACTCTGGACATTTTGAAACTTTTAAAATATACCGAATTCCAACTTCTAAAGGATTCACATTTGTTGTAACCTGATTACTGCAGTCACCCAAGTTGCAACAAAATAAAGAGTCGAGCAGAAAGCCATTTAACTCACGGTAGCACTTTCCCTCACGGACTGCAATCCAGCCTCCGTCAGTACACATATATCTGATGGCTGGGCCCGATATATAACCAGTTTCACAAGTGAAATGTATCACGTCTCCTGTTTGGTAAGCTGCTTTTTTGGTCTCCTGTGACAGTTGGGAGTGTGGAACATCTGGGAGCACTGAACATGCTGACAAACAGCAACATGAGGAAGAAAAGAGGAAATTGGACATATCTTCTTAACAGGTGTGTGTTACAGATGCCAATCAGATTCAAATAAAAACATGTAAATCTGAATATCTTTAGTGGTGCAACTAGGTAAGAATATAACTTTAAGACTGTACACCATACTGTAATTAAGCCAAGCATCACATGCTTACATTAGATCCTTCTTTCGTGAACCATAAGCCCCTTCAGAAAGCGAGTGCTTAAAAAAGTCTGTCTTACCATTCTGTGATAAAGAAACTTCCACCTTCCCCCACAGTTGGAGACACAAAAGCATTAAAGCCAATCGCATTTCGATGAGCAGGTGTGCAGTCACAAACGAGAGTCTAACTGAGGCTAACTTCTTTGACACACTCTGTTTTCTGTGTCCCCAGCCGTGGTCCTTGGGAAGTACCGAGGGTTATAACATGGACTGCCCAGTGGGATTGCACAAGGCTGAATGAACACAACGTGACACATGGGAACACACACAGCACGTATTTTTCACATAATGTACAGTATCTTTTGTGCAATAATAATAATTGTATGGACTCTTCGTGTATATTTATATCAAATGAATTCATTAAATACTGCAAGGGAGTTTGCTTTCAACCACAAAAAAACAAATTTTCTGATGAGATAAGATAAATAAACTTTTGGGACAGATGTCAGGAAACACTGCTGATAAATCACATCAGATTTGACCTGACAGTATAAACAACAACAACCAAAACAAATACCAGCAGCATTAAGGCCAACATGAACTATTGGCCTTGAATGCAGCACATACAAGATGATTATATTATCCCAGGGGACTGCATAGAAATACAGACTAAAAAGTTTGAGGTCTGATATGTTTGTGAGTATCTGCTGATGATTAAACAGTCTCTGTCCAGTTTGATTACCACACTCAATGTTTCGTCAATAGTGTTGATACTACAGTACAAAGTCCATTGTAAAAATCAATAAGTGGAACAAATAGTCAATGAAGCAATTCCACTGCGGTAAATTGTACTGATGGTACTGAGAGAGCAACACTGTTTATATTGCACTAAAATGATTCATACTGAACAGTACATCAATTTCAGAGCTGAATTCATCACGTGTCACTGTCACTTGTTTTTCTGTTGTTGAGGACACTGTATTGACTTGCATTCAACATGCTGAACCCCCATTCATACCGTTACCTAAGCTTCTAATTTCAATCATAAACCAAATATTAGCCTTAAAAACCTAAAAATGTTAAACTTTGATTGGATGCAACTGTGTTACAATTTACGTATGGGAGATTGAATATTTAGCCCGACAAACATATCAACTGTAAATTAAAAACTCTTTATATTATTATTATTCTGTTTCTCTATTGCACTTTTATTTAATTTGCCTACTTACTACTGCAGTGTAACTGTATTCTTACTGTATTCTATCATATTTTATTTCATTTTCTTTGATTTTATCTATTTTTTTTAAAATCTAATTTTAAAATTTTGTTTGCCTTTTTATGTTTTGTTTTATATGTAAAACCATTTGACCTGCCTCTGTGTTTGAAATGTGCGGTATAAATAAAGTTGCCTTTCCTTGTGTGAGCAGACTGAAAAAAATGCACATTACGATTGTCAACTCTTTCAAGGACCATGAAGTTTTCTGAGTCACTGTCTTCTTCTAAATCTTTGCTCAAAACACATTTTTAAAATGTTGCTTTTATGCAATTCTGTAATTTGTATGTATAACTTATGTATGTAACATAACAATGTATGTATAATAATTTGTATAATGCACTATGTAAATGAATCTTGGATAAGTATTTGTTTGTCAGCCCTGTGATAGTCTGGTGATCTGTCCATGGTGTACCCCACCTCTTGACCAGTGTCAGCTGGGATAGGCTCCAGCCCCCCTGTGACCCTTCACAGGATAGGCAGTTAGTAATAAATGTTTTTAGAGATGTGTTACAGAAATCCCAATTACAAATATTAATTCATGTTGAGCTGTGTTTGATCTAAAATGCTGTTTTGTCACTCTGGACTATCAAAGATTCCTTTTCACATTACGCAGCATTTTTATGTGTTAATTAAACTGTTTGGCCAGAGTTAAAAAAAAAATGAGATTAGCCAAGTGTGTTGTGCACATGCTTAAATTTGATATATTCAGTTTTGACAAACGCAACTTCTTT
The DNA here is from genome assembly GCF_006386435.1 of Epinephelus moara. NCBI lineage: Eukaryota > Metazoa > Chordata > Actinopteri > Perciformes > Serranidae > Epinephelus > Epinephelus moara. Next base: position 35,417,829 of record NC_065515.1, read on the forward strand.
GTCATTTATATGTGTCATACATGCACTAAATGCCCTTTCATGAAACACAGTGCTGGGTAATTGAAATGCAGGAGATAATCTTTAAATTCAAACTTCACAGTGGGCCACACTACTGAGAGAGATGACTGACACAGAATATTTTCTTCCGAGATGAAACCTAGTTTAGAAAACCTGGAGCCACTTTTGAAACTTTGCTTACAAGCTGTATGTTTATTCCTACGAGTTGATGGGTTCTATGATTTAAGAAAGCTTTTTTTCTTCTTCTTTTGCACTCATAAAACTTAATTTTGCCTTTTTAGAACTATTTATGAAATTCTGCACCAACACACAGCTCAGCAACACTTTCACACCCTAAATGCTCTAAATGCCTCCCCCATAACTTTTTACACTTCATATATTTAGTCATCATAATTATGACAATAGTAATAATGAAAAAAGCCTTTGTAATTTCTGTATCTTTTATTCAATATGGCAAAGCTGTATCATTTCAGATCACTTTATTACACAAATGATTGATAAAGTAATTCACTGTCCAACACTTCTATGTATCATGATCATGTATTGTGTATCAAATGACTCATCAGTGTGAATAATGCAGACAACAAATGCACTTTTCTTTCTCCAAACAACCGATGCAAAATGACTTCTTTAGACCTCCAACAAAATCAGCGTCACTGTTCCTCAGTGGGAGCTGTGGGAGAAAATTTCTGTGTTCAGCATCACATCTCAACAAGCAGTGTGTGTAAATCAAGCATCCAGTTCTCAGACACCGTCTGGTTTTTGCAGTAAAACTCTTTAATCATCCCCAAGCATGTTTTATTTTTCTCATGTTTTGTTATGCATAGTGTTGTTTGGTGCATAACCTATAACTCAAAAATGCATTTTTACACAAAGCAGTGACTGTGGATTTTGTCCCCCATCTTTTTACAGTGATGTCTTTATGACCAGTATGGAGAGGAGGAGTGAATACAGTGGTGACCCATATCTCTTTCAACCTATATATTGTTTGTGAGTACTGTGCTAAGGTGGGCTTAAAAGAAATTTAAACATATCCTTTTCATCTTCTTTGACTTTCTCCTTACCTTTACATTCTGCTGATTTATTCCACTTGGTATTGGCACATGTTGCATCGCCATCAACACCAGATATGACACATCGATACTTTATGATATCCCCATCCATATATCTATTTTTGTCTGTGTTGAAGTTTATGTATTTTGTTGTTAAAGTTCTCCTTGAAAATATTTAACATGTTACTAATTAGTTTTCCCCTGTTTAAATTGTGGTGTCAAACATAATCACTTCCTGGAAGCACAGGTCTTCAACACCAGAGTCAGGGTCAACATCCTGAGTCCAGCATGTGCTTTGGTTTAGGCAATGTAAGCACTTTGGTTAAGGTTAGGAAATATTGTGGTTTCTGTTAAATGTTAATAAACACATTGTGTCACTAATCCCTGGATACTTTTCCTGAATTTAACCAAAAGATCATGATTTTTCTCTCACCTTAATCAGACATTATGAAAAGTCAGCAGGCTACATATTTTAGCTTTAAAACTGGAATCTTGTCAAAGCTTTCTGTGTATGACTTTGTGAAATGCTTTTGGATATACGTACGTGTGCACTCAATGTCCTTCGTCTCCCATTTCCCATCTATGCATCGAATTGTGTCTTCTCCGTCTATTAGGGTATACTTATTACGGCACGTATAAGTTACTCTAGAGTCAGACAAGAAATCCCTCTGATATTCAGTCACAACAACTGCATTGGGAACTTTAGGTGGGGGACTGCAGAGATTGCCGTTTGCTGCAAGAGATGAAAACATGTACAGTATTAATAAAAAGATTCCATGGCGTAACCTAAAACTGTACATGTGATAATACAAAACTGAAGATGACTCACGTGTACAGATAGTTCTGGGGGAAAATCCACCAAAATGCCATTTTCCCTGGCGACAACTAAAGTGTTCAACCTGAGCCCTGTACCCTTCCTTACAGGTAATCCTGTAGCTTTGGTCTTCTCTACGTGGAGGTGTCACATCCGCATTAGGAATCACAGGAATCTTTCCACACTTTTCATTTTCTAAATACAAACACAACCAGTTAGGTCTATATATATGGTTGCTCACAAATTTTGTGTTAGCAATGAATAAACAAATTTCCTTTCATAATTAGCCTGCATCACGGCTGTCACTTGTAAAAAACAAAACAAAAAAACAAACAAACAAACAAAAAAAGGCATTTTTAGCTAATTTAAACTAACACACAATTTGTTCATACACCGATCAGCCAAAACATTAAAAGACAACTTCGGTATTTTTCAACCTGGGCTCTATTTCCCCATGTGTATGTGTGCGTATGATTCATGGGTACCACTCGTTCTACAATTGGTTCAGTATTGAGCCGTAAAACGAGCTAAAACCGCAACGGGGGAAAATGCGTCCCGTATAAGTTTGCGCATTAAAAGTGCTTTTTTCGCCACTGACCGGTTCACATCGCCAGTGCTATCTCTGTAGATAGCATATTGTAGCGACCCTGGGGCAGTGGTAAGTGTGGTATGAGTGGAGTCAGCTGTCAGTCAGTGTTGGAGCAGAGAGGCGGATGGCGTCCCCGCTTGGTAATGTAAATGAGTATGTGTGTGTGAAGTGTGTGTTACGCTAGAAGAGTCAGAGTTTGGAGTCTTTTACGTGCTACCCCCTGGAGTGTTACTGGAGTTTTTGGAGTGCTCAAATAAACGTGCCTTTTTCCCGAACGCAAGAACAGGATATCGCCCAACACCCCATACAGCTTTCATTGCTGGCTGCCTTTGTCGGATAGCGAGATGCTGAATTGTGGCTAGTTGTGCTACAAATGGATGCTAACACTCCTGTCCAGACACTGCGCCTTGCAGACCATCGGGTCTGCAGTGCTCACTTCTCCCAAGATGACTACTGCCAGCCGAAGAAGAGAAGACATCCAATCCCGAAACACCTCTTCCTCAAGAAAACGGCTGTCCCACGAGTAGAGAGAGCTACAGACACAGTGGAGCAAAGCTCGTGACATCACACAGCCCAGAGGTAAGGGAAAGGCTAAGTTAGTACGCTATATACAGAGATAGCACTGGCGATCTGAACCGGTCAGTGGCGAAAAAACACACTTCACACACACATACTCACTTACAATACCGAGCGGGGACGCCCTCCGCCTCTCTCCTCCAGCACTGACTGACAGCTGACTCCACTCATTCACACTCACCACTGCCCCAGGGCCGCTACAATATGCTATCTACAGAGATAGCACTGGCGATGTGAACCGGTCAGTGGCGAAAAAAACCACTTTTATACGGGACGCATTTGCCCCCGTTACCATTTTAGCTCGTTTCGCGGCTCAATACTGAACCAATTTTAGAACGAGTGGTACCCATGAATCATACGCACACATACACATGGGGAAATAGAGCCTAGGTTGAAAAATACCGAAGTTGTCCTTTAAACCTGCTGACAGGTGAATAGGGATGGGTATTCACTCAAACACCATTGCAGTTATTCACTTCACCTATCAGTGGTTTTAATGTTTTGGCTGATGTATAGGTATAGGTGTATAGCCTAATAAAACAAAAAATATGCGGTTGCTGTGGTAATATCGGATATGGCTTTCTGTGATGAATGTGATGACTCAGGGCAAGATGTGTTCACTGCCAATGCATAGCATGGGAGTAGGTGGGTTTCACCTCTCTTTAAAAATACTCATTGTTTCTATCTTTGTGTATTTCTATAAACCTTTACTGATTTCTCATGTAATTACCTAAAATGAAACCTAAAAATGACAAACAGCTTGATTTTTTTGGTTGGCTTAATGCTGGTTACAACTAAGTCTGTGAGGCATTAAAGAGTCATTACCGATGCATAGTTCAAATCCAGACCACTCGCCATCATTACATTTGGCCTCAGCCCACCAGCCTTTGGTGAAAAGCTTATAGCCTTCATCACAGGTGTAGTATATTGTGCCATTGTAGGGGCCAACTGCAAATCCATGTCGAACTTCAGGGGTTGGGCATTCTGTCAATGAAGAACGGAGAACGTTATAGCAAAAGTTAGCATATTAGTATGTTGAGTATGTTAGCATGCTGGCATTAGGATTTAGCTCAAAGCACTCCTGTGCCTAAACACAGACTGTCAAATTCATGACGTGCGCACCGGCTGATTTTGCACCAACACTGTGTGTATTTTGGTGAATCAGAATCATTCTAAATTGACAGGCCCACTATCTGCGATCACCATCCTGCCATGTCCCCATTTCTCTATTCAAGAAATATGTTTGCCGAGAGGTGTATCATGGGGAAAGCAGTTGTTTCACACACCAGAGTCGGAGAGCATCTGTGAATGTGAAGGCAGTCGTAAACAGCTGGTAAGCCGTTCATGACATGAGGCAAAGGGCTGCAGGTTGGAATAGAACCCTAGTCGATGCAAAGGAAAAAGCCAATATAGAGCGCACACTGTTCTTAGTGAGTGAGAGGTCAGTCCCAGATGGGCTGCAATTAATCTGACTAGACTGGGTAATCAAACTAACATTGCAGTTTCAATTTTATGTCGCTGTAGATTTTTTTTTAGCTTCTAAAAGATATTAATTTATTTTGCTATGACAACACACAAACCCTGATCACACCACACTGTAATTAATCTTTAAACTGTATTTGTTTTTGGTGTGTGTTCTTACCTGCACACTTCTGAACCCCAGTCCAAACACTTTGCTCACAGGTAACAGTGAAAACTTTTCCTCCTTCGTGCGTGCATGCATACTGGACCCGTTCATTGTGGCTGTAAGTTTCCTTTTCATTGCGGGTGATGTCGGCATGGTCGATGTGAAGTTTTTTACAATATCTCTCTGAAACAGATTAAACAAAACTGTGACATAATTTACACACCCCTCAGGTGTTACCGTGAAATTTAGCAGGTTTAAAACAACTGTTTTCATATAAGATGTCTTGTCTCCAAGGAAGATAAGATACGCAAAGCCTTTACTGATCCTATTAGTGAGGAAATTTGGTTGTTGCAGCATCACTAAGACACAAAAAAGTACAAATAAATAAAAACATAAGTAAACACTGAAACTATAGAAAGAGCAATTAAAGACAGAGTCAGAAAGTAAGGTACCTCCCCTTGTCCCATCTCATATCTTGCAGTGCTTCAGAATGAGCAGAGTAATATGGGACATTTACCAAAAGTCTTTAAATACACACATGTAGAACTTTTAAGAATGAAGAAATTGAGGATATTTTTGCCAGGCGATTTGTAAAGTTGGACACGAGGCATGGAGCTGTGATCCCCACAGACATAAGTCATAATGAGTGACGACTAGTTGTGTGTTTACAACAAGCCTGTTCAAAATATCCTCAATTGTGGTGTAAGCCTAAAAATATCAGTTTACAAAGGGATGGAAAAAGCAAAATATTGTACTTTTGACTGTATTGTGTTTTTTATTGTCTTACTTGTACAGTCTGGAGATCCGATCCAACCTGTTTCCTTACAGGTCATATTAAAACTTCCCTCGTGACCATTCTTGCAGATATACTGGACCTGGTCATTGTACCTGTATTCGTACTTATAGCTCCCAACTATCTCCGTGTTTCTGTATTCCCTTCTGTCGCACGTTACCTCTGGGAAACAAAAAAAAGGAGTTTCACCATAAGTAAAAGTGGCAACATCACAATGTAACTGTCTTTGATTCCAGATCTTAGTTATGTTACATTAAGATCAGCACAATGTTCAACAGCTCTCGTTATATGGAATGATTTGTTTTAGTGGGGATTTCGTCAGCTGAAGGGGAAGGCTTTCATACAGAACAGACGCAGATGCTGATGACATCACATTAGTTTGGACTTTCCCCCTTGTTGTGATTAATTTATCAGACAGGAGCTTCACTGTTTTCTGACTGAATGATCACAAAGTCATTGTATTTGATATTGACTTGGAGTTAAGTTTGACAGATTTAGCCGATATCATAATTTCTTAAACTGTATTCAAAATCCATGCATGCAAAGACAGAGATAAAAAAAACAAAAAAACTAACAAACAACAAAACTTTACCTGTGCATTGTGCATTCCCGTGCCAACCACGTTCCCCACAGGTGAGAGTAAATTGTCCTTGATAACCTTCCTCGCACTCATAACTGGCCCGTTCATAGTATTTGTATGTCTGCTTGTCATTGGTGATTATTTTTGCATTTGGGACATCTTCTCTGTCGCATGTGATTTCTGTAATAAAAAAAATCAGTTATGAACTACTGTACACATTGACTGTGTTGTTGCTGCCAGCAGTATAAAGAATCAGCTTCTATGTTACATAAGTGGGCTACATTAGTACACACACACGTAACTTAGCAATGGGACTGCAAACAAAGACACCAAGAGATTTAAAGTGTTTGACAGAGTGGTAGTAGAATTACAAAATATTAATGATTACCTGACTGTGGTTGTTTTCCAACAATAACGTGGCACCAGCTTTTTTTGTAAACATGATCACCAACAGTTATTTCTGTTTTTATGTTGTGGGGTAAGTGGTGTATATGGGGGTGAACATGATGTAACCTTGTAGTTAGGGAGATAGTTTGATGACTTTCAACCAGCTTTGTATCATAACAATGTGGATAGTTTATGTAAATGAATCATTATGAACTTTCCTCCATCTTACCAGCGCCCAGATCTCCTTGCTCTCGCTGGCTCTAGGGCTTTTGCTCGAACTACAGATTGTACTTCTGCATTTTCATCAAGGCTATTCAATGAAGGCAGGGACATGGTCTTTGAAACCATTAGGGGCTAAGGCGTATGACACAATACAACTGAAGTTGCAATGTAGGGTGTGCTTGACCTGACAGAACTTTTTGGGGACCCTCAAATGGATGTCGACTGATATAGAACATTTTCATATAAAAAGCATTTGTTTATAGTCTTTTATTAACAAACTTTTCAGTAATTGCAGAATTGTTATTTTCTCTATTTTTCTGATAAAATATGTCTAACATATCCATTAATATGCAGATATCTGTTCATGGAAATGTTGACTGGATTTGTCTCAAGTTGTTAATTGGATTGGATTGGATTGGATTGGATTAACTTTAATAATCCCCAAGGGGAAACTGGATTGCCACCATGGCCAACATACAGTACAAAATATACATATACAATAACAATAACGTCACCTAGGAGTGCAGTGGTCCAATACAACAACAGCAAAATGACCAGAAAAAATAAATAAATAAATAAAAAATAAAGATTAAAAAGAATAAAAAGAGTACAAATGCAATTTAAAAGTGCAATGTACAAGGACGAGTATAGCAGCCGGTTATAACAGCAAGAGAGTATAACTGCAATTTAAAAATCAATCTGTTAACTGTGATCACTGCATAAAAGAGGAAGTCTTGGCCTGGATATCCACTGGCTACACCAGAACTCCTGATATATTGGCTGTTTCAGCCAGAGGCTATATTGCAATCAGACTGATAGCAGATGTTCTGAGATTACCAATTGTTTTCCACAGTTAAGCCACTCTTTGTTTCTGGGACCTTTTGGTGGAAATCAGCCATTAGAGTTAAAACTTTCCACCCTAACTGGACAAAAAGCTCTTTCCTCACTTTCTCAAATATGGATACAAAATTACAGTAATGTCAAAAACGCACGGTTAACTTCACAATACCTTGACAAAGTGGATCTGGATTCCATCCGTCTCTTTTGCATGTGGCCCGGGTGGCACCACCTGTCCTCCTGTAGCCATCCCTACACCAATAACTTACAGTGTCACCCAATCCTATTCGTTGCCACCAGTTGACTTGCCAGGAATGCACATGTTGCGGTCTTTGATTGCTGCATCTTACCTCTAGTAATAATGATACAATTGATTATCATCATCATCATGGGTGAATGAATCTTACAAGCACAGTAAAAAAGCTCATAATCTGTCTATGGCACTAAAGCCCATGTAGTTTTATACCTTGGCATATTGGTCTGATAGTCCATTCTCCATCATCTTTGCATGTAGTTACTGCTGAGGCGTCTTGATGAGTAGAAATCCAGTACTTCTCTCCACATATGACTCTCAGTGTGTCACGAGGTGAAAATAGATTTCTGTGAGTAGGTTCATACCTGGTTCCCTCCACTGGCGGCAGTGTCAGTTTACATTTTATTTCTGCATTTGTTGGGAAATTAAACATATTATCTGTTAGCACCAAGTTGGACTAATTAGTGCGGTATAACCAATAAATTGCATTAATCAGGTTATACATACCTTCGCATGCAGGTGTGGGGCTCCACTCTGCTCTTATTCCTAGTTTTGTGCATTTTGAAGGTCTCTCTTCAGCACGTTTATATCCAGCATTACACTCATAGTGAAGGACTTCATGTTCTTTGTACTCTTGGATATTTCCAGGTACGTAGCCATTTTCAATATTGGGTACTGCACATATTATCGCTGTTGAAGAATAGAAACGAGCATGATTATAACTTGTTTACAAAAATGCAAATGAAGAGTAACCACTGACTGACATGATTCAAAAGTAAAATGATGTCCCATTTTAGACATTTGGGGCTCTAGTTTCCCGGCGCAGTGCAGGGTGGCGCAGGGTGGTGAACCCCGCGCAGAGCTAGTTTTGAGCAGCGCAACCCGAGGCACGCTCAGTTTGGTAGTTTGGCAGACCGAGGTACGCCGAGATGGGTGTGGCGGCGCAGCAGGGGGAGGTGTCGACAGATCCAGCTTGGCACAGTGACAGTTTCGTGCCAAAAGGCTTCGCCGAAGGTGCGCTAAAGGCTCGCCAGCTGAAACCAGGTCTACTGTCAGCGCAGGGGGAGCGCAGCCGGTTTATGCCGAAGTTTGGCTGACCAGCGGACAGTGCGCACACGTCACCAAAACCTCACAGGCAGGTTTCCAGAAAATCAGGCACATTAACGATGCAATAAATACCCAAAAACCACTATTCAATGCAACTATCTGCAATCAGCACATAAATGTATCTCTATATCGACTGTCCCGTCACATCTGATGTCAGATCAAAGGGGATTGGCACCGTTTGGCACGTTTGGCACGCGTAATGGAAACCCAACCTGATTTGATTAACACAGCTGCAAACTAATGAGTTCACATCCCTCTCAGCCAACCACAAACAGCCACAGCATCAGATAGGGAGTATATATTCAGCATCTGTCATCTTAGAAAAGTCAAAAGAAAAGAAACAGAGTGAGACTGCGAGAGAGAAAGAGAGAGCGCGCGCGCACGAGAGAAACGCAACATTGATTTACAATTGTGGTGACCTCCTCCCAGGCTACCTTTGCATCATCAGCCCGTGGAGGTCTGCTCGCAGTTCCGTATATTCGGACACTGCGAGCTTGGACCTCCCGGACCAAAACATCAGTTTCCTCCTGGGAGAAGTTTGGCCGTCTGACGCTGCTGCTCTCTTCTGCCATGGCGAATTGAGTAAACTCTCATTACGCCTTCGCGTGGCGCATTTAAGGGCGAGGAGAGGGGCTCATTTGATTGGTGTGATGTGTGTAAAACCCACTCCACACCTTCTCTCCTTCCTCTTTCTGACTTGCGCAGGTAGGAGGGAGGTGGGAAAGAGCAGTAGCTGCGCCAGGCGCATGGTGTGCCAAACTGGCAAAATCCGCCTGGCCACACCCAGTTGGCGAAACGCAGGTGCGCTGCGCCCCCGCCTCGCCCGGTCTGCGAAACTAGAGCCCTTGGAGGTAATAACCATGAATGACAGCTTAGTTTCAAACTGTTCTTGGGACTGGAGGTAATTATATTTTTATGGGGTTGATGTGATGTTACATGGTGGTGGATGTTGCATCACGTGGTTAGTGGTTGTTGTTTGGTTTGTTTCACATTAGTTGCTGGGTGAATGATAGTGGTTATTATGGCATTTTATACATCTTCCCCTTTCCTTCTATTTCCTCCTTTTTTTTTTTAAAGTAAGACCTTGTAGTGTTTCCCGTTTTAATTTTGGACAGCCTGCTGTACCTTGGCATTTTGGAATTTGGCCACTCCACTCTCCATTTTCATCACAATACATCTCTGGTGACCCAAACAGAATTTCAGAGTTGGACTTGCAGCTGAATCGAACTACATTGCCATAGGTTGCTTCTTCCGGGTCCCCATTCACCTGGACATTATTGTCCACATGAATCACTGGGCACTGTTGGGCTGGAGGGAGAAAACATGATAAAAAAATTAGTTGGATGACCAAAAAACTTTCAGATGCATCAACCTATAAACAGGAAGGCAATTACATTATTCAATATTTTCAAGGGATGACACAAAAGTGACATTTCTCCCTGTGTGTGTCAGACACCGGATAATTAAGATGCTTTATTACAGCTCTTACCTTCACAGACAGGAACCACACCATCCCAGCCTTCAGCCATGCAACGCCGATAGTTTGTGCGACTGACCATTTGATAACTGAAACAAGTATTATGTAGAAAATGGATAATGGATTTGTCTTATTAGGAGCCAAGTACCAAAGGGATACAGTATAATGTGCACCAAGCATGAAGATACATAAGAAACAACAGTATAAATATGTGATTCTAAATATTTTCATACCCTTTATGACAGGTGTATACAACTTGTGACCCAAACACAAAATCGTCTCCCTTTTCCAGATGAAAATCTGCAAACTGAGCATCGCCAGGATGACCACATGATTTTGCTTTAAACAGAAGAATTAGAGAGAACATGGGTAAATATATTGTTAAAGGGATAGTTTGGAGTTTTTAAAGTGGGACAGTATGAGGTACGTATCCATAGTCAATGTATTACTTGCATGGAAGTGAGCACGCCCCCAGTTCAGAGAAACAGGCTGGGGTCCGTCATAGAAACCGAGCAACTGCTGTGGGATGGGGTCAGCAATAAAACATATTTTAGCCACCTACAAAAAGTCCAACCTGAAACAATCAATATCAGCATAAGTGTGTGCTATATTGAGAGTGTTTTCACTGTTTTACCTTTTTGTCAGACAGTGATTTTCGACGGGGAGATGAAGCTGTTATATCGCTCTCTTAAAAGCCAGACTCCATTCAGAAATATAGTGATTTAACATCGCTAAACACAGGAGCTGCTGGTCTACCACTGCCTAGATCCGTTTTGTTTGTGTTATTGTGTGACTTTGGTGTTGAGTTCAAATTCACCACAGTCACACACACAATACACACAATAACACAAACTTACTAACTGATTGGGGCCCTGGTAGACCAGCAGCTTCTGTGTTCAATGAGCAAAAATTATTGTTTTTGTCATTGGAGTCTGGCGGCTTTAAAGGGAGCCTACATGAGGAACTGAACCCGTTATCCCGTTGGAACGGGATGTCTGACTGTAAGGTAAAAAGGCGAAAATACTGTCAGTATGGTGTACAATTAATCTGTTAGAGATTTCATTCGGTGGGATGTTTTTTAGGCGGCTAAAATACATTTTGCTGCTGCCCCCGTGCATTGCTTTGCTTCCAATTCGGCACTCCTGCCGCTTCACCAAACTGGGGTATGTCGACAGACATGTACTGTAGCTAATACACTGACAATGGATAAGAACCTCATACAACCCTGCTTCAAAAAATCTGAACTATGGCCTAAACTGCAGTGATGACATAAGTGGTTCTTCCATTCAATAATACTCTGTATATTATTTTATACTATAATATAATATATAGTTGAGCCTGCTTTGCCATTGTGTTCTCACTCAAATACAATGCTGTGCCCATTTAACAGAGTATATACTGATACAGCATAACATGTTGCATATAATGTAACAAGTGTTTATCACTTTAAATGGCAGAGTTAATATTTAAATTCAAACAGTAAAAGACTGTTACTCACGTTGACAAATCGTGCCTCTGGACTGCCATTTTCCCTCGACACAGATCAGTTTGAAAAACCCAGTGAAGCCAACATTGCAGCTCACTCTCACTTGTTTTCCACCAGGGTATCTGGCGTCCAGATCAGTTGTGTCGAAATTTGAATCAAAAAGGGGGCCCTTTAAAAACTGCTCAAGGGTACATTCTGGGGCAGCAAAAAAAAAAGAAAGAAAGAAATACAAATCATTTTATCCTCACAGCAAAATACCAAGCCATGAGTGTACTGTTAAGATAAAAATGACGGGGCAAATTACTTGAACTACTCAGGCTTACCTTGACTTCTTACGAAGGTCAGCATATACATCCACAAAAATAGGACACAGCTTTGGGTTATTACGTGCATTTTATCTTCATCACCCTGAACCACCAAACAGGAGTAGAAACTGGAGACTGAAACACTATTATACAGAGCGAGAGAGAGCGAGCTGCGGATTTCACAGGCAAAAAGAGATTGCTCAATGAATTACGCAAGTCTGTTCCAGCCTCCAAATACAATCTCAGCCTCACAGGGAACAGAAAAATGAGGAAGTGACCACATACACGGCACATTAAATAACACACTGGATACTTGATAAAACTTCAAAAACACCCAGGGTGTCTTACTTATATCAGTACACACATGACTGAGATTTATATTGTAGAGTTTGCTCAATGAGTCATGGAAACCATTGAGCAAAATAACAATCACACAGATAGCAGTCTTCTACTTAATTTTTTTTTGAAAGGGGATTTTTTAAATCCAATGTGATTAGTATTTAAATGGTTCCATGTCTATGTGTAGCCTTTGCTATGTTTATCATTCAGTGACTAAATAAAAAAAGAGTATTCCAGTAAGCTTTTATTTGTTTTTTCCTTCTTGGTAATCATTTGCAGTAATCAATAGAGCAAACACATGTGTTGCATTCCAGCAAGTCAACACAGACTCCTCTCATCTAGAGTACATTTGAAATAAAAGAACAATCAAAGCAAATATTCTGTTCAAAACTGGATCAAAAGTATAATTATGTAATTAAACCAACCTGATTTTCTTTTAACGTTCATAGATGCCACAGTTTAGGCCACACTTAGACACAGCTCATGCAAATGTCTGTTTGGTGATGACCTTGTAAAAAGGTGGGAAAAGCTGGCAAAAGGCTGATGAACAAATAACGCAGATTCTGACCTCATTGTGGAAACTATTAAAACAAAATGTAGCTATTAAGCAATGCAGGGTTTGCCTTCATTTCTCAGTATGGCTTTTTGGTATTCATACTACTTGTTCTGAACAGTTGTTGAGTGTTTTTCTGTGTCACTGAAAATACATACATTGTACAAACTCATTCCTCAGAACATTTACCAGCAAGAGAAACTATTATGATATTCAGTTTTCAGGTGGGATCTGTAAGTCAGATACCAATTCAGAGGAAGATATTTGTTCACAGCTGATACACATTTTCCCTGTAATTTACATTTTCCCACCAGAAATCAAGGTTAAATTTATATCTGCCGTGTAAGATGATTTGCCTTTCCTGTATGCCAAAGCAGTTGGAGCTGAAATAATTTGTTGCTATACTGTTGGAACTATTAGAGCTGACTGTTTGAGCAATGTGAGAGCTGCGTGCTTTGTAAACTACCCTTCTCCTCCATTGCTGGCAAAGCAGACAGAGGTAGACAGATGTGGAGAAGTATTGGACTGATGTGAGTTTTGCAGGACTGGTCATTTGGACAGAATAGTATGTACTTGCATTTGCTATCTTTATACGTGAAGAATATCACAACAAAATGTTATGAATACTCCCAAGTTTTTTCCCCCAAGTCAGGTTAGAAATACAGAATATATCCCATCATGGGAGACAACAAGTAAAAAGTTACTATTTTATTTAAATATGTTGTCGTTATGCATGTTTGCCTTTATAGAGCTGACAGTGGGAAGAGAGACATAGAAGATGAAAAGCAACAAAGATTTCTGCTCGAACCAGGGATGTTCCAATTACACGATCAGCATCTTAAAACACTAGCCCTAAAGGACACCCTTAAAGGGGCAATAAGCAGAAATTCATCATTTCTAGATAGAAGGAATTAAAAAATCGCTATGTGAAGAACTAGAGGTGTAATTTCATCTGGAGTAGCCTATAGCATGACGTCACACACCCTCTCTCTGTGTTGATCTCCAGCCCATTGTTTACAAGCCGGTCGGCTGCAGTTATACTTAACACAGTTAAGTATAAAGTCAAATGTCTGTTTTAATTAGCGTTAAAATGCTATGTTGATTCAATTAAATTTAATGTTACAATCGTAGCATGGGTTAATGTCCAGAGCTTGAGTTATTAGCGGCTCAGTCCCAACAATGGGTCAGTGTTAGGTGAGTAGCCCGGCAGCCCAGCTAACATTTGCAATTAGCATTGTAAAATGTAGCCAGGCTAAAACATCCCTCTCACTCACGGAGAAGAGGAATGTTAGCGTTAGCTCCTGGTATTGGCACTAGCCGGGATCCGGCGATGGCTCGAGCCGAGTTGGCTGCCATCGGCTACTGGAGTGACTTACAGTTATGGAGCGCTTCTACCAGCTCTTCTAGTCACCTCCATTTACATTTACATTACATTTATTTATTACAGGTACCATCATCATTGCAGTAGGCAGGGGAATAGCTAAACACAGAAGAGACCGAGAGTTAGTGAAAGACATCGCTAACTGCTAAACTAAGCCAAACTAAGTTGGCTGTTTAGGTTTTATTCCCTCGCCCCTGTAGCGAGTGAATCTGCCTGTAGTGAAACTGGGGCCAACCGGTGCTTCCTCCTCAGGCTCCACTTCACTCAGCTGCCTGACAGATCCACTGCTTCTTCACACTTTAACCTGAATAACAAACCGGAGCTAGCTGGGAGCGGCTAGTGGAGCGTTAGCCGCAGCATGACCGGAGGGAAGCACAGCCAGTTAGCCTCCGCTAGCTTCCCAGCTAGCCCCGGCTCGGGTCTGGTTTGACAGC
>NC_065515.1:35432760-35488920 GCF_006386435.1 Epinephelus moara
GGGGTGGGGGGTGTTGGAGAGCAGAGGTAGAGTGAGGTATGGCTCATGACACACTTTGTTTTGGTCTACAGGCAGTGCACAACAGCAAACCTAGCGGTGAAACGATTTTGCTTTTTGCCCCTTTAAGTCAGCAAGTGAAAACTCTGGAATACATTATTGTATTAAAATTAAAAATGTGAATGAAAAACTAAACTAAATGATTTAATAGAATGTGCAATAAAAGAAAATAAGTCTTGATTGACTGGAAAATGTATAATGTGTGAAAATGTATAATGGTTCAAATCAAGAGGCAATCTCTGGGGCTGAAAAACAAAGCCAGTGGGCCGCTTTGAGTTACAAGCTGTCTGCCGATAGTGTCCTTTTCTTCTTAAGTGCCCGTGGCCTACACCATTGTGAGCATTTATACTTGTGCGGTGGTGTGTTTGTGTCACTCTGCACTTACACTTCCAGAACAATAACCAGTAGGGGGGTTTCTGTGAAGTGCTGTAAAGTTTAGCTGATTCAAAACACACCCAAAACACACACATGGCTTGATAGAGACAATTTCAAACACAAGTGACAAATCTGCTTCACTATAACTCGCAGCACTCACAAACAAAGCACTTGTCTTTTGCTGGACACATTTTCCCCACAAACACGACATGCTAACGTTTTTAGCACAAGACCATGGCATTTTACATTGTATAAATTAACCTAGCGGCCAGCAGAGATTTCTTCTACTCATATGAAACCAGGGACAACAGCAACATTAAACAAATGTAACATTACAAAATTCAGCTCCATTACAACTCACAAGGTTCACTGACAAAACAACTGTTTTCGTTCAAATAAACACAAGAAGTTTGTGCTCTAGAGAAAGGATCAACACTCAGTGAAAAACCTAAGCCCTATGATAAGCTAATATGGCAAGGCTTAACTATACAAACCAATGAGCAGTGATAACTAGCATGTCTTTGGGGTCATCGGGTGGGAACCTCCTTTCACCAGTGTTTCGTCTAGTTGGTCCCACGACACCTCCAGGAGGCAAGACAGTGATCTCTAGCGTCCCAGAGACACTCCCCTAATGCCAGGTCTCACTGCTCCCCTCCCTGCACCAACCCAATAACCTCCTTTACCTTACTTGCGCATGGCTTTCTCAGCCCAAACAGCACTGCCACCTTCAACCAAACCCAGGCTCCGTACATGCGAGCTCTAGGTAGAAGCAGGGCTGATACTACCTTTCCTAGCACATTCACCATACTCTATTTCACACGCTACATAGCATAACTACAATATAAGCTAAAGTTAAAGGAGCTAAATAAACTTACAGGATCAGCAAACACACTCACCTTGCCGCATGGCCTCAAACAAAATGGATTCAAATAGGCCACTCCCACACTTAAATAACCTTCCTCTTCCTGGACTTCCTCCTTACTTACACATGGCTTTCTCAGCCCAAACAGCACTGTCATCTTCAACCAAACCCATGCTCTGTACATGCGAGCTCCAGGTAGAAACAGGGCTGATACTACCTTTCCTATATTAAACATGTTTTCCAAACAAATATAACATGCTAACGTTACTGTGGCATTTTACATTGTATAGATTAGCCTAGCGACTAGCAGAGATTTCCTCTACACACATGAGGCCAGGGACAACAGCAACATTAAACAAAGGTAACATTACAAAATTCAGCTCCATTACAACTCAAAAGGTTCACCGACAAAACAACTGTTTTATACTAAACATGTTCTCCAAACAAATATAACATGCTAACGTTACACAGGCACAAGCCTGTGGCATTTTACATTGTATAAATTAACCTAGCGACTAGCAGAGATTTCTTCTATTCATATGAAGCCAGGATAAATTACATTTAAGACTTTAAATACTACTTTTGTGGAGGCTTTATTGTCTTCAGAATTTATTGGTTGTCATCTGTGAAGTTAAAGTAAATAAAAGCTTTGTTTCCACTGAGGGAAATGGTTTCAGCTTACCAAAATAGACAGTCAGCGTCACCATGACCTGTAGTTAGTTTTCTCAAGCTCTTAGTCAGATCCACTCCTTGCTTCTCCACAGCTTCACCCCCTCGTCCAAATATGGTCCAAAACCAAGATGGTGACAGCCAAGGTGCCAAACTTGAAATGTCAAAACGGGGAGTCCACAAAGTAATGGATGACACTATGGTAGCTGTCCATTATCTTTACAGTCTATGGTTCTAATTAAGCTACTGTAACTATTTACTTGTATTTTAGTTAAACAAACAGTATTTCTTACAGGGACTTCTAACCATATATCTTACTTTTAAATAAGAATGCAGAGGGATGTCACGGAGCTCTTGGTGTGCAGGCTGTAAAGTTTGTGATTTCTGATATTGGGCTACATCATTAACATTAACTTGACCTAACTACATACAATTTTATGACCATGCAAGAAATATTGATACTTAGGTTGTATTACATGGTTCTTTGTGTCTGACAAAAAGGCTCCAATTGAGTTGGACATGCTATTCACAAACCCACCCTCACTAAAGTTGACCTTGCGGGATTACCTCATTTCCTGTCTGACTCAACATAATCTGTCCAAGAAAAAAAAAGTCATCATTGTCAGTGAGATCCAGTGAATGCCAACCAGATTTCATATGACCTCTTCTTAATCTTCATCCTGAACTGATAACATATTAGCCAGCTAACATAAACTTTGTTAGTTAGCTGCCAGTACAAGACCTGGTTGTAAGTAAATCTCGACTTTGTTTGAATTTACCAATAGCTGATTGACACCGATGTATCAGTGTCAATCCATCCAAAAGGTGGAAGACACTCAAGTGGTACTCTTTCCTCCACCCTTTTCATCCATTAATTCTGTGTTATTAGTGCAACTGAAAGT
Organism: Epinephelus moara; assembly: GCF_006386435.1. Lineage (NCBI taxonomy): Eukaryota > Metazoa > Chordata > Actinopteri > Perciformes > Serranidae > Epinephelus > Epinephelus moara. The sequence continues at coordinate 35,435,626 of NC_065515.1, forward strand.
TATGTTGGCTGTAATGATAACTAAAAAGTTACTGGCTTTACTTGTTAGATGCTGGCTAAACTTGAGGAGGATTAGTCGATCACGGGGTTTTGGATGGTAAAAATAAATGAAAGGGGGAAGATTTACTTACATATATTCTTTGTCATGGTGACTAGCAAATGAATTTGTTCAGGAAAGGAAGGTAACTAAATATACCTTATATATTTGTTACTAGTTTAAAATGTGTACATGTATTACAACTGTATATTTATGTCTTTATTTCTTTGCATGTGCAACCACAGAAAAAGCAAAACTGACTAGCCAGTATCTTCTTAAATCATCCTTACCTGTTACAGATTTGTTCTAAAAAGGACACAGCTTTTCCAAGAATCGCCCAACAGTGCCCTCCTGAGGTACTGAGTGGGTGCTGCTCCACTGAGACAAATCATGGACAGAACTAGGAGGACATTATGAACTGCAGGTGCCAAAGCATAGTCACAGCAACTGCTTTCAATAATGTAATAAACCATTTTTATACAAAGCAACTTCTCTCTTGTAGTTTCGTGGGCTACTTTGCTGTTTTTGACAAATGTAATTACATATCATCACTGGTGACGCATAAATAATTTCCGTTTCAATCAACCAAAGATCCTTGACTCGGGTTTATGAAGTCAGTCAGTGGGGCAGAGAGACAGACAGGCGGACATACACTACAGAGCTGAGGTTAAAACAGATGGTGGTGAATATTCAAATTATATGCAGTTACAGACAAGCAGAATGCAACAAACATAAACTACGAAGTGTTTGGTTCTTCTGCTGGAAACAGTCCATCTGCTGGCTGTTTTATTTGAATGCAAATATAGAAATTATTTAGCGAAGACAGAAAGAAAGACATCAGGACAACTTTTTGTTCCTGAATTCAATTCTAAATTCATACTACATTCTAAATGCATGCAATATGAACAATTGTCATAATGTATTTAGTTTATATATATTTTTTATTCTACCAGGAAATGATACAAGACATATAATATTGGACCTCAACCAAGCTGCAGCTGAGGAACTGTGGTATTCCAAAGATTTTAGTTATCACATGGTATATGGATTACTTAAATTCATAGGTAAAAAGAAAGTTCTGAATACTTCCCACCACCCCTCATAATTTATTTTACCAGCTTTGAGCAACTCCTTCATTTGTGAAGGACTTTGTGCAATGCATCATGGCAGAATAGACTGACAGCACACTCAAAAACTGACTGTATTTACTACGCATACTGTCTGGTTTGAGTATACTTTTTTGGTCACCTTTCCAGTGAGCAAACACACTACTTACTCAAAACCTGCTTAGAAGTAATGTATACATGGATGACTGAATGGTGCTACTGGGCACAGACCCAGGAGCCCAGGGTGTCAGGGGGCCCCCTGACCTTCACTTGTAAAATGTTGTTCAAATTAAGACGTATCGACTAGAAAAAAACACTCAAAATGACCACAAGAGATGCAGAGGAACTACAAAGAGACACAAAATAACATCAAAATCACACAAAACAACCATTAGGAGAGATAGCATGACAACAAAGAGACACAAAACGACTAAAAAAAGACAAAAAAATAATCCTTGAAGAGACACAAAACCACAAAATCTCATCCTTCCAAAAGTGTGTGTCTCATAATCTGGCCAAAATGTGTATACCACACACTGCATGTTTTTGTGTTTTATATAAATTTATATGTAGCACTGTATTTCTGGGAAATGCAGTCCAGAAATAGCACAGATATGAGAATTTAGCAACAAAGATAAAGAGCAATTAGTCAATTAATGGATTAGTTGATAAACAGAAAAAATAATTACCTACAATTTTGTAAAAGAAAGAAACAAATATGTGAGTATGTGCTGCTTGTCTCTGCTTTAAATCTTTGTACATGACAAAAATGTAATTTCTAGGGGTTGTTAGAAACACATGACAAGCAACATGAACACATCACCATTGGGCTCTGGGAACTGTGGTGGGCATTTTCCCTGTTTTTTGATTTTGAGAGACTAAATTATTAATTGATTACAACTACCAGAAAGTTGTAAGTACAATAGTATACATGTAAGTACTTCTACAAAGATTTATATTCCAAAGGATGTGGGTAACACTTTCTAAAATACTGAAGCACATTTTAAATTTAGGTTTAACTTTAATGACCTTTAAAAGTACTAAACATTTCCATGTTAATGACCAAACAGACATCCTGTAAATTGTAGTACAATCTAATAAACAGTCGTGTAACCTTGCTACTGATTTGACTCTTGCTACTTTTTCAAGCTTGAGTTTGTTTGTAGGTGTGTAAATAAACCGGATATAATTTCAGAAACAAGAGCTCAATCTTAATGTAAGGAGCACATTGTTTCACCTATATAGTGAGCCAACACAAGTTAAAAATCAATTGTTAAATACTATGTTTTGTGGGCCATTCTTGTTCAGAGCACAGCTGAGAGGCATCTGTGGGAACAGAGGCAGATATAAATCCCACTGGGCCACCCACACACTCTATTCCACTCCCACAGGGGCTAACCATGCTAGATGTGCAGTATGGATGCACTTACTGTAGGCCTACAGTGATGGTACATTGGCTAGAAATATCCACCCACAGTAGATATGGATTACTAAAGGGTCATAGAGGGCATTTATGTCCATTGGCTATGGAGCACAACATGGGTAAAAAAAAAGAAGCAATGTCTAAAACTAATGTATATCAATGTGTGGGAAAAAAGGAAGACTAATTGGTAAAAACTCCACAATGTCACCACTTAATCACAGAGGTCTTCCAAGCAGTTATTTTTCAAATATTGGGCCTTGATAAACAATATTTTTAGAAGACATCTGCGGTTGTGTTTGGATCCTTTCTATATTTCTCCACTAGAGGACAGAAGCGATCTACAAGGGTGGAAGAGAAGCAAACTGAAGGGGGAAGTAAGGAGAATAAAATAACTACATAAATAAAATACAAGAATCAATTGGAATATTTTAAATCACAGATTTTCTATTATTAAAGCATGGTTGGACAGGAACAAAAATGGACACCATGCTGGTTTTTATTACTTCCAGTAACCCTATTATTGACCTGAACTTTCTTTCTCAGCCGGCTGGTTTTGGTTGCATGCTAAGAAAAAATATTCCAAAGGACATAAAGGAAAAGCGATGCTTTCTGCCTGGCCTTTACACTGTTTTTGTATTTGAGGGAGCATATTGTCTATGCTCTGTTTCAGCAACTCTGTGCTTCACATATCCACAAAGAGGGGACAGATAAAGAGCTGAATCCTAAATATGCAGGATATTTCTGACTGCTGTATGGCCATCTTTTACCACATGTGGACCTCTACCTCTACACAGTGACAGCAAAACACATGTTAAACTTAACCTCCTAAATTTTAAGAGTAATAAATACAAAGGAAGGAACTTAAGGAAAACAAAATAATAATCTTTTTTTTCTCAATTACTATTAAAAATGTTTCCTTTTTTAAATCAAACACTACCAGTCAAAAGTTTTAGAAGTTGTCTTTAATTAAAAGTACACACTTTAAAAAAAAACAAATCATGGACTCATTTTGTTTGACAAAACTACATTAAAATTTTTGATTAAATACGTAACAGCCCAACACATTCTTTCTTCACTGCAAATCTAATATTGTTTGTAAAGTTCTTCCCAAAACTTTTGCAGAAGTTCCCCCAAATGTTGCACTTATAGGTTGCACCCTTCTGTCCAGTTCAACCCAAAACAGCTCAATGTTGTTTTAGTCTAGAGACTGTGTTGGCCATTTTATGATTTAGAGTCTACTGTCTTGTTCTTTCCTCTGAGGCCATTCTGACATAGCCTGGAGACATGTTTTAGGTCATTATCTTGCTGTAGGATGATCCCCTGACCCACAAGATGTAGACCAGAGGGTATTGCATGGTGCTGCAAAACACTGTGGTAGCCCTTCTGGTTCAGTGCCAGTCACTCTTTACGTGTTGTCAACTCTGGATCCAGCAAAGGAGCCCCAGACCACCAACCTTCCTCCTCCATGTTTACCAGTTGGTGTCACACACTGAGGAACCACCCTTTCACCTTCTCAACAGTACACAAAAAGCCAGTATTTTGAACCAAATATTTCCAATTTTGATTCATCGGCCCATAAGACCTTCTTCCATTCTTCAGTAGTTCATGGGCAGTGTGCCATGGCCCAGGAAAACCTCTTTTTCATATTATGCCATTATAGCAATGGCTTTCTAACTGGCGCTCGACCAGTCAAACCTCCAACTCGAAGTCTTCTCTTCACAGTTGACTTCCAAAAACTTGTCTTCTGATTCTGCGGTGGCTGTGGGTCTGACAGACCTCTTCCTCCAATTTCATCCAGTTTCCAAGTGCCTTTTGAAGATGTAGGAAACTATGCTCACCAACATATTGGCTTTCTCTGCAATTTCTCTAAAGGTACGACCTACACTTAAGGGTTATAAACGTCTGTCTGGCTCCCTTTCTTAATTCCCTTTTGTTTGCCATTATGATAGCAATATATTACCTCCTGCAGTGCAGTATTTTCAAATAATGCTTCAGAGGGTGCAGTAATAGTCTGTTCCAGCACTGCTTTTACATAGACGGTTTGTAAGGAATCAACAAAAGTTGGGACACCTGTAGGTATTATTTACTTTACTCACATTGCTGCAGAACAGCCATTGTTAACCCATTACTTTAACCCTGATAATGGCATTTTTATAGCTCTGAAAACTCTTCTTTTCTCTCACATATGGGTAACCTAAACGTTATTTTAACCTCTGTCAATTAATCGCTTACTTTTGTACCATTTCAGTATATTCACTGGACTTGAACTGTTTAAGTATCAGTACTAACTGGAAAAACTGAAGTGTCCTCATCAGCAAGGGAGGATGAATTTCTAAAATATACTTAATTTGGAAAAAACTTCTACCAAGTTCATAATTTAGTACATGTAAAATATACATGATGTTAAAATGTTAAGGATATAAATAATTCATCTGACTGACATAATGAATCCAAAATTTGCTCCATAAATAATTCTGTGACGTCTTAATTTGTGGGATTTTTAAAAATGTAGTTTTTTTTTATTTTTCAATGAATGAGCAGGTTTCCAGTGCTGGTCAAATAGCATATGTCTTTATGTATCTACCATCGAGAGCAAACATTGTAATGCTCCTGATGAACAGGGCTTCTTAGTGAATCTGTCTGAGGTTGATGCTGGAGCAGTTAGCATGTTGTCTTTGGCTGCTTGGATAATCCGAGCCTGTTTATTCGACGGAATGAGCATGAATGTTTAAGCCCACAGCAAACAAACAGCCAAGCCCTCCCTAAGGATTTCAGATTAATGCTAATGATATACAGTGAGCAGTAACAGTTTCTTTACAGGTTAATGAACTGGTTGTTTCAGGGGAGCATGGGATTTTCTTTTCAACACTGCAAAGGCCAATGTGTGAAAATGACAGATCGTCACGATAAGCTTAGTTGTAGCCGTCATTGGCTCTCTGCAGAGTCCATACTCATTTATGTTCCAGTGTTTCTCCTGCTTTGATCCTCATGTTTCTTACAGCTGACTGTCAAAAAGAGAGGCCCTGTTAAAAACACATGGCTGACCAACTCAAATCCGATCCATCTCTCCTCTGCAGCTCAGCCTCCTGCAGTTCACAAAGGAATAATGAATGATTCAGAGTGATGAAACAACGACTTCAGTCTCAAAAAGCCCAAACGTTGGTCCATCAATGCACCAGGAACATTACTTATTAAGAACCTGCAGACTGACAAAGCAGTGCATTCAATACCACAGTGACTAGTCAGAACTAACTTCAGGGTGGGCGATGAGTCAGATGTCAATAGAGATTGAAGATAGGTGGGATCACAGCAGTGTTGACTTAGGGTTAGTCTTATATTGCTGGAAAACAGGCAAAGATATTGATTGCTCTTTTATGTCACGTATTGACCAGTGAGTGTTGTCCATTTCTCATATCATACAAGATCCTCCTTGATACCTATTTCTTCAAGCACACAGAATAATAATTTTCCAATATCTATGGTTCATTATGACAAATTTAAAAGGGGTTGCTTATAGTGATGAACCTACAGAGAATTATCACTTGAATCTGCTCCCCTCTCAGAGCTGTATAGTCGGTTTCAGCTTATTGTTTAGCTGTCTGGCAGGCAGCTGTTTCAGCTAAAAAGCTCAGAAAACCCTGCTCAGCACCAAACAGCAGATATACAACGCTACTGAGTAGCTGGTGAACATACAGGAGCATTTAGCAGCTAAAGAGACAAAAACCATGCATACGTCTTTTCCCACACATAAACTGGTCTTTATAGAGGAAGAATGTGCGGTGAGAATGTGAGAACTTCACACATGTTTTAGACCATGCAAAAACACGATTTTAGCTGAGATTTCTGCAGGTGATATGATACGGATGAGATTAATGAGAGAGACGAATAACATTATTTTCATTGATTGTGTTGTTATTTTTGCAGGCAGGTTTACTGGTGTTCTGTAAAATGTCACTCAAAAGCGCATTTATAAAGTTAATCCTAAATTATTTATGGGTGATGAAATTCATCATTATTTTTTATTTACATTCATCTTCCTGTTAATGATTGTTTATTTTAAACTGTGGAGCCCTTCCTTATGCGAAAGGGCGACTCAATACTTTACATTAGTTTTAGTTCAAAAGGTTGGGAAGCAGTTTTCTGTTGCTGTCCTTCACATATAACATAACAATCAAAAAAGTGCTCTGACAGGAACATGCTCTCCTGCCTCTACCATTTTCCCAGAAAATGTACAGTTTCTGCTTGTGAAATGCATGCAGTCTGTTTTCAAACTAATGTTTGAACGGAGGTAGAGCAACTTCATTTTTAGGTGTACTACCTTAGGTTTGGGCAACAAAAGCACAGTGTAAGGTTTAGAAAAAAACATCATGGTTTGGCTTTAAATAGGTATGTTTCTCACTAAGGTCATATAATGTTACATTTCATGTCACATACATCAGCATATGTCACCAGAGTTGCATGAAACTTTTGGTTTCATCAAAAAAAATGCTGCCACCTGATGCGTCTCATACCAGCACTACAGGATGCCTCTGTGCCTTGATATCTGCAGACGAGGGCCGCTTACCAAGTGCTGGTATTTGATGAGTTGGGAGTGAGACCGGGTTGTGAAGGGAGCTGTGAAGCTGTTAACTCAACTTATATTATCATGGTAGAATTTTCAGTGTGGTTTGCAGGGTGTTTCAGCAGGTTTCCTACCCTGACAAGAATAAAACTGCAGGGAAAACAGAATATTTCGAAGGGTCAAAATGTTAAGATCTTGAATGTAGTCTAAAAATACTGGAAATGTGTCTTCAAAATCCCATATCAGTTCATACTGAGTCTGTATCTTTCTCTGTCTTTCTGCTCTGTCAGCAGTGGAGGAACTAAAAAGTTTGCAAGGCTCACTGCTCTCTGAGTCTCTCTCAGTCGACAGAAATAATTCAACAATGCAGCACAGCAAGCTGATGTAACCAAATCAACTTTTATTTCCTGAAGGCAAATGCTTTGACAGCCAGAAGTTGCACGTCATTTTACAGCCTGAAAGGAAATGCATTTGTGGGGTCATACTGACTGCTGTCAAAGATCTCAGCTTAAACATGGTCTGTGTTAACCCTCAGAAGCCCAGACTAGCCATGACCTATTATTATATTTAAGTTCTGGAAATTAAAGGTTGGTATTTTCTTGGCAAAAAGGTTTTAACTATGACTCTGCCTTAAAGGAATACTCCGACGATTTGGGAGTTATGCCCTTTCTCTATCATTTTCATATTGAGACAACATGATCGTTATCTTTTTGTGTCTGTACGTCCAGTGGCTGGGTCTCAGCGGTTAGCATTGCGGCTTAGCTTAGCAAATACAATTGAAGTCTATAGGGGGTCAGTAGCCTAAGGTAAAGGTGAACAAAGAGATGTTACAGAAACCCTGAAGCTGGCATTTCTGCACGTGCATTTAAAATAAACATGTTTAAACATTAATTTGAAAAACAGGAGTCCTTTTTAGTCGTTTTAGAAAAGTTTGATACACGGAACTATAGTGTGTTTACGCCCTGCACGGAGGGATACACCGGTGAGTAACAGCTGCAGCTGGCTCTGGGACAGGTACGCTAGGTCACTCTGTAAAGGCAAATAAAGAGACGACACGGACCATATTACTCACTCAACTGAAAGCTGTCCATCAGCTCCTGCAGGCCTGGGGCGTTTTTTCCAGTTTATCTTAGGAACATGAAAAAATGTTTCAATCACGCCAGGATTAGTGATTGCTGCAAAGTTTTCACTCCTTGTGATGCACTCTCTACGGCAGTTTTCCTCCTGATGATATACCTCCCCAACGATGGTAACACCGAATCCCATTCTGTGCAGCAAAATGAGTCCACCTCCGTAGGCATAGGTTGGCAAGCCCCGCAGCTACACCACCAATCCTCCCCTGACCTCTGTCTCCCCTCGGCCCCTTGCTGTTCCGCTGCCTCAGAGGATTCAGCCTCTCTTCTCGCCCGCTCAGCATCCAACACCTGGAGTTCCTCATCTGTATACTCCAGCTCAAACAGGTATGGCTCTGGATCTGTGTCCGCTACAAGAAACTCTTCAAAATCGTGTTCAAAGTCGTCCATTGCAGCTACTATAGTCCGGAGATATCGTTAGGCTAAATAAACAACGAGTTTTGTTTACAGGCTACGTCTGTGCCTGTGCCTGCTCACCGGTGTATCCCTCCGCGGATCACATCGCAGGACGTAAACACTAAGCTAAGCCGCAATGCTAACTGCTGAGACCCAGCCACTGGACGTACAGACACAAAAAAGATATTGATCATGTTGTCTCACTATGAAAATGACAGAGAAAGGGCATAACTCCCAAATTGTCTGAGTTTTCTTTTAAAAACAAGTAATGGCAGGGGGGCGCTAGTGAGCACCGCATGGATTAGATGCTTTCTTGGGAGGCTCCACTAATCCTCACTAAAATTATACTTAAAATCCATGCTTGCATCACAAAAATTCAACCATGAGCAACTCCAGCAGACAACAAACTAAGGGGAAACCTACGTACCCAAAAACTTCTACCAAAAAAGACGATACAGCTGCTTTTACCGCTGATGTAGAGACGATGCTAGCAACCAGACTGAGCTAGCCACAGATGTCACCATTAGCACCAGCGAGAGCACTAGCTCACAGACCACACTGGCTAACATCCTGGCAGCTATCGGGAAACTGGAGCAAGACATGACAATTAGATTCAACAAACTTAAAGCCACATCCTGTCCAGACATCCCCCACCGACCACGCAACACACATCACTGACCTGGAGGAGTCTGCGACCGAACACGAGTCCTGCATCACAGAGCTCGAGCGGCGCTGCATGGAGTTGATGGAAATCAACACAGCCACCAAGCGCAAGCTAATCGACCTCGAAAGCCATTCAAGACGGTCAAATATTAAAATTACAGGCTTACCAGAGAAAGTGGAGAAGGGGAATCTGACGCAGTTCACGGCTGAGCTGCTGCCAAAACTTCTCGGGCCTGACAACTTCCCCGGCGGACTCAAAGTTGACCGGGCGCACCGGATAGGTGCACAATCGGCACGACCTCGAACCGTGATTGCCAAAATCCATCACTTCCCAGAGAAGGAGAAAATCCTCAAACTCGCCCGTCTACAATTCCCGCTGTCATTCAATGGTGCCAGGATCAGACTTCCCACCTGACGTCTCTGAAAAGCGCCGTGCCTTTGACGGAGTAAAAAAGAAGCTGAGGGAGGCGAGAATCAAACATGGTCTCCTCTTAATTGTCTGATTTTCACATTTGGAACTGAACAGAAAATATTCCAGTCACCTGCTGAGGCCGAGGCATTCATAGACAGGTGTGTTGTGTCCACTGCCGTACAGTGGGCCTGAGACCAAGGGACGCATCACCGCACTGATGTTTCCACAGATGCTGCGTGAGACCAACCCGCTGTCTTCTGTTTTCCCACCTTGACTTTAAAGTGATTTCTGCCGAATTTAGCTTACAGAAATAAGCATCATGGACCTGAGGGTGGACGGGGCCGTTCGGAGAGCCTGCCGATAAGGTAATGAACATGGTAACTTCTTTGTTTTACAAAATCAGCCTGGTCGGACTTGTCCTTGTAGTGTTATTAAGCTGTTTCCCAGTGTTTATGGGGCTGTCCAGGTTCTGCTTTGTTTGGGGAAGTAGATGGAGGGGAGGGATTAATAATATGTTTTATTCAACTGCTTTGTTTCTTTTGTTTTGTTTTGTTTTGTTTTGTTTTGTTTTCTTTTCTTTTCTTTTCTTTTCTTTTCTTTTCTTTTCTCTTGTACTCAGTGTCAGGGTCATTATTATTGGTCACATGTCACAATATCCTGGTAATGTTTACACATGGCTGCTAGTCGCCACAAGGCGGCAATCTAACCTTGCTAAGCTGGAGCGTCAGAGGTCTAGGGACCAATTTAAAGAGAGGCAAGGTTTTCTCACATTTAAAATCTTTATCTGGGGTAGGCCTGTCACGATAACAAATTTTGCTGGGCGATTAATTGCGTCAGAAATTATTGCGATAAGCGATAATATTGCGTAATATTGTACTTTTAAGAGCATTTTTATTATTGTTGTAATTTTGCTGGTTTTAGACCATTTTTTAAACTTATATAATAATAATAAAGGCATAATGATGCAAGTACACCCTTGTAAAGAGAAATAAACATTTATTTAACAAGAATATTTGGGAATGCAAAAAAGAAAATTTGAACATCTGAAATAACGCGTAAAAATATCAAAATAAATACAAAAAATAGACTGTCAGTCACTCACTCTCAGGTGTGCAGTTAAGTTGGTCATATTCGCTCCTTTTGTTGAGATGGTAGAACAAACCCGGCACACTGGCTTGTCCAAATTACTGGGCTCCCCTCTGTCATTTGGTTTAAATCCTAAACACTCCCACACAGGGGCCATGGCATTTGGTTTAGGAACAAGTTCCCTGTCTTTCTCTTACGCTCAACTGTTTTTTAATCCGCCTTGTCTCCCCCTCACGAAGATCGCACTGTGTGTGTGTGTGTGTGTAGCCCATAGCCCCGCCTCCCCCACAGAGACAAAGACACTCGATGACAAGAGCTTTCCCTCTGTTCATCACGCTAATGAACCAACTCACCTGGCTGCCAAACGATGCACGGCAGTGAACTCTCTTGTCGTCCAGTCTCTTTGGTGGAGGACGAGGAAAACAAACACGCATGAATATGGCAATTAATCGCAGCCAGAAAAGTTACCATCTCCCTTTTAATTTACTGTGCAATTAACCAACTTATCACATATTGCGACAGGCCTAACAGTGTGTTTAAATTGTTAGCTACATCAAGTGAAAAAAAATCACACAATACTTTATGATTAATTGGAGTTAGTGTTTAAAGTGTGCTCTCTATTTATGTTAGCTGATACTTTAAAGTGGCATTAATGCATTTGTGGCCAATAGGGGGCACAAAACCATGACATGCTGAAAAATCCACCTCTGACATTTTATTGAATTACAAAAGGTTGTTAAGTCAATATGTTGGCAAATTATTGTCTACTACAACAAGCACAGACATGTTATGGCATTTTGAGTCGTGCTTCTGGCCACCAGATGGATAAGTAAAAGCAATATTTTCTCTCTTTTTTCTCCTTTTAGCTCTGTTATTGTCTCAGCCAACTCCTAAAAAGAATTTCTGGGTGTTAACCAGCTAGATGCTCCATAATGTTCACCAGCTAATTGCTAACTCTGTTTTGGCATCAATTGGCACTGGGCAGGTAGTGTACAATGTGGTTTGCCAAATCCTCCCTGTTTGTGGAATCTAAAAGGAGGCTAAAAAGCTTGGTAGAGCTGCAAAACTGGCAAATTCTTTGATCCAAAAGTAAACACTGAAAGTGTTAGATAGTGAAGCTGTAAGGTTTTTTTTACGTAGAAGACAGCATCTCTGTTTTGCAATATTTTCATTTGGAAAAGGACTTCTTGATCATAAACACACTATAATGGAGATATACCATACCTGACATTTAAAAAGGTATTGTCAGATTTGTTTAATAATGCAATATACACAAAAAAACCTATAAAAGCACAGTATTCATGTTATATTAAGTTTTGACTCATCATTCCATCGCACAGTGGTTATTAAGCTGTGCCCTTATAAATCTACTGGGCAACATGACAGGTAACACCATTATTTAGCCCTGATCTAACTGATGCCTTTGACCCCCACTCCCACCCAAGCACACTGGATAGCCCAATAGGCTGAATAGGGAACTTCATCTTAATGCCATGGCCTGTTCAGTTGTCCAACCACCATCACTGAATCCCTAATTAGCAACATCTCTGGTATGAGATACTTTTCTTGAAGTATATATGAATAAAGGAACATGGTATCAATATGAATTTGTTTGAGAAGAGTGAAGGCATCTCTACAGTGTTGGAGTTGGAGTTGGATTAACGACACAGATCCTATGGAACGGTGTTCCAATTTCCCAGAACCAACCCCCATCTGCAACCCCACACTCAACACAACCCTCTGTTGAAGGTTATATTCCCTTCTATCTACATATCACTGTTTAACAGCAGCATGCTAACCAACTAGAACCAGCTAACACCATGTCAAGCTAGCCAGCATGCTGCTATCACCTGCAGCATGTAGCTCAACCCACCGAGCAATAGCCAAATAATCTGCATTGGTAACACTACAGCTGAAGCAGCTATGTGACCCACCCTCAAGCTACATGACTTGCCCACCTTTACCTACATGTCAGTCCACAATCAGCCCCCTTCACCTCTTGGCCTGAAAGTGGAAGAAATTGCTAAGTTAGTGATTAACTAGCCATGAAGTATTGCGATAAAAGAGAGGTGGTTAAGGTTAGGGCAAGGGTAGTCTCGCTCACCAGACCTTTCTCAAGAAAAGAAAGGTCTGGCTGGGCCGACTCTCACTTTAAGATTGGAGAAAAAAACACGCCGGCTTTTTTTTATTTCTTTCAACCAATCACAATCGTTCTTGGCGGTGCCACAGCAACGGTGCGCTTGCAAAAATATTGCCGGGGGGAAACAGGTTTTGGTGTAACACGCCCACAAAAATATTGCCTACAGGACGCGAACCATGGCAAAAAAATGGCTACTTCCCCACAAGATCAAACACCGCAAAAGTTAGTAAAGGACGTGTTAACTGCTACGCAACCGGAGGTGGTAGGGCGGGACTTCAGTGGGTGGCTCATTCCGCCCAATGAGAGGCTGATCTATACAGTGTACTTCCGCCCACTCAGACTAGGGCAAGGGTAATGGGAAGGGCTAAAGCTCGTTTCTTATGCTAATGATAACATAGTGATTAGCTAGCCATGAACTATTGCATTAAAAGGAAGGTAGTTAAGGTTAGGGCAAGGGTAATGGGAAGGGTTACAGCTCGTTACTTATGCTAATGCTAACATAATGATTAGCTAGCCATTAAGTATTATGTTTAAAGGGAGGTGGTTAAGGTTAAGGTAAGGGTATTGGGACGAGTTACAGCTAGTTGCTTATGCTAATGCTAACATGGCAATTAGCTAGCTATGGAGAATTGCATTAAAAGAGAGGTGGTTAGAGTAAGGGTATTGGGAAGAGTTACAGCTAGTTACTTATGCTAATGCTGACACAGCATTTAGCTAGCTATGAAGTAGGTAAGGGTAAGGCTAATGGAAAGAATTACAGCTCATTACTTATGAAGTGAACCACGTCAAGAAACACACTGTCTATAGCATCACAAGGTAACAATACAAGCTCTGCACTTACCTATCTTTGCAGGATGCGTGGCACAACTTCACCAACTTCAAAGGTATATTGAGTAACGTTAGGGAAATATTCCTGAGGTAACATTAATCTCCAGCAACCTTTTATTTCTCGACCAGCTTTGTTCCTAAACTACAAGTGTGGCTGGATTCTTATTCGCTTTTACCTATCTCTGCTCCAGTCCTTGAGCTTTCTTCTAACCTGGCAGACATTCACTGGAAGTGACTGCAGTGTCTGCCATGTTTTTCACTGCCTGCTTAAGGCTCCACCCTCTTATATCTACTTCAGTTACCTGGAACAACACTGATCTGTCTCTACAGTATCACCTTTAAGACAGGCTTGCTTTACACCCTGACATAAGGTACCAATCTGATGCCAAACCTGAACATAAAGGACATGGTGGGGATGGAAGCTTCTCACCAGTTACTCCTTGCATGAATAGAAGGGGCCGTGTCCACCAAAGTGTTTTTTCCTGAGGCCAATGTATTTAAACAAGGCACAGGGTGAGGATTCTGTGCCGCTTGGGTCTTTTTTTCTGAGTGCTGAGAGTTGGAAAATGTTTAACTTTGGGTAAAAATGCTGCGTTCGTCACTGTCACTTCAGCTGTTTAATCACAGTAAAGGAGAGACAAATACTGCAAAGACAAACATCTTACATGTACAAGTATGGAAAAACAACAACAGTGGAGAGGAAATCTGTTCATACACTGTACATTTATTTATATATTTCCTCTCATTAAGCCACATGGACCGGCGGGTCCATCCTCTCTCCCTGGATGCTTCAACCTTGTGATGACATCTTCATTTCCGTATCATAGCAACAAAACGCAACCAAAGCGTCACTGCTGAAAAAATGCTGCCCTCTCAAATGCTTAAATTGGGCATTTCCTGAGGAGTGCCTGGCATTTTCAGCAGGAAAAAAATGCATTGGTGGACATGGGGCCTTATCCTTCCTGCCTCCATGATCCACGCTTCCCTTTAGCGAAGTTTCTTCCTTTCTGCAATGTCCCAACTCATCCACTGACCCTGCTTTACCTGAGAGACTGCTATTGCAAATCTTGCAGCCTCTTCTTACTTCTGAATCTCCTCCACTACCAGTTTCCTTTTGTCAACTACTGTTGGTTTGCTCCTTGTAGGCTGTGGTATATACTTACTTTAAACCCCCCAACCTCCATGCTGTACCTGATCTGCAGTATCCCTGTGTCTAAGTGCTGCATGGGCCTGTAAAATTGTCTCCCTTGGGTTCCACTTCCTCCCTGCTGAGACCGTTGGTGATGTACTGCATACTGCTATATCCCTAGACTCTGACAGCATCATCTCCAGCCTTGCCTTTGCACATTTAAACTCCTCTGTTAAACTGGTTTTAAAGGGGCTCCAAAATCTCTTCTGGTTACAGGGCCACACAGCTGAGGTGGTGTGGGTTTCATAGCCACTGCCTAATCTAAGTACTAATCATTCTCTCTGGCTTCTCTTCCTTTGAAATAGACACATCATACTATTGTCAGGAATCACAACAATCATGGTAGTGGACCACACTGCAGACCTCCACAGTTTGAGTTTGCCTGGGAGGCATGACGTCTCTATACTCCTACTGCCATCTACTACCATCTCAACCCCTGGATCTGCTACTTATCACTAGAAGCCACATCATACCACCTAAACTCTTAAATGGCTTCTCTAACACCATTGCAATTGCTTCCTCATCTGATATAAACCCTCTTACTTGAGTACAATCGAAAGTCTCTGGCTTCATCCTAGCCCACTTTAAGTTAGTGTTCAACTTCTCCAGCTGCCTTTTGATGCTGTAGTAGCAATGGTTGTCATGCCATCCATGCACACTTTTATGGATGGTAAGCACTACTCTCTCTCAAACCTCTCTCACCCTACGACCCACTTAGATGCCCTAATAATAACCTCTATTGGCATGTTAAAAACTGTGAAATTGTGCACCCTGTCGTGAAACATATCTAAATGTCCTGAAAATATTTCGCCACTAGCCCTTTGACTACATCTGGTACTTTGAAGTACTCTAATGCTTCCCACTGTAGACTATGTGGAACAGAGCTAAATGCATTTACTAAATCTAAGAATATCACATGCAAGTCTTTTCTTTATCTATTTGCTGGCTGCATTTGATGCTTGTGTGCTCCATGCATTCCACAAGAAATAACACACTGGTATTCTTGCTTTATTCTTGCTGTACTGAGGTGTTGATTAGCTATTCCTTTTGTAGGTAACCATAAAAGCTCTGTGCCACTAAACTGAAGAAAATCCTAAGACAAATAGGCCTTAACTGTTCAGCATCAACAGAATCTTTCTCTATCGGAATAAAGATACCTCTTGACCAGAGCGCAGAATAAGCCGCTTCTATGCTATCCTAATCAATCTTGGAACCCACAGACTATCATCTAATGACAATAAGCCTCTGGGGGCAACAACCAATATTTTGGGAGATTGTTCCGTGTGCTGGTCATTTTAGCTAATCTCTGTATACAGTTATCTGCATTTGAATGCGGATATTTTATAAAGGTCATATAAAGCTCAATCATCATCAGACAATAGTCAGGTGATTCTGAGATTGCATTTTGGCTGATGCGTTCCGCCTTTCCACAAGGACTGTTTACCTGCCACTCAAAAACGCAATTAATCAATACTACTTGGACTACAATAAAAAAACAGAATGCCTCCGATATCAAGATCTTGTCCTCTTGCCTACAGAGTCTGCATACATATACAGATATCTGTTTATAGAGATTATATCCTAAGAAGCCTTTACAAAAACTGCAACACTTATTAAGCATTTTCACAGAGCCTATAGGGCACACCATTAGTCCCAGGGGCTGATGCTGACTTTGCTCACCAAACTATTATTTCCACTTTGGTGGTTTTAAAATCTGGTGGTGATCTGACTTCCTCTCAGCTGTCCCTTTTAGCACCTTTCAGTGCACCTTTCAGATCTGCGTTAACAGTTGCCCATATGGTGCTACCTTCTGCTTCCTCCACAGTGGCAGGGACACTGATATCCTGCAAACTTTGGTTATTACCCTGTCTCTGGATTCCATTCAACTCATTTTATTAAGTTCTTAAAAAGTACTTATCATTGCATGATCTCTAGCCACTACCCTATTCACCTGCTCCCAATCACCTTCACCCCCGTATACCCCTGCCCTTGTTGGAGGACATCTTTCTCTTCCAGCCACAAGGTCTGCAGGTGTCTTTCCTCTATTTTTGATACTGTGGCTTCCACCAAAAAACTCCCTGCTTATTGTCAATTCTGGTCCAAGGTCAATAGACGAGGGTCCTGCTGCCTGTGAGTCATCTTCCAGCCCCACTCTTGCCAGCTCTCAGGGTATGCTCTTTTTCTTCCTTGTTGTTATCCTAAAATAGTTACTGGGCTGCTACCATTGTGACTTGCTAGTCAATGTTGTCCCCAGTCAGGTCTATTTCCACCTGTCAACCATCTTACCAGGCTGTCACTTGGTCTTTCCCCAGTTGTCAGCTGCCCTTTTCACAGCAGTCACTAGCTGACGATGCTACCTATGACAGTTATCAATATACAGTAAAATGTGCCAAAAGTTGGTTGAGCACTCGTATGGAAGCTCATTTTAAATATAGTTTGACCTATTATTAGGCTGTGCAGTGGTTAGCATGACTTTTCAATAAACCATAATTAAATCGAAAATGCTGTTACAAATTTGATTTAATTTACAGTCCCATTTTAGGTTTTAACACAGGCGTTGTGGCTCATTACACTCTATTTTAGGCTCCAACTGCAATTTGTATGTTCTGCTTGTAGATTATGTTGATTAGTATCAGCCATACATATAAAAAACCACATCAAATCTGCACTTAAATCATCCAGTTTCCCTAATAATCATTAAAAATATACAAACTGTGATGCTCTTTTTTCACAGACTGTAAGCACGTTTTAAATCAGCAGTCTTTTATCAGTCCCAGAGAGGTTGGCAGCATGACATTGGGGCATAAAACATCAAGCTGGTATCAGTTATTGATTATCACAATCTGTAAGTGTAGAATTATCATCCCTAGGAAAATGTTTGGAATATGAAAGTCAGGGATTTTGTGCTCTAAGATCAGTGTGAGATGAATGGTACTACACAAAAAAAAGATTCCAGAGACGCATCATTGCCGCCAGTTGTTGTTAAAAGTGACAAAAATATAGAGGACACTGATTTTATATGGTTTGAAAGTAATACCTCAATTTTATGATGCAGGATGACTTTGCACCTCAAACAGCAGACTGATTTGGTTCCGGCCTACACCTAATCCCTGGTACAGTCAATTAACTTTAATTCCTCAGCGAGAGAGACAGCGACAGGGTTTTCCTGTGGTCGACTAACCTCAGTAATAACTCTTCATTAGTTCAGAAAGGGTTGAAAGGGAATGAAAGGATTGCTGTGTGTGATTCCCCTGCTGAGCTTAACAACGTTGTTCCTGATTCGTGTGATGAATGCCTCATATACGTCCGTAAGAAATACTTGTCACTTACCTTACCTTGCAGCTTTGTCACTGAGTTGGGAAAATGCACTGCGTGGATTTATGTGCACAGCTAATTGAGTGAAATGACCGTGGAGTAACATGTGAGAAATGCATGAAATGCAGGTTCCTTTTTTTCCCATACAACTGCCTTGATTGGTGAAAAAGCAAAGCAAATTGTAATTCAGCCATTGTATTGCCACCTTGCTGGACCATGGCTCAGACTGATCAGTTAAGATCTTTTTCTCAGAGGCAGAGCTGGAATAGAGCAGAAATAATTTTTGCTAGTTAAGATTTTCTGGGAGCACAATGTTAGCCAACTGTGATGATTACAAAATTGTAATGACAAGGTATTTTACCTGGACAGAGATGTAAACCAGAGGTGCTGTTGCCTTTTTTCTGAGTTATGTTTGAAATTTAGAGCTAATTAACACAGATTTGCCACAGTGTGATCTTTATGTCTAATTTCCAGTCCAGCTGTGTAGCTATGACAATAGCAAATGAACTTACATTTTAAGTTTTATGTTCTTAATGTTATTTTCTCCTCCTCTGATTATGAAAAAAAATATGTAGCTATGACATTTTTCAACCTGGATCCTATTTTCCCATGTTTCTGTGTTTAAGTAACTAATGGAGACAACGATTTTTTTAAAATTGGTCTAGTATTGAATTAGAGCCCTGAAGGCTGCAATGTGGCATTAATGGGCAGTTGTGCACCATTAACTCATGTCCACTAAAAGTGCTTGATTTGCCGCTGACAGGCTCAGACTGTTATTATAATTGTCTGACAACATTATGGAAAGGATCTCTACAAAGACAAACCTTTTTGTTAGAGTAAGATCTCTTTTGTTTAATCATAAACAGCCCCAAAATCGCTATCCCGAAACCCACTAAATTAAATAATCAATAATTTTCTCATTGTAAAACACATTTCATTCAAAATCAGCAGAAATTAAAAAACTCACAAAAACAGTCTTGGTTGATTTTTTCACTGTTCCAACAATCACTAACTCTGGTTTGTTTGAATCAAATCCTTAATTCACCCTGTTAGGTGTGAAACTACGCTGGCTTTATACATACTAGTTTATGGAGTCTAATTGGTTTGGCGATAGTAATTTTGGGGCTGTTTCTGGTTAAAGAAAAGGATCTTAACCTTTAACAAAAAGGTCTGTCTCTGTAGAGATAGTTCCATAATGTTGTTTAACACTTACAATAAGATCATGTTCATGTCAAACACAAGCACTTTTATTGGATAAAAAATGAGGTTCACAAATGCCACGAGTGGTTACGTAGCCTGTTTCTCACACAATACTAAACCAGTTTTAAAAGTTGTTGTCTACATTAGTTACCTAGACACAAAAACATCAGAAAATAGGGTCTAGGTTGAAAAATACCAAAGTTACCCTTTAAAGGGGAACTAGACCAATTTTCAAACTGTATAGACGTTATTGCAATGGCATAAGACAGTCCAAAAATATTAGTTAAAATTATCAACTCTCCCAAACCCAAAGGCTAGAGTGCTAAAACTCAAATTTGTGATGGCCTATGGCATAAAGTCTGGAGCTGCTCCATGGACAATTAATTGGAAAATATGTTTAACCGAGAGCACCCAGGGGAATGTTCTGACTATATGGGTACATTTTCTGTTTCAGAACTGAGAACACTACAATAGAATAAAGCTCATTTGGGTATAAAAAAGAAAACAAACATTCTGTGGGTCCACAAAATCAGGCTCCCATTTGTTGTCTATGGAGCAGCTCCAGACTTTGTACACTAGATGTCACAGGTTTGGGACTTACTTCTCTGGTCTCTGGCTTTGAGAGTGTTCACAAATATTGATTGAACTTTCCTAGGCCATAAAAATAATATATTGGAATTCCTCAATTTCCTCAGGTGGTGTCAGTCTATAAGCCACAACATAAGGGGACCTGTTCCCTATGTCTTTATTTGTCTGGCAACACAGAATGAAATCAGAAGGCAAAACATAAAGTTATAGACAGGCACAACAATCTACATTTCGCAGCTAAAGAATCAATTATAGGTGTTGGTGGAGACCAAAACGGAGCTAAAAAGAGAGTGAATATTGGACTTACATTCTTTGGGCAGCTAGAAACAGGACTCCACCTAAATGATAATGTTTCTCTGTAACAAGCTAGATGAGTAAAAAGGCAGCTGTTTGTTAACACGTTCACCCAAGCAACTTAAAAGGTGATGATACAGCAGTGTTGTGTGTAGAAGAAAGAAAAAAATTCTATTGATGCAGGTTTAACACTATGCTGAGAAGCAGTGTTTCACACCCTCTCTAATTGAAAGTTTCAAGTCTGATGCACCTCTGTGATGCTGGGTGGTTGTTTGTGCTCACACGTATGCTGTGATGCACCTGCTGCCACACTGATGTCACAGCGCACTGATTATACTTCTCCATCATTGCTGCAAGAAAAGTTAAAAACTTGGAAGACAGATAAAGATTTCCAGCTGCTTTCCAAAGACTTTGTAGTTTCCGTTCCTTGTTTGTGAGCATGATTGTGAATATGTTATTTGGTGACATTAGCAGCATTGACAGTTATTCTTTAATGTGGTGCTTTGCTTTTGATGGCATTTTGAAGCAGTTTAACATCATAGTAATATCTGCCTGGGATACCAGTTGGTTTACTGTTGCTGATCCAATACTACAGTGTTGTTGAAATCCCTACACTGGACAGGAAACCGCTCATGTGTATGTGTGTGTGCCTATTCTTTGCCTTTGCATGAGTGAGAAGTATTTCTCTCTCTTCCATCAGCAACTGTGTAATTTCTTAACACCCTTAAGCAAGGCACTTAACCTGCCAGCTGCTCCAAAAGCAAGAGAATTTTTGAACCTCATTGTGAACGTACAGTATCCAGTTTTTACGTGTTTGTATTCATCCTTTGCGTGGTATGTGAAGGTGCAGGCAGGCGTCCAAGTGGAGGCAGGTCAAAGGGGGTGAGAGTGCAGATGTATTTTTCTGTTCTCCTCTACCTTGCAAACCTGATTATGTCCTGTAGCCTTTACACTTTGGCTGCTCATGTAGAGGACTACAAAGGAGGTATTAGACAGCAGTTGCTTTAATGCTGCATATAAAACTACACCCATGAGACAGCTGGAAACCCACTATAGCTTTCCACCTCAAACCTCGTGAACAGCGCACACTGTAGACTCTCCCTGTTGTCAGTTTCAGTGGCTCCCCTGGAGACTCGATCTAAAATCAGTCACTCTGCGGGGTCAGAACAAAATGGAGCCAACTCACTGCTGCACTATTATTTATAGATGGCCCTGTGATCGTGCTCAGCTGCAGCAACGGCAGCATCACACAAAACCGGGTCACTGCGTATGTACTGTATATGTTTGTGCATCCTTACTGACGTTGTTGTTAATGAGCTCAGGCAGGGAGACGTGCACTCAAGTCATCACCGATGCTGCTGTGTGACGCTTTGATGGAGCGTAGTTGCATTTGAGGTGATGAAATATAGACCTGATGGCTCTTAACCTGATGGGTAAATGTGATCCCGGCTCTTGTTCCTTTGTTGATCACCTGACTCCATCTCTTCATGGATAATATGACATGACGTGTATGTGCATTAAAGCAGTTTCTCAGCATCTGTGTTGGGACCTCATGTATGGTTGCTTTGACATACAGACAGCAGTTGTTTCCAGCCATGCTCGCGGGATGGCTCTGGGGATGGCAACGTCAGACTGTCAGTTGGTGTATTTGTCGGTGCACCACTTAGGTCCAGACTGTAATATATCTCAACAACTGCTCAACGGATTACAATGACATTTTGTATTTTATGCATTTTGCCTAGGATGGATCACCATGAAAAAAAAGATTCATGTGCTTGATGGTGAGACACCAAAATTCTCCATGAAGCTAAGGGGAACTGTTGGGTTGATTGATCATTTCCATGGGCTATCACTTCAGCATGCTAACCAGCTAGCCCTGGCCTGTACTGTCTTTTAACAGCACTTTTACCTCGAGAGGCGATGGTGAGTCACTGTAGCATCCAGCCTGCCCTCAGCCCATCATGAGAGGACAATGAAGTAGTGCTACAGCCCCCGGTTAGTGGCAGAGTAAACACATTGCCCAGTCGCCAGAGGAAAATGTCCACACTGGATGTTTCTGCAAACTGTTAATACAATTAATTTGTACATTCTATACATAGCATATCAGCATTTTTAAAGTAATGTAGTATATGAGCAGATTTTGCTGTCATGTGGTGGAGGGGATGGTGGATTGTGTGACATCTAGCCAAGATGGCTGCCAAGCTGCAGACCACTGCAGACAACAATTTGAGGACAACAAACACTGGTTGTTTTTTGGCAACCGTTTGCAGCCTCCACTGATGTTTGTGGTATCAAACATGGGTGCTTTTTTTATTGTACCTGGGTTGTTTTTTTTTAATGAACCTGGGTGTTTTTGGGGGCAAATCCTGGTATTTCCCAGCTTTGTTTCTCAGCAGTTTTTGTGCCACCAAACATTGGGGTTTTAGGCCAATACATGATCTTTACCAAACCATAACCAAGTGGTTTTTGTGAGTAAACTTAACAACACCTTCACCACAAAGTTTTAATGTATGCACTACAAAATAATGTACAATGTAATATATGTGTGGTTTGCAGAAACATACAATGAAAACACTTTTTCCAGCGATTGGGTTGAAATACAAAAGCAAAGCAAAGATATACACTAACAAGCAGCAAAACAAGAGTAAACAAGACAGCTCCTGTCGAATAAAGAGATTTGATTTGATGCTGAACTTGCAGTTTCTTGTGGATTGATAAGAATGGTTGTACATTTTACAAGTATGAGTATCATCCAAATAAAGTGTGTCAATATCTGACTTGTGATGAAGGAAAAAATTCTCATTTGGGTAGCTGTGCTCAAACTCTTATTCTTCTGATCAAAAATGATCTGAAGCTCAATCCTGAGATTGTTGTGTTGATAGTCTTCTCAAAAAATAAATATAACAAATTCTGGTGAACCAATATCAATTTCACACTTAAAATAACAATTCTGGTTGTGTCCCAACCAGTTTTGATTCAAGTCACACCCTCTTATGATCAACCCCCCCCCCCTGCTCAGAATACAGATATTGATAGAAATATTTTAGTCAGTTGAGCAGATACTGATAATGGTGTACCTGCTCATGCCTGCTAATAAGTAATGCTAACATCTAATCTTGGCTGTTTAGGGAAATGTATCTTTAGACTAATAAAAACAAAACCCGCACCTAAAAACATTTCAAATGGCGTCGATACGGTTTTAATGTGGCTGTTTTCCTGCGGCTGTGGTCTTACTAAAACTAAGCAAAACAAGCTATAATGTAACTATGGGCTGATGCCACATTATATATTGTAAGATAGAAGTGTTATTTTGAATAGCACTTAGAGTTTCAGCACTGATGTTGGGAGTTGGCTTTTTTTTAATAACTGATGCCTGCAAATTCAGATTGTATAGACCCAGTATTGGACCAATGAAATGCTGCCCCCTATCTATTTCGAGCATGTATTACACATTGCACTTTTAAGCTGAAGCTTATTTTTTTATGTACATCATAATGCAGAATATGGCCTTTCAGCAGGTAAGTATTCAGTATCTATTGCTCACTGGTGGGGTAGCAGTTACGGTGCGTGCAGTACTAAGAACCTGGTAACTTGGAGCTAGAACATACAGTATAGTCCCACTGATGTTAAAAGTCAGACCAGGAACTCGGTCTCTCCTGTGGAGAACTTTTGAGAAGGGAAATCCTCCCCAGAAAGGGGAGAAGATTTATGAAATGTGTTACTCAAGCAGATATACTGTCAACTCAGCTGACTTTTTACTCAAGCTGGTGTAAAATAAGTGCCTAGGAAAGAGTTCTTAGGTAATTGTTAGTTTTGTTACTTATTACAACATCAAGCTTCTCTTTATGATGTTCAAAGTTCATAAAAAAGAGCTGCAAAGTAAAATATATCACATGCAATATAGATCATTGTAGATCTTGACATACTGTTTGCAAACATTTGGCACTGTAGTTTGTGTTTCCTTGCCTTCATCTATATTCACTTTCATTCTAGTGTCTCTATTTAGCTCACATGCTTTGAAACTGTGGATTATATTTGACTCCAAGTACATCTCCAGCTGTATATTCTTCTGTCTATGAATAATTGATCTGATGTTTTTTGGAGACACTATCTGTTACGTTTGCATTTGGTGCCCGGGTTTGGCGCAGCCCCCCACAGCTAACACTGGCATTTTATCTCCTGACCTTTGATGTTGTTTTTAATGTTCTTTCTGTTGAAACATAAAAAGAAAACCGCTCCAAGTCTTTGTTACTGTCACCTAAATCCAACCAGTGTTATCTTGACTGTGTTGTCACTTCTTATCTGCTTTTTCGCGGCTGGTTGGGTTGAGCAAGTCTCTGCCAGGCCCTATCTCCTGGATGCCACGACCTTATTGTCTGCGGAGGCATGGAAGACCTTGTCACGAGAGTGTGCACCAGCAGCTGCTCAAATGCACCATGGGATTTAAATAACACCACTGCCCTGCTGAGAAGGTGTAGCTTTTTGATCAGAGTCAAAGTTGGAGGCGTTGCACTGATCTAAAACAGGAATATAAGTTTCTTTCTTTTATTTTTTTTTAAATTAAAGATAAATGCAAAATAGAAAATGTGTAAAAATGATGAGTATTTCATAACATTTTTACATTTTAACAAATTGAAGTAGCTTTGGCCATGGCAAAGTCCATTTACTCTTTGGTATCTACAGCACCTCAAAATTTGTACTTATTCAATGTAATATTTGAACATCTATCTGATGCATCACTATGCCTGAGCACAGTTTCTTAAGTAATGAAGTAGGGAGGGAGGTAAAACTGAACACACTGAACATGAACATTGCAAAGAAACAATTATCAACTAGCCACACTGCCTCGCGGTTGTAGGCCTCCGTGAACCAGTCAAGTAACAGTCGAGTCACAGTTTACATCCATGTCTGCCCAGACTCACGTGTAGCCATGACAGGAGACAGTACTTCAAATATGGATGTTGCCACAAAGGAGCTACGTATTCTAAAACGTGGATGCTTCACACACATCTTCAATCCGGCAGCACAGAAGACAATCAGCACAGTTTCATGACAGGCACCTAAGATTAGAGTCATCAGTTCAGTATCTGACCAAATGTCTCCCCTTCTGTTCCTGAGTTATGACATTGAAGAATGGTCAGAAAAGTGTGAACACAATGATGTCACAGTGAAGGTGACCTTTGACCTTTTGGATATAAATGCTAATTACTTCATCATTTTATACTATCAAACAGTTGTGTGAAATTTTGTAATAATTAGAGTATAAACTCTTGAGTTATGACCCGAAACATATTTTGTGAGGTCACAGTGATTTTTGACCTTTGACCACAAATCTATAATCAGTTAATCGTTGAGTTCAAGTGGACATTTGTGCCAAATTTAAAGATATTCCCTCAAGGCCTTCTTGAGATATCACATTCACGAAAATGAGATGGATGGCTGTACGGACAAATGTACTTATGGACAGAGTTAAGAGTTAAAAATGTCCATGCAAACAATGTGGAAATTTCTGTAAGACGTGAAACATTGATGTAATTTTGAGTAAGGGTGAGTACAAGACAAAGTTTTCAGGGTGTAAGTTGCTGTGAAAAAAATAATCCATTAACCCCCCATTGTGTTAGGTTGGCAGCAGATACATCAGATTTGGTTATCTAAATATCTCAGCAAACAAAGCCAACCAATCTCCATGGCTGGATACCAATATAGAGGTAATTGAAAACATATGGTCTTATGGGTAAACAGACCCTTTAACACAGGTGAAGTTTTGAAAATACAGAAACAGACTGTGTTGCATTGGCATCAACTCCCCAAGTGCACACTGCCTTTGTCAAACTTGTAATGCTCCTTACAGCAGCCCCCTGCTGTGGGATCCGGTGGGACCTGTCTACAATATCATGTGATTAGTTGTGTTGCCTTGTGGGAAAACATGTCCACCTCTCTTTCTGCTTCAGTGCTTCTGTTTACATCTACCTACTAACATCTTGTGGTCAGCACATCACACCTCTGCCAGGGAATGTCAGCAAAGGAAAAATACAGAGCCGCAGAGAGCTCGATACATTTGTATGCAGCAACACGTCTTGCTTGACATGTATACAGTAACAATCGCCCACTATAAGAAAGAAAGAGGGAAGGAGAGAGAGAGACATGAAAAGCTGGTGAGTCTCATCCCTCCTTTCCAGTCTGAACATGTACAGAGCTTTCTATTCCCTAAGCTCAATGCCTCTGCTTTTGATCCTGTCAGCTCTGCGCGGCTCTCTCGGACGGGTCACCGGATGAGAGCTTTGGGCCTGGCTCCTCCACAGGGAAGAAACCTGGACCTCAAAGAGAGGTCAGAGAGAGAAACTCAAACCCAGGGTCCTCGGGGAGAGGAGACAGACTGCTTATCAGAGGCTTATCAAGCCATGGAGGGTTATATGCACAGTCAGGCCTCTGAGAATTGGTATTAAAACTGAAGAGGTAAGAAGGAGAGCGAAAGGGAAGGGAGAATGAGGGACGGGAGGAAGAGGGTGTGATGGGTCAGCAAGGGGAGGTTGGGTCTCTGAGGGAGAGAATTAAAGAGATTAGTTTTAGATGGGATGAGCTTCATTGTCATCAAGCCAGAAATGTCTTTGTCTCTTTAATCAGCTTCTCGCCCTTTTTCTGAAAACACAGAGACAGAACAAGAGAGAATTGTTGGGATTACTTCTATTCCACGACTATGAACACTTGAGGGGGTATTTAATTTTCATTAGAGGCCCTGATGCTCATCAAGAAATTCAATATGTGTGTGGAGCATCACGGGGGCTCAGCGGCTCACACCGTATGAATTCCAAGTCTGTTCTGTGTGGAGTTTGTATGTTTCCCCGTCTTCAGTCAGATCCCACCTTCCATGTTCCAAATATATGTGGACTGAAAAATAATATGTGGATGTGACCTCATGGACTGGAGGGGAAGGCATAAAGCGTTGAGAAATGCAGCCTGGTTTCTAAAGGACCAAGTCAGAGAACACAGTTCACAGAAATCAAACAAAAATTAAGCTAAAGGAGACAAAACTATGATTTTTAAAAGTGAGGGGGGACATGTCCCAAAACAGTACAGCTGGACAAAATCGTTTCCCCTTGTTGATGACTTTGTAAAAGGGTCACAGGAATATATACACCAAGAGATCTCTATGTTCATTTTTATGTATGATTTTATGTTTTGATTTTTAAATAGAATAATATCCGGCTTTGATGGCTGATGTCTAATCAGTACCCCTGAAAATACCCCCCAAAGTCTTCACTAATTCACCATGTTGAAGTGACTTAAAAAAAAAATTAAAAAATCTGTCACCAAAACAGACAAACAGCCATGGGAATAAAAGCAGGTGTCTGTTCTCTCCAGATCACCATATTGTTCCCTTCTCTTCTTCCTCTTCTTTGATGTTCAGGCAACAAACGGTTAAATTACCTTCCTCAGCTGTCAGCTGTCTGTATGACTGTGTGTTTTCCCTCCAATGGACTGGAAACATGTCGAGGATGTTTGCTCAGCTTCCACCCTGTAGATAGACTTCAGTCTGCAATGATACGATTAAATACAGAACATTATCAGGAATTGATATGTTCTTCATCAAACACAGGGATCCAATACTGAGGGACTAATGTCCTTAACGAAGGGGCAAAGGCCAAATATGAATATCTTCATGATATGAATCATAACAAACAGCAAGTTTTGCAGTTATATTGCTTTTTTCCCGTCACCTGTCACAATGTCACAAACTGCTCCCACTCCCACTGCTTCCTCTTTGAGTCATAACTTATCTGAACACACAGGCATCATAACCAAACAATCAGCAGAACTCTGCAGTTTAGAAATCATAAAAAAAAAAACTCTCCATATCTTGGCTCATAGTCATCACATTTGGAGTTTTTCTTTGGTATCAAAAATAATTTGTTTGTACAGTGCAAACAGGAGCTGTTGCATCAGGGCAGCATGGCAGATTTGCCAAAATATAAACAGTTTGGCTATAGGCCAAAAACACAGAGCTGTAGACAGTTTTCAGTTTCATATTCAGATGTCGAGCGAGGTCTCTTTTCAAAAACTTTTAACCAGATTTATTGTGCAGTGGAAGATGAAGCATAATTGGTGTCCCACTGGTGTTATTTTTACCTCATGATTAGATATTGAAGCCGGCTACCTTGCATGACTTCACAGCAGACAAGAAGCTGCCAAGCTGAAGTTAGGCCTCAAAAGTGCATTCGACTTGGTCAAGGCAGTCAGTAAGTTGTTTTTTAGACACGTTTTCATTTTCATCAGGACTGCCTTCGATTGCATGCTCAAAAATCATGCAATGTGGCAAAATGTCTTCACCTACGATATGTACAACCTATGATTTTTATATAAAATCATGTAATATGACCCAGTGCAATTCTGACTCGCATTTCCCCCCGAACCTTCTGTTTTATTTCCACTCTTCATTTCTGCTTGGACCATTAAAGGTTTCACAACTTTTATTTAGACTCAGTTTAGATGTGTAATGAAGCTCTAGCAAAAGTTCAGTCAGGAAGACGATACTTTTTCTGCTCAGGCTGTAAGTTTCTTTCTCACCCTGCCATTCACTCCTTGCACGCATGCTCTCTCACTAGGCATCATTGTCTGGGTAGGTTAATTGAGTCATCAGCTGATTCACAATCAGCCAATAGCACAGCAACACACCTTCTCTATCAGCCTATCATCTTACTGCTCCTTATTTTAAATATGGTTCTTTCTCTGCCGTAGTTCTTTCTTGCTGCCACCGTGCGTGCCCTCCACCTCCCCATCACCACCCAGTTTGTACGGATTCATCAGCCTCATACGCCTCAGCAGTCAGCAGCCTCAGAGTCATCAGCCACCACCACCACCAGTGTCTGGACTCCATGGGGGGATTTTTCCTGCAGCCGCTCAGACGTCCCTCGATCACAAAATATTCCCTCTGGTGTCCTAGCACCAAAGACTTCTGTTAAATCTTAATCAGCACAAATTATCTGTTAATCTGTACATTCACATTCTGTATTATTATCTTTACTTCACTCTCCTGTCTCTCCTGATTGAAATACATGCAGAGATGGGGTTCATCATATTTCATTCATTCCAGCAGCAAAGTTGTCTCTTAGTCAGTGAAACATCTCAACATCTAGTGGATGGATTGGCATAAAATTGTGCACAGATGAGCTAATTGTTCCTCGACTATGTACCATAATGACTTTGATGACCCTTTAACTTTTCTCTCATTCACACCATAATTAGGTCAAAATTTTAATTTGTCCAATATTTTGGTTGGTTGGCTAAATTAAAGCTGGCAAATAAATTAATAGTTAGCAAATCTTAGCATGCTAAGACACTAAACTATGATTGTAAATGTGATACTTACATTGTCATTGTGAGCATGCTGACATTTTGCACAAAGTGCCACTGTGCCTAAAAGAGTACTTCACCCACAAAATAGTCATTCATCTGTCAGTTACTCACCCTCTGTTACATTAAATTTGTGAAGAAAGCTTTGTTTTTCCTCTCATGCCTCTATGATGAACGAAGAATCCAAAAAAGGATAAAATTCGTTCAAAGACAGCACAACTATATCAAAACATCTGTTTACATCCTCTCACACAACTAATGCAGTATAATATGTATATGCAGCATATACATGAGGATATAATATGCTCATTATATATGCTCAGCACTTCCCAAACACATGCATCACTACATGCAACACATATAGCGTGCCGGGGTGTGCTACTTGTCTGTGTGTGAGACTGTTAGGCAGAACTGAATTAAATGGTAAGCAAAAATACATGTGATTGGAAAGTACTGAGTATATGACTAAGCTTGTGCACTGATGTTTTGGTATAGTCTTGCTATTGTTTAATGCAGCCCCCTTTTACATCAATTCATCTGTGTTTTTGGATTCTTTGTTCTCCATGGAGGCATGCCAGAAAAACAAAGTGTCCTTCACAAATGCAGTGTAACACAAGGTGAGTAATTGATATACAAATGATCATTCTGTGGTAAAGTATACCTTTAAGTACAGCCACATGTATCCATTAGCATGTTAGACTCTTGCTGTGGAATACAGAGGCACAAATACAGATAACAGCTTTGTGCTACACCTCTACTGGCCACCCTACACTGAATGTGAGCTGATCAAAATCAAACTTAACGTTACATCTGAACCTCTGCAAACGCTTCCTCCTGTTTCTCCATTTGCTAGAGGGTTAATAGCAGTTCTGACTTCGACAATGTGTATGTGTGTGGGTAAGCTTTTGAATTCTGTGTTGCACCTCATGATGAGATAGACTCTTGATCCTCTGAATAAGCATGACAGGATAGAGAGCAGCTCGTACAGAAACAGCGACACACAGTAAGCTCCCTTTTAGCCTGCACTAATGATGCCTGATTGGCTATAGCTAAAAGATGCAACCATAACTGTATTGGGGCCAATTATATCATCTTTCCAGCAGGGATACTGAAGTATATATTGTGCTTGAAGAAACCAGCCAGAGAAAAAAATGCCTTACAGATACACAGATGTGAACATCAAACTGCATCAATATCAAGGCTGGGAGAGTGGAGGCCTCGGAGTCCTGCGGGGATTCAAAGAGACTGTTTTAGTAGCAAAGGGAAAACAAACATTCTCCTTGCGAGGAAGGCAGAGCACCAAAAGCTCAAAATAGAGACATCATTCCATATCCCCCCTTCATTTCACACAGGAAAAAGGATAGAGTTACGCTTCTGCTGTGTTTCCGCAAAATGACTTAAGTTTAAAATGTTTTGATGAAGCAAGAATTCAAAGTTGACCAAAGAATGCCAAAGCTGTCTTCCTCAGTTACAATAGCTTATCCCAGGGTGTTTCTGTTTGTTTAGCTGCAGAGTTCAGGGTCTTACAGAGCTCACGGTGCTTAATCCAACACGCTAACTGTGGCTGTCACACCAGAAAATCCTGTAACTACACAACGCCTACACTGCAGTCTTATTCCGCTCAAACCCTTTCTATTTTCTACTTGATGACTCTATTTGGTGTGTTTGTCTAGATTATCCTTCAGGACATATTAACTGTCGTTGTTTCATGGTTTATTATAAATAGTTTGTCAGACATTGTGTGAAGGTAACAAAGCTTCTTAATCTCTCGTGAGTGAGTTTATCAAGGTGTCACAAGCATTTGGACATGGACCTAAATATCAACCATTTGCGTTTATGGTTTTCAGTATTTCTATTTAGTAAAATAGAGTAGAACTACATGGAAAGTACACAATGCAAGTTTTACATATGTAATTTGAAATGAGTTAACAGGTATAACTTCCTGTAAATTACCCAACACAGTTTTTTCCATCGTATGCTCATCCTAACTCGACAAATGCATGTCTACATATTACATGTGAGGTATCCTCCTGCGTCTGGCGCCATGTCAGTGTGCGCTTATTACATGCATTGTGTCTGTTTAAAATAAACTCTCATTTTCACAGGACATGTACAGTTTCTGCTGCTTTGATACAAACTGTCTTTTTCTGAATAAACATGCAACATGGCTAGTTTACAAAGAAAACATCATGGTTTGGCTTTACATTCACAGGAAAAGTGAAAAGGGAGCTCCTGGGTGGAAATGGGGTTTGTTGGACCCATCCACCTCCCCTCCCACCCTATAGGGACTTTCAATCTCTTCATATTATAATGCTAATGGTGGCATATCGTACCAACGTTGTTACTGGTGGCATTTCAAACTGGCAGCACTGTACAGTGACGCTACACGATGGTGTATCATACCACCATGCAAGGTGCCTTTTTGCGACAGTGCCTGACACCAAAGTCACTGACACAACAGCAATATTTGATGACTTGGAAATAAGAATGAGCTGTTTTTCTGGTGTTCATAAAATATCTCATGCAAATACTTAAAGAGGACCTGTTATTTTCATCTTCAGGTTCATATTTGTATTTAAGGTTTCTACTAGAGCATATTCATGTGCTTTAATGGTCAGAAAACACTTTATTTTCCTCATACTGTCTGAACATCTATATTCACACTCTGTCATCAGACTCCTAATGAAGCCTCTGTATCTCGGCATCTCTGCACCCTCATTGTAAAGACATGTAAATGAATCTGGACTGACGTGCTGACGTATTGCGGTAAGCGAGTTGTGTCANATGCTGTAAAGCCCTGTGAGGCAAATTCTGATTTGTGATATTGGGCTTTATAAATAAAATTGATTGATTGATTGATTGATTGATTGTAGCCATGGAATTACTGTTTGGGAGAATGCACTTTCTACTGTGAAAATCACTAATAAAAGCTTTTAAACCAAAATCTTTGCAACCAGACATGACCCATCAGGAATCTGGTCTGGATTTGAGGAGAAATTAACAACATCGGCAACCAAGTTTATATTTCTCCCTGATGTTAGCATGTAGTAGTGTAGACTAAGTAATGTAAACACTTGGAGCAGATAACCATATAAAGAAATCAAGCACACTATGTACTAATACAAAAGCTAATGATAAAGATTTTGAATGTTAGATTGACTTATTCTATATGTGTTAAATCTGGTAGTATTCTTTTAGTTCCGGGGGTCATTATAACGAGTTTGTTTAAACCAACAATAACAGATTTTTTGGTTACTTAAGGTCAAGTTGTGAGCAAAACGTTGTCATCACATTTTGAGCTGGTATGGCGCAACATGTTTGCAAACAGGGGCTTACTTATTGTACCAACACATTCTCACTCACAACTCATCAAATACCAACTATCACTGGCCCTATACATCAAACTAGGTTGCTCTAGGCACCCCTACAGCATCAGTTTTGGACATACGGGCACGGTGTGTAAATTTGCACTTGTTACATGCAAAGTGTCTTTTTTTAAAAAAAAAATTTCATAGAAAATGTACAGTTTCCTCTCATTAAATGCATACACTTTCTTTTTCGCAAAACAAACTTGGAACAAAAATTAAAAAAAAAACATTTTAATAGCGTTTTTTAGGTGTAGGCAACACAAAAACACGCTTAGGTTTGGAAACAACAAACATGGTTTGGATTTTTGACTTTTGTCACTAATGTAACGTGACGTCACGTGACATATGTCATTAGCACTATACTACACATATGTGCATACTATGTCATCCACTTCCCCTTCCCCTGACCCTATGTGGACTTTTTCACTCTTTATACAACAGCAGTTGCCCAGAGCATCAAAATACGCTGCTGTCGGGGCGACGGTAGCGTAGTGGATAGTGCCGGCGCCCCATATACAGAGGTGTTGCCTCGCTGCAGCAGTCGCGGCTCGTGACCATTTGCCGCATGTCGTCCCCCCACTCTCTCTCACTCCCCCATTTCACTCTCTCCTGTCAATTAAAGGCAAAAGCCCAAAAATAAAAAATATTAAAAATACGCTGCTGTCCAGTGCATCTCATACTGCCACTGAAAGGTGCCTTGTTGCATCGGTAGCTGACACCGAGGGCCACAGACAAAGTGTTGGTATTTGACAAGTTGGGAGCAAGACCGAGTTGTAGTTACACATCCAGCAATTGCGGAGCAACGTTATCATTCATTTGGAGTCACATTTGTGTCCACCTGATGAATGTACATCCAATATCCAATCTCTTTTAGCTATATTTAGGTCTCAAACTTCTGAGGGAAAAATCTGGCTATTTGGCCTCTGAGAAACAGCCGCCTGCTGTGGCTGAAAACATCACTGTGAGAGCGCTGAGAGTGAACCAAAGCAGTAAAGTTTTGGGTCAGACAGCTTAACAAAGAGCTGAGAGTCACTGTAAAACTCTGTATAGCTTAGGAAAGCTGCGGATTAGAATGAAAATTCTCTTAAGTGTTATTACTACAAACTACTCCATTCGCATTAGTTACTAAGCTATGATCAGACAGTCATAGACAGTTTTGTTAAATGATGATCAATAATGGGCACCCTGTTAGCTCACTGAGTGGAGTATGTACCATTATGGCTGAGTCCTTACTGCAGTGGTTTGGCTTTGAGTCTGGCCCAGGGCCCTTTGCTGCAGGTCTTCCCCTCTCTCTCCCGTCATATCCATATCTTTCTGACTGTTACAATGAAGCATGACAAATACCAAAATTACAACTTTAAAGATGTGATCAACAATTGTTACACACAGCATGTTAAACAGCATTTTGGAAAACCTGGTGTTTAAGCAAATGGTTTAAATGAAAAATTGCAATTCACCATTCAGGTAAAACATAGGCACTCACCTTGCCTTAATTTCATAACAACTCTGTCACATTTATCCTTTATCGGGGCTAATTGATACCTTCTGCAAATGTAATCAGCAGTAGCAGAATGGAGCTCTAATTGTCAGATGTCAGATGCCGAGAGAAGCACAAAAAAAAAAATAAAGAAAAACAAATACAGAACAGGCTTGAATCCTAATTTCACATATTTTACCTCTCTAATTCCAGCCCAAATTCCAGGCTGTTTATTTTACAGTACTGAAAGTTAAGTCAGGTTGAAGGCCATGGAGCGGCATTACTTTTGAAGATGTAGTCTGTGGTAGATATTCATGGATTATAGTTTAGAGGCTGAATCTTTCTGACAGCAAAGCCATGCGATAAACCTCCAATACTGCAGATAAGACTGCAGTAAGTTAACGTTCTGCTAATGTTACACTGGTAGTGCCAGTAGATATGGCTGGAATAAAGATTTTAATTATTTACACAAAGTGAAACATCAAAACACTTTGCCAAGGAGAGAGCCAACAGGTGCAGAAGGGCGGTAAAGGTCATTTTTCCGATGTGATTATGTTTTAACATTCATGTTCCCATCATCAAAAAGCCTCAGTCCCTCAATCAGTATTCCATCTGGCAGCCGCGCCGCAAATCAACCAATCACAATTAGCGTGCGCGTCTTTCCAAAGTGTTTCATCTTGTTCCTCTGTCGCTGCTAATATGAAACCTTCCGTTGTAAAGCATTGACTTTTGCTAAAGGTATGACTGAGCAGGATGTTAATAAGCACAAGATGGTTTGCCTTCTCGTTGCTGTTGTAAAAGCATCAGGCACCTGCACTCTCTGTCTGTCTCCCAACACCTCGGCTCTTCCTCTATGAGAGATGGCAGATCTAATGGGAGCCAATATGGGCCAATGGTTAATGCATGAGAGACGGTACTTTAGACTAATGGCAGCTGCAAAGTGCAAAATCAGGCCAGATGAGGAGAAAGAGCAGCAAGAGGCAAAAAGTGAGGGAGAGGGAGAGAGATGACAGAGAAAGAGACTGAAAAAGAATGGCAGACGGCAGGAGAAAAAGTGAGCAGAGTTGATGTGACATAAACTTTTGAGTGGAGGTGGAGGGCAATCTGGGGCACAGTTTTAAAGAAGGAGGACACGTGTAAATTAGTAAAATTGTGTTGTAACTCAAGTTTTAAGCCTTTCTTGATAATAATAAACCGTACATTATTCATGGCTACATTTTTATTCAGTGTAATAAATTATTGCAAAACGGAACATTTAATATTCTATACAGGACAATAATTAAATAGCTGCTATTTGTACAGTAACTCCAAATAGTCTTTAATCATGACAGAGCAAGACCCCCAGACTAAAACTTTGTAGTCATTCTGCGTCTCTGTGTTTGTTTGACGTTTCTTTGTGGTCGCTTTTGTCTCTTTTTAGGTCCTATAGCCTCGTTTCCACCAAACACTTTCGGTTTAGTACCTTTGGAACCAAAAGTAACCCTTCAGACATGATCCGTAAACCCTAGCTTTTCCACCGGAAACACATACCCTTAAATGTGAGCAGGGTTGTCGTCACTCACTGCTCAGTCCAGCACTCACTGCATATCCTCTGCAAAATCAAAAAAGACTTTCAACCTGACTTCAACTTAAACATCAGTGACTTGTGACTTCACTTTGATTTGAGACTTTTGACTTGAAAATACTTGATACCCATCTCTAAGCCCTAAGATTAAAAAGGATGTTATTTAAAAAGTGTGCCAAGGCACAATTTATTTCCCTTCATTTCCTAAATCAGCTAACATTGACATTATTTATTCCCAGCAAGTCACACCTGAATTACCCAAATCCACTTTGTTTGATATCTGGATCGAATATCGGCCCCGATATCATCAAAATAGATGGATCGGGTATTGGAAAATGCAACCTATACCTGAGGCGATCCTTTCCCTTGAAATCTATTGCGACGTGAGCTATGTCATGCGTCATTGAGCGAAGGAGAGAATCTGCTGTGTGGAGGTATTTCACACTATTTCAACTGCTGTTGCACAATTGTTTATTTTTGTTAAAAATAAATATTTCATCACTACATTAATCTGTTTCATCTTGTTTTATTTTATCTTAGGAAAGAACTGTGTAGTCATCAATGCCTGATGCCTCTAGTCTTTTCTGTTCTACATGTAAAGGTACATAGCTTTTTAGGTCAACCATGGTATCGGATCGGTATCGGGTATCGGCCGATACTCAAAGCCACAGCATCGGGATCGGGATCGAAACTGGAAAAGCTGGATCGGTGTATCTCTAGTTTGAACCAATCTGACAGCATCCAGTTAAGATCCTGGAGAGAACCATAAAGAACTAACGTTAAGCTACTGAGCTCCAGTTGGAAAAAATGATACCAAAGATAAATTTGTTTACCTGCAAAAATTACGCAGTGGTCAAGAAAAGGCAAGTTTAACTTCAAAATTACAGACGAAGACTCAACAACTTCCGATTTTATTGAACATTTGAAGTTGCACAATGAGCAGTAAGTCATGGTAAATATTAACATAGTTGGTGAGCTAATGCTTAGTTAATGTAAGCTTAACAGCTAAGTAACTTTTTATGAAACTTAATGATTTCTGTAAAAAATATTAGCATTACATTTGTGGAAGAGTGAATTATGACTTGTTCCAGACTTGAACCTCAAAGTTAAGGATTTGGGACATGACTTGGGACTTGAGTGTGAAGATTTGAGACTTACTTGTGACTTGAAAACAATGACTTGGTCCCACCTCAGCTAACCAGCCAAATATCTTTCTTCCTCTGACTCCAGTTGGGGAGACCAGTCAGATTCCGGAGGGGAGGCGTGCCACCCCTCTGCTGCATGTGGGGTGAAATGGAGATAGGAAGCACAAGACATTATGGTGATGTGATGTCAGTCCACTCCAATCTCCCAGGTCTGCCTGCATTCAAAGGTTTCAGGTTGCTTGAGGGTAAAAGGAGGTGCCGGTGCCCAGAGCCGCGTCATGTCTACAGAGGTAACAGATAATAAGGAGTGGGTGTCTGACAGATGACCTGTATTAGAAAACCACGTCCCAGCCATGCAGCCAGAAAAAGAGCGTATGATAGGTGTGGTGGGAGCTGAGCGGGGGCGCAGGAAATATTCATGACTCACAAACTAAATGACTTTAAGGAAACCTTTTTACACAGCAGCATTCATCAAGTGTTAATGAACAGCTGAAAGGGTACAAATGCAAATGCAGGGACTGGGAATGGGAAAAGAGAGACAGATGGAGAGACGGAGAGAGAAAGGCAAAAAAGAGAGAGAGAAAACTATCATCGCTGTGATAAATGAGGGTGGTGGCAGAAGCCCTCAGGCGATCACTCAGTCACTGAGACAGGCTTCTGTGGCCCTAACTTCATTATCATGACACAGTCACATCAACACACTCCTTCAGATAAGAGCAGAGCAGAACTCGGCTCTAGAAAGGATCAGTTAAACTGGTTGGGGTTCAGTGGCTTGTCACAGATAGAGAGGATGGCTTGGTTCTATTCAGGCTTTAAAAAACCTGTCAAGGCTTCTGGTTAATTCTCTGGAAATCTTGACATACTGCATGTAGGGGTTACACTGATTTTAGCTTTTTAAAAAATCTTAAATTATGATCATGACTTATGAATTATTAATGATTTTTCATTATCAGAAAGGACTATATAACATCCTGGAAAACTTGCTGCAGCTAAATGTCCTATGCTGGTCTGAATACTGTTTGGAGAATTAATAGGAATTCTAGAAAATATATTGCGTGAAACTCGAACTTGTTGGAGTTGGCGGGTACTAAGGACTGGACCCAGGCCATATGAATAATGCATTTCAAAATGTATAGTATTGGCAAACAAGATCTCTGAACTAAATCACAAAATAGGTGTTTGCCGTTGCTTTCCACAATGACCCCATGTAAATGTGGTAAATACTAGAATGTACCCACCCAATAGGAGTATTTTGCTTAGCCCTACTCTGCTGTTACTATCAACCATTTCACTAGCATTGCACTACTAGTCAACAGCTTGGCCCCATGTTTATTTCAAGCTGCAAACCTTCAGGGCTAAAAAGTGAAGCTGACACTTAAAGGGGCAAAAAGCGAAATCGTTTCACCGCTAGGTTTGCTGTTGTGCACTGCCTGTAGACCAAAACAGAGTGTGTCATAAGCCACTCCTCCCTCTACCTCTGCTCTCTACGCCCCACCCCCCACTCGCCTCGTTACCTATCTGCGTAGCCGAGCACGGCAGCACCTCCACGGACTATTACATCCAGACAGTCCCGGTGTTTCTTCCGCAGGCTCCACTTCACTCAGCTGCCCGATATACCCGCTGCTTCTTCCAACTTTAACCTGAATAACAAACCAGGGCTCAGTGCTCTGGTTGGATCCAAATGGAGAGCCGGGGCTAGCTGGGAAGCTAGCGGACACAAACACACCACCGCACAAGTATAAATGCTCACAATGGTGTAGGCCACGGGCACTTAAGAAGAAAAGGACACTATCGGCAGACAGCTTGTTACTCAAAGCGGCCCACTGGCTTTGTTTTTCAGCCCCAGAGATTGCCTCTTGATTTGAACCATTATACATTTTCACACATTATACATTTTCCAGTCAATCAAGACTTATTTTCTTTTATTGCACATTCTATTAAATCATTTAGTTTAGTTTTTCATTCACATTTTTAATTTTAATACAATAATGTATTCCAGAGTTTTCACTTGCTGACTTAAAGGGGCAAAAAGCAAAATCGTTTCACCGCTAGGTTTGCTGTTGTGCACTGCCTGTAGACCAAAACAAAGTGTGTCATGAGCCATACCTCACTCTACCTCTGCTCTCCAACACCCCCCACCCCACTCGCCTCGTTACCTATCTGTGTAGCCGAGNGGGCGAGGGAATAAAACCTAAACAGCCAACTTAGTTTGGCTTAGTTTAGCAGTTAGTGATGTCTTTCACTCACTCTCGGTCTCTGCTGTGTTTAGCTATTCCCCTGCCTACTTCAATGATGATGGTACCTGTAATAAATGTAATATATTTGCTGAGATGGAGGCGAGGCTCAGTGACTAGAAGAGCTGGTAGAGGCGCTCCATAGCTGTAAGTTACTCCAGTAGCCAGTGGCAGCCGACTAGTGCTAACTCCAGGAGCTAACGCTAACTCTTCTCCAAATTCAAAAGGACCCATTTCAAATGTTTATGTTGTCAAGTCTGAAATGGTCTACATGCTGGGATTAGCGTGTTGAAGTTGTGGGCAGTTAGGCGCAAAGAGGTCATGAGTTGAGTTTATTCCAGCCAATCACAGCACAGTAGGGCAGGACTACATGGAATGCTCTTGCCTGTGGGTAAATAGCATCTATAAATACTTAACTGACCT
Organism: Epinephelus moara; assembly: GCF_006386435.1. Classification (NCBI taxonomy): domain Eukaryota; kingdom Metazoa; phylum Chordata; class Actinopteri; order Perciformes; family Serranidae; genus Epinephelus; species Epinephelus moara. The sequence goes on from NC_065515.1 coordinate 35,475,558, forward strand.
GGAAACTTACATAGTTAGGGCAACAAGGCAGTGCCTTAAAAACCTTTTCATACGACCAATAAATCAACAACAACAACAACAAAAAAGATTCATATGACTAATCTGCCCCCTTTTTGGTTGGGTCAGGTCTAGGCACAAAAAACACCTGTTAAATTGATTTAATTGTTATTTGGTGCTGTAAAAACAAGCTAATCTAAAACTGACATATCATGTCAGAACAAAGTTATTATGGCAAACAGTAGCCTACTTAAACATCCAGCATACACAGGACAGCTTTAGCATTCATCAACTTGATGAATATGAGTCCAGTATTTACTTTCCTTTTAGCTCTGTTTTGGTCTCCACCACCTCTTGAGGGAAATATTTGTCCCTTTAGCTTCTTAGTGATCCACTATGTTCAATATGTGTTTTATTTTTTTTTTTCAGTTAAGAGTGCTTTCCTCTGTACTTTCCTCGTATTCCAGCACGCAGTTTGGCCTGCAGTATCATACTACCCTCTGGGTCTTACATGTAGCTCTGAGAATCAAATCTGTGTTCCAGTTTAAAAGGTGAACAAGGATACTTTTTATTTCTTATTGGCCAGGAGACCACTTCGTATTCCATATCAACCCATGCAGAACAGTTCCACTTGGCGTCCTTCAAAGAATCCAGTGCCAGCAAACAAGGCCTTGCGCCTTGAGCCATGGTATTTATTATAATTGGAATTCATATCCAATTTTGCACCAGTTGTTTCATCTTTGTCAATTTTGTCCCTGGGTTAATTTTGCTTTACATCGATTCCCATCCTCCTGGGCGATTTGCAGCAATCTGTGTCTGATTACTCCCAGTTTGACTGATGAGGTGCAGTGGCCTCCCGCGCCTTTGGTCTTATAGTAAAACCGACACAGGGGGTACTGTAAGATATGAAGGCGCCTCAAAGCATATAAATCTGTGACCATTTGACTTTGAGTCATCAGAAAATCAAAGTCTACTCATGGGCTGTGAAGTGTGCTTAACGTGGTCAACAGGGATGACTTGAAGAGGCTTTCAAAGGTTAATCAATGGGAAAACGCAATCTTACTAATGCTTTGTGTTGCCTGTTTTTATGGTAGCATAACAAACATAAAGGTAATGAGGGGAATAGTTTCCATGGTGGCTAGCAAAGCTGTAAATTCTGAGCCCAAAGATACATTTAGCAGTTAATTGAAATGTGGGAGGTGGGAATATAAAAGGTCCATATCAAATATTTATGCTGTGAATTAGCCTCTTTTCAAATGTGAATGAGAACATTGCATAAAATATGCATGAGAGGATAGGTCATTAGGAAGCAGCTTCCACCATTTTTAGCTCACTGGGAAAATATGGGGAAAGAGAGAAACAGAGCAAACAAGGTATTAGGGAAAATAGTGTTCAACATCAAAAGGAGATGCATTTAAATTCCATACGCGACATATATGTATTTATGTACCGTACGCTCAAGTGTAGAGGAGAATATACATGTTTACATTACATTCTGCTGTCATCTAACCTTCAAGCACAGATGGTGATGAGATGAGTTTTCATTTACACACACCCATCATTGATTTCTGACTATGCTAGATACCAAAGGGCTCTTACTAATACCAGAAATGAGCGGTTGTGACAAAACTGCCCCCCAAATTACTGACATCTGTGCAAAGCAAGAAAAGGTTATCTCGGAAAATGTAATCATCATAAAGCCAATGAGGCATTCAGACCACACAGCTCACTGGCAGAGGGGGAGCCAGGTCCAAATGTATTGCCGGTGTTTAGAGCAGGTGTTTGTAAATGCTCAGGAAATTAAAGCACTCTAAATAACACGGGGACTGCAATGTGAACTGTTGTGCAGTGAAAAGGACTGCAAGTGTTCTCTTTATGGAGTAATATTGAAAGATCTACAGTTTCATTTTAGATCTGTCTGTTAAAACAAATAGAATAAAGGATAAAACAAGAGTAATTCATGATGTAATTAGGCAGCAGTTGCTACAAGAGGACCATCCATTCTGCTGTTAAAAAGAAAACAAGACTAAGGACCTTATTTTCGTGGCAGTGCAACGATCAACCAGAGCAGCACTCTGACTGTTTTTTTTCTGACCTTGAGATCTGCTTTGTGTGGTATTTTGGTGCCAATCACATGGTTCACAGGTGGAAGGGCAAACAGGTGGCAGGTTCATTCAAATGAGGCAGCACAAAGCAAGGTGTTGATATTTTGGTGGAAATTAGGTCTTATACTTTGAACTGAGAATAGCAGCGTAGTCATCAGAAGGAAGTGTTGGCATTGTGCTTCATGTAAACCACGGATACGTTATATTTGTACCTTATATCAACGTTTCTAAAGTGACACAGTACATGAGCTGACTTTGTGAGACAATAATGGATAGTTGGATACCTTGGCGAGATGCCTGCCAAATACCACTGTTCTGAAAAAACAAAACCAATTTTTTCAGAGTCATTGCTGTAATTCCAGTGGCTATTTAGCTACCAAACATGGGTGTTTTAAGTAGACCATGTATTTCCATCGGGGGAAGTGCCACAAAACAGAGGTTTTCTTTTTTTTTTTTTTAACCAAGACATTTGCTGTGTTTCCAGTGGTTGTGCCACAAAACTCAGGTATTTTAGGCCAAAACAGATCTCCTCATCACAACCAAGTGATTTTTGTGCCTAAACCTAAACACAAGTTTACCACAGCATTGTTGAAACATAGAGAAACATAAAGTTTGAACATTCACTACATAATAATGTACATATGTGACGTATCTGTGGTTTGCAAATATGTACAATGACAACATCTACTCTGGTGATTGGGTTGAAAGTTTACATCTAAGAATCAGGGCTCTTTCTGCTGCAGCATCGATCTGCTACCACTTTGACAGTACGGGGGGGAATCGCCAGAGGCCCCATGATACGACATTATCACAATGCTTAGGTCACAATACGATATTATTGCGATATCGTGATATGCTGAGTATTGCGATAAAAAATATTGCAAAATACTGCAATTTACCTTTTTTTCCAACTGCAATTTATTTCTCCAAAGGAAAACTTTGTCAACATCAGTTTTACCTAATAAGATAAAGATATCAGTATTTTTATCTGACTTTAATCATTTATCATTAATCATCTCTCACATACCTGGGTTCACGTGTTTCTAGTATAACAAAAGCCATCGTTTTCAACAATGCTGTACGAACTCAGGTCATTGCACATTAAAACAGGTGATGGACTTTGTTGTTTTCTTTGGTCTCTCAGAGTTGGATGGTAGTTTTGTCAAGCTAAGTGTGTCCAGTGATGGTTGATTTTTCGGCAACGCAGGTTTAGTGTTAGCTTGACCCTCAGCTCCTGGATGGTGGAGTGGTCAGTGAGCCCGCATGTTCATAGTGTTCCTAGAGTATTTTATTCACATATGACACAGCTTGCAAATCGCATGTGTCATATCCAAATCCTCCATTCCTTCTGTGTTAAAAAATCCAAAATAAGTCCAGACGTTTGATTTAAACGGTGCCTCTCCGGTGCCTCCATCTTTGTTTTGATGAACTTCCTGCGGATGCCGCTGACCTCAACCAGTAAAGAAAAAATCAGCACCATCTAGTGGACCAAAAATGCAACTGATTTTATTATTCTAGTACCAATTGTATTAAAATGTGTATTTGCAAAAAAAAAAAAAAAGAAAAAGAAATTATGTATATAAGAAGAGATCGATACTTGGTGAGATACTATGCTGTATCAATTTTTTCCCCACCCCTATGTGACAGCAACAGCAAACATAATACTTGGAGCAAATGAACAAAAATGATGGAGTAATTTCTAAATCTGAATAAACCATTTTTATTAATCACTCTTTGATGAGTAGTTTAAATATTAAGAAGCTGGATAAAAACAAGGTTATGTGCCAGACTATCTCCAGGCTGCCAGGAAATCTTCACACAATCAGATGTTTTTTTAAGATGTGGAGAGTAATCATTTTAAGTTAGGGTCACAATCCTGTGTGACAGTACTCTGATTTTGGTTAAAAGTCCTTTATGAAAGCATCAGGGACTAATGTCTTTCAGTTGCCCCAAAAAATAGCCTCTCGAGTCTTAGCGCTGGTGTTCCTCATGCTTTTATAAAGGACTTTGAAGGTGCATCAGAGTGCCTCAGATCTCTTGGGATTGCTGACCACAGGGTTAAATGTAAGCTGAACAATCACTGGTATATCTCCAAAATCCTGGTCTAAGTAGCCCTCTTGTGGTGTAGCTGATCTGATAATACTCTCAAAGGATTTAACACTGTAGTTAATCTCATATTCATATCAGACGCTTGTCGAGGTGCTGGAAATAAATGATGGAGGACTTTTAGGGAGGATTTTGTAGTTGTGACTTGAATGGGATTTGACAGGTGTCTTCTGGGTGTCATGACCTACAACATTAGGTTAACGTTCTCACAAGACTTTTTGGTTGCTTCATGCTATGTAAATTATAGATAAAAGTCTTTCCAAGACTTTTCAAAGTAATGTTCATTTTCTAAGATATATAAATATATCCACTGTATGAATATTTGCGTCGCGACATGCTATTTAAGAGTGGATGTAATGCATTTACTGTGCTAAATTGGTCATAACATCAAATATTGCAGGGTCTGAATCAAATGTGGCAAACAAACCGTATGACTGACCAGTTCATACTGTATATGGTGTATCCTCTCTGTAACTCAAATTTGTATTTGGAATACTTGATTTAATGTATGAAGTTACATTTCACCACTGTATAAATCCACCATAAACCCTTACTATCGCGTCAGCCAACCAAGGACCTGCACCGCCTCATGCTGAGTACTTTTCCTCATTTTTCTGTGCTTGTGACAGAAACAAGAACATATTCACAAACACATCAAGACTCAGCAGGCACACTGTGTCCTGTTATGCACTCGTGTCTCCCCCAGAAAGTGGCTGCGTGTCAGTCGATGGCTTTTCGACAGCTCAGATGAGGCACGTTTTCTGTATCAGGAGAAAAACCTTCCAATGTGGTGAGACGAGCTGAGCCTCTAATCAGCGATTACTGCCAGGCTGAGGGACAGAGGGAAGAGAGGCTCCCTAGTGTGTCTCAAAGCTTATCAAAGCATTCACATATACAAAAGGTGCACAGACACACACGCCCACACTCATTCACAGTATTTGGTAAAACACACACAGACACAGGTTTCCAGACCCTCATGGGTACTGAAAACCCTGTAACAATACGCCAACAGTAATGTTTACAGTCCTGTCAGAATCAATCAGGAACAAATATTTACTTACTTTTTTCAACTGTAATTAGCAAAATCTGCTATTCTGACAATCATTGACACCTCAGCAATGAAAATCTGACTGATCTGAGACATGTGTGTGACAGATGATGAACAAATATATGAGAACAAGATCCACCCTGATTTATTCTGGGAAACAAAATGCTGAAAATATTCCTCTGTAATTAACTCAATAAGTCAAGTTCTTTGCAAATGTCTTCATTGTTTGAATGTGAAATTGCACTGTGCTCAAACTAGCAACTGGTGTAAAGTGTCACTCTCATTTTCAGTGATATTTTACACTTTTTGGCCAACCATGTGTTTGTGTTACTTTAAGGATCATTGTTGTGCTGTGATTAACTTGATAGATCCTCTAGAGAGGGGCTGAGGTCGATGTCAAGGCAGCTTCCTCATTAGTCCCGACCAAAATGACTGGAAGTTTGGGCAAATCTGAAATAAATGAAAATACTTATTTGCCGTGGTGTGACAATGCATATGTTGAAATCAGAATGACCTTTTTGGTAGGGTTGCCAGATGACTTTCAGAGCTTACGTGTGTCCCCAGACCTTTGAACTCTTTTCAGTCATAAGTGATATAACAATAATGACATTTGCATTTGAGGGATTCATTCAAATTTATTCAGCTGTAGTTAAATAAACTCATTCTAATGCACAGAAAAAAGTCACTGAGTGATATAAATCTCACACAAGTGACTGCCTAGGCAGAGCAGTCAAAGATCATCATCGCCAGACCAATGCTGCGGCCACCTCTGTAATGTGCCTTCAACTGATCCTCATTCTGCTGAAATGCAATGTCCCTGCTGAGGTTAGCGACCATGAAAGGACCCTTGAGTCAGACCCTGACCTGTTGGGTCCACAGCTGAACGATTACGCATCCCTGAGACGCGTGACATGAATCCTGATAAGGCTGAGCGGCTGTGTATCCTCTGCTGCCACCCAGAAGGGAAAATGGCCACTCAGCGAGTCACCCAGCAGGACTCTGACAAATAAAGCCCAATTTTAGGAAACTTTCCAGGAATCCAGGAACCCTTTAGGAACTCAGGAGTTTTACCTACATTTGAAGCACTGGAACCAGGGTTCAAATTCAGTACCTGGCCTGAAAAGCCTCCTGCTGTGGGGGTAGACCCAGGAACTATCAGAGAGAGTTCACAGTGCTGAATGTCTCTGACTGGTGTTCAGAAGGACAAATATTACAAGGGATGGAAAAATGTATTGGTGTTTTTACCGGTAGTACTTGTACTTTACATAAGGATTTTAATTGTATGGTTCTTAAAAACCTCTAAACTTAAAAGAGTACTTTGCCAATGTTCAAATAGCTTTGTACCATGACAATGTGGGTAGTATGTGTAAATAAACTGAGGTAAACTTTCCTCCATTTGTGTGCCTAGATCTGCCTGCTTACCTCCCAGCAAAACTCTGTTTGTTCGGACAAGTTTGCATGACATCACCAACCAGTTGAATGTTCATTCGGCCGGTGTGGTGCAGTACATTCTGGTCGTTGTAGGTTTTCTATTTCTTGGGCAAAAGTGAATGCATATGATTGACTATGTTTTCTAAGCACCAATTTCCAAAGTGTTTGTGTCTTACTGCATAGACAGCCTAGTTTTATGAAAAGATTTTATCTCCAGTGGTGACATACTTCTTTAAGGGTAATGTACTAAATTAGAACAAAAATGTACAGACAGCACACGTTGTCATGTAGCAGTGAATGAAAAGGACAGAACATGACTGTTTTAAACTCTTGTCGTGTGCAAAATTTCCTCTCAAACAAAGTTTTTGCCTTTTTATCTAGAGATATCTATACATAGTAGCCCCTTTTACACTGCCAGATTTTGGGCGAATGTTGGGCCGTTTTGCCGGCAACTTGCAAGTGTTTAGAGTCTGATTGGCGAGTTGATCCGAGGTGCCCAATTTTCCGCCTCATAGGGTAGTCATATTGGTGGAACCCTTTTAGTTTAAACAGACCGAGGCGGCCTTCCGCAACGGGAGGGGCTGTTGATGACTTGTGGGAGGAGCTGTTGATGACGCCTCACGTGCAACCCACTGGTAGTGGACTAACATAGGCTGACCAAACGTCCTCTTTTGCCTGGACATGTCCACTTTTCACGTCCTGTCCGGGGCGTCCGGGGGGTGTTTATAAATTGATGATAATGTCCGGTTTTCCTTGTGTGTGTGTGTGTGTGTGTGTGTGTGTGTGTGTGTTAGAGTGCGGCACGGGCCGCATATTTCTGTCCGAACCCGACAGTCATTCTGTTTTGTTATGTCCGAAACTGAACCGAGCCCGACATTATTTAATTACTAAAGCACTGAGTTGGTGTCACACAGTTGTTATGGATACAGGCTATTTAACAGGCCGGGCGTGCGCCATGGGTGCTCCGCGGAGAGGGAGACCTCTGTGTTTGAGACAGGAGCGGGCTGCGGGAGGTCCGAGGCTTCCAGCGAGAGGAGAGGGAGAAATAAAACAAAAAAAGATAAAATAGGAAAAACCTGTCTCCCTCTTTTATTTTATTTTCAGTGTTTAATCAAGGCGGAGGCGGGCGGCGGGAGGTCCGAGGCTTCCAGAGAGGGGAGAGGTAGAAACAAACAGCCAATGTGTTTGTGTGTTGTGTTCAGGTGTTGTCACATAAATAACAGTCCCCAAGCAATAAACAGGACAGACAATAGGATTTTATTTATTTTTACACTACATTTTCACTGAAAGCTGACCGAATCCAACCCGAGCCCGAATACAATTTATACATTTTTGACCGAACCTGGCCCGACCCGTCAGGTAGGCCTACTGTCGGGACCCGTCGGGCTCGGATCGGGTAGCCACACTGTGTGTATGTGTCCCCTATCTATAGGGGCCTATCTGAATTTCTGTCTTTGAGAGATATTATTTTGTAATATAACTGAATTTACTATCCATACATATAAACTTTAAATATATTAAAATTATAAGGCATCTTTGAGGGCCGAGTGTCCTCTTTTTTGGAAATCAAAATATGGTCACCCTAGACTAACAGGAAACAGCTGATAGCAGGAATTAGCGAGCAGCTAGTAGCAAGAGGGAAACACAAACCTGATAAACACTGTAAAGATGAGCAACTGGGGAGACAAGGAATTGCGCGCCCTCCTCGCCCGCGCAAACGAAGAGGCCATTAACTGTCACATGACGGGGGCGGTGAAGGACGGGCTGACTTATGAGAGAATCACTGAAGGACTGACCAGCCGCGGCTTCCCTCCCACGTCACTGTTTACGTCACACGCTGAGCTACACGTTTTGTTACTTGCTCACGCCCCCCATTGCCTCAAAAAAGGCGCATTCTGTATAAACAAAAGTAGGCAGGGGGCATTTTGCCGCACTCCCCAATTATGTTTTTATACTGCCAATGCTGAAAAAAATATTGATTGGGCTTTCCTGCAAACTTACACAATTCCTGTTTAAAAAGGGCTAATGCCAGAGGGGTCTGCCCATTGGTCCGACAGCCCATTGTTCCGACCATATTAAACCCATTGTTCTGAAGTCCCGTTGTTCCGAAATCATCATGATGCCCTGTGGTTAAGGTCTGGTTAGGTTTAGGCACAAAAACCACTTGGTTAGGGTCAGGAAGATCATGGTGTGAGTTAAAATGAAAAAGAAAGTGGCAAACACATAAGCCGTGAGCCTGCTCCGCCTCAAGCCTTTCCCAGCTGACCCACAGCCGGTCGCGGTGCACTTGTATCTCGACCAGTAGCCTACTTTTGTTGTGTTTGCTGATCCTCTATGGTATACAAATACAGTATAGCCTTGTATAATCACATATTGGAACAACGGGACGTCGGACTAATGAGAGGTCGGACCAATGGGCTGTCGGACCAATGACATGGACCCATGCCAGATGTTCATATTAAACTTGGCCAAAGTTTCAAATAATGAGCTAAACATATCAAGCATAAACCTCAGGCTTCAGACCTTTCTGAATACTCTGTTTCCAGTGATTTTTTTTTTCTACTTTCAAGACAAGCTGACATTTTGACAGATTTCTTTATATGGTCATCTGCTTCAACCATCCTACTTCAGGTGCCTACATGCTAACGTCAAGAAAATACGTAATCTTGGCCAGTGTTGTTAATTTCTCCCCGACCCCAGACCATCTTCCTGCTGGAACTTCCAGTTGTGTTAGAACCATTTATTGGTGATTTCTCATGGTATATCTGCTGAACTTAGTCATTTCCAAATTGAATTGATTGTGCAGAGATGCTGAGATACAGAAGACCAAAATGCTGACCAATCAGAGCAGACTGGGCCTTTTCAAGAGGGAGAGCTTAAAGAGACAGGCGCTTTAACCTGGATAAGAGTGAATACAGGTGTTCCAGCACAGACAGTAAGAGGAAAGTAATGTTTTTTTAAATAATTAAGTAAAGTAATTAAAGTGAATAAACTTTAAAAACAGAAAAAATAGAATCCAAAATACAAGTATGAACCTGAAAATGAGCAGATTAGGGTCTCCTTTAATGTGCACAAGGGCTTTTTGTTCCCTTTTTGGTTCCTGAGTTTACTTCCTGCATGAGGCTCCTTATATATATTTTCTGAGACTATTTGCTTGAAAAGTGCCAATGCATGGCAAGACTGCTGTATGACCAAGTCCATCTGCAAAATGTTAGCTTGTTAAACACCTAGTCTGGTGTTCAGCTTAACAGGCAGCCAGGCTGCTAGAGAACAAGCAGCCAAGACAGGCTGGCAGCTAAATCGTCAGCTGGTGTCATCTCAGGTAAGAAAGAGTCCATTAAAAAAAGAGAGACTGCATCCTCCTCTGTTGTCTTCACAGCGAATTGAGTGGGCTCGTGCTCCATCAGAGGGCTGAAACGGAAAAAAAGGAACGGCCCTGGAGAAAGTGTAAGCGATAAAGCACTGGCATGGATAGAGCGGCCGGAGACTATAGCACAAAAAAGAGGAGAGGAGCAGGGAGGGTCAACTGTATTCAGTGGTGGAGTACCCTCATTCGCCAGAACTCATAACCATATTGTAGTGAGCTACAACAGGTTTGAATAGGGGATTTATTTTGAATGTGTGGCTGTTCACAGGTGTTATTCTCTGTCATTTCTAAAAGCTAAGGCAGATTTAAATAATAATAAAAAAAAAACACACTTTCTGGCTTTTAAGCATCTCATCCATTTGCTAGTCCTGCAGAGCCCCCAGTCTAAGCAGATTTCCACAAGCTCCTGTAATCATTTGGTGCAGCATGTGGACAAAGCTTAGAAACAGAGTGAAACCAAATGTGTTCGTCAAACATGAAGGAAATGTCCAAAAAGTCGTTTTAATGAAACATTTCCCATTTGAAAGTACCTTTTATGATATAGCCACACCAATTTGTAGCTTTAAATCCTGCAGTTATGGTACCTTGACACAAATTCAAGTAATTACTGATTTGAGAGCATCTATTCTTTTTTTGTGTGAACATGGCATTTTTATTTTCAATTTTTACTAGATTTTTAAGGCCATTTTGTCGACTGTCTCCTGTTTTAATCCCACCAATCAAACTGTGCTTAATCGTTTGTCAGTGGCCATGATCTGTCTTATGGGTCACTGTATACTTCATGAATTTCTACTAGTTAAAGCTTATTATCCTGATCATCTATTGTATTTATACTGCATCTCAGTCACTGTAGATACTGTAGAAAACACTCCACTCCAATTATCGGTATTACAGACTGATCAACTGTCCATAAGCTCATTATGACGGCATGTACAGTTTATTTTTTATTCATAATATTTTATTTTTCCTGAGAGGGGCAATTTGAGGCAAGTGAGTATGCAAATACAGACACGCATAAATACAATATGATACAGAATGTTAGACAAATACACAAGGGTTAATGGCCAGTTTGTTGCTGGCCAACAATCTCCAACACCACAAATGCATTAAGGCCCATTAAGCCTCACTGTGTTTAAAACTATGATATGTGCCTGTATAGAGGGCACCAGCATTCATTAAACATGCTCATGTTTTTCATGATAGGTGAAAAACACACTGTAGCGTTAAGTCAAAACGACAAGAGCTCCCCGCAGCAAACATGTTGTTTGCTCACCGGTCAAAGTACTGCATGTTTATTACCATAATGCAAATAAACAACCTAACAAGCTACTTTGTTTTTAGTAATGATAATAATCATATGAATTAATAATTAATTCATAAAAGAATTACATCAACTTGTTCAGAAGAATAAACAATAAAATACTATTGTAAAATATTTATAAAATGTACAAATTAACTTCTAATTGAACTAGGGATACACCAATTTTGAAAATCTGGGCCGATACTGATAACAGTGTTTGAAATAACAATATCACCAATAGCTGATACCAGTGTTTTTATATTTGTGTTTCTTTTGTTTTTTGTTGTTGTCAATTCTTCCTTTGTCCCAGAGAAACACAGAAATCTACACTATAATTACAATAAATGAGCAGTTTTAAAGTCATTCAGTCCTTCATCACATGGGTCCATGTCATTGGTTCGACAGCCCATTGGTTCGACATCCCATTAGTCCGACTGTCCGCGGTGCTGAACGGCTCGCGGCGGGCGTATGGTGCGCCGCGACCGGCTTGAGGCGGAGCAGGCTCACGGCTTATGTGTTTGCCACTTTCTTTTTCATTTTAACCCACACCATGATCTTTTCCTGACCCTAACCAAGTGGTTTTTGTGCCTAAACCTAACCAGACCTTAACCACAGGGCATCATGATGATTTCGGAACAACGGGACTTCGGAACAATGAGTTTAATATGGTCGGAACAATGGGATGTCGAACCAACAGGCTGTCGAACCAATGGGCAGTTCCCCATCACACGACCTTTGAATGAGCACAAATTCAATAATAAAATAAAATAATACAATAAAATAACTTCTTTCACATGAAAAAATAAGCAAAAAGCCCTTTCACTATGATACATCATAATTCCCTCTAATATCTATTTCATAGTGCTGTGAAAACATCGCCACATTTCTCCTTTATTAGCTGGATTTATTCAAGTTTCTCGCCAAAAGCACATTTTACAAGATGACATTGAACACATAATGAGAACGTTATGATTTACCTTCGCCCAATACTAATTTTTACTAAATAGAGCTTTAATGCTTCACAGTGTAAATCAGTGCAGCCTCTGTGAGCTGTTAGTTGTGGCCACCGGCTGCTTAGAGGTAACGGTAACTGGCTCTCCTCCTGCTGATTTCATGTTCTGTCTCTCCACATCCACTCCTCTCAGGAGTGTAGTGGTAGTTGGGAGGGCACCAGAGAGCTTTTGTTGTTTTGACATGATAACGACACAGCATGTTTCGGGGTTCACGTGACGTCTGATAACTCATCCACCCTCGCCCCACAGAGCAGGTAAAGTGTACGAGCAGGGGTGAGGAGCCGGGGGCGGCAGGAACCCAGGAAAAAAGGCCTCCCTGTTATTTAGTAGGTTTTGTTATGTAGTTGTGTTGTTGTGGCCCTATGTAATATTAAAAAATAGTAGTAGTTGTAGTATTAGTAAAAATTAGTAAAAGTTAGACATTTAGATTTTTTTTCTTTCCCCTATTTGTGGCGCCCCCTATGGGTGATGGTGCCCGTAGCATTTGCCTATAGCCGACTGCCATGGGCTGGCACTGTGCACTGTGTTTAACAGCACATGACGATTTATAGCACATGGCATGCTGGTGTTGTGTCGAAGACTGTTTCCCCCGTCCCCCATCGATTTGCGTTTCTACCTATCTGAATCTGAACCAAACTACATAACCACAGAGGGGCCCACTGCATTTTAACAGGAGGGAAATACTATTCAACAGGAAATCAGACTTTGACACAAGACCATCATGGCTAGTGCAACTGACAATTGACCTATGGCTAAGCCACGCCCCCCTCCACTCACTCGGACAAAATATCAACATTCAGGGCTCTAGTTTCCCGCAGGGTGGCAAACCCCGCGCAGAGCTAGTTTTGAGCAGCGCAACCCGAGGCGCGCTCAGTTTGGTAGTTTGGCAGAGCGAGGTGCGCTGAGATGGGTGTGGCGGCGCAGCAGGGGGAGGTGTCGACAGATCCAGCTTGGCGCAGTGACAGTTTCGTGCCAAAAGGCTCCGCCGAAGGTGCG
>NC_065515.1:35489267-35495616 GCF_006386435.1 Epinephelus moara
AAACTCTCATTACGCCTTCGCGTGGCGCATTTAAGGGCGAGGAGAGGGGCTCATTTGATTGGTGTGATGTGTGTAAAACCCACTCCACGCCTTCTCTCCTCCCTCTTTCCGACTTGCGCCGGTAGGAGGGACGGAGGTGGGAAAGAGGAGTAGCTGCGTCAGGCGCACGGTGTGCCAAACTTGCAAAATCCGCCTGGCCACACCCAGTTGGCGAAGCGCAGGTGCGCTGCGCCCCCGCCTCGCCCGGTCTGCGAAACTGGAGCCCTCAGTGACCGGGCGCTATTGCAGGTGTCACAGTACACGACATTTCACAGAAGGGAATTGATGATATTTGGAGACATACTGATCGGATGTCTTTGAGAAGTAACCAAAAGGGCCTAAACTACGCATTGGAGGGATATATTAATCATTTTATTGTTGAGAAGGTCGATGAAACGCTTAAATTACAAGCCAAAATTTACAGGTCCCAGTGTACGCTTGTGAACCGCATCTCGTTACCGTCACCATCAAAGACAACAAGAACCGCATCTCGTTACCGTCACCATCAAAGACAACAAGTTAAAGTGCCACTGAAGTTAAGGTTTTAGGCTCAGAATATGAGAAAAGGATAATGGCCTTTTTACCATCTTTACCAAGAGTGTCTCCAGTATTCACACTGAATCGTTCAGCATAACGTTTACCAACCTTTTTTATCGCTGCGATTACAGATAAGTTAATGAAGCTAAGCTCCAGGGGCCGGCTGCACCAACTGGTCTTTACTATGCCTGGTCGTAACTCCTAAGACGGTCTTTGTTAAGATCAGTCTAAGGAGTGGACTTAAGCCGGTTGCACCGACAGGGCTTACGTCTGGTCTTAGCTACGCCGGTTTTATCTGTGTGCATCCATGTGAATGCCCGGCCTGCCAAGAGGAGCGCGGTGACGTCAAATGACGCGCCGCTGATTCACCCCGCGAGCTTAACAGTTGACAGCCCGTTTAATCTGTGTTGACAGTTTATTTAATTTGAAGAAAACATGGAGGATCAAAGAAAAAGAAAGGGTAACTTTACCGACATAGAAATTAGAAAACTAATTGAGCTGTACAGCCAGCACAGAGACGTGTTGACTGCCAAGCAGTCAAACATCATCACGAATAAGAAGAAACAGTCGGTATGGGCAGAGATAACGGGGATAATCAATACATGTTCAGACTCTGGCTGCCTTCGTACAGAGGCTGACATTAGAAAAAAATGGAAAGATCTCCTCAGCAAAGCCAAAAAAGATGTCTCCTCCAAAAAAAACCATCCAACTGGCGGGGGTCCTCCGCCGAAAACCTCGATTTAAAGCGACATCATTATCGACATATTTGGGGAGGATTCCCCTGCCTTCACTGGTTTGGATGGTGTCAAAAGTGGCAGCAATCCAGCAATCAGTCCACCACCATCACTGGACAAGCCAGAGGCAGAGCCAGAGGATGTTCACCACCTTCATGAGGAGAGCAGTGTTTGCGATAGGGGTGTAACGATACATCAATCCACATCGATACATCGATTCATTGATTAACGATCCGATTATATCGATGCAAAATGAAAACATTAATCCATATCGTCATCTTAAAGATACACATTTATTTTGAAATCCACATAGCACGTCTGTGTCACCATTTCTGGGCAAGCGCGCCTCCGCTCCAACAACAAACAGAGCTCAGAAATAAAATGGTCAAATCATATTCTAGTTGATTTTGTAAGTTAATGTAAATGATTGTGTTAGATGGGCATATGATATCGCGTCATATCGATCGCAGGCTCCTGAATCGAATCGAATCAAAATCGTATTGTGACAGACATTGTGATATCGGCAAACATCGAATCGTCATCCAAACAAATCGAAATAATATCGTATCGTGATGAAGCTGGTGATTTACACCCCTAGTTTGCGAAGGTGTGGATTCTACATAAAACTATATCTATTATATGTGCTTGTTATTCTTGTGTTGTTGTTTTTTTACCAAAGTAAAAAACACAGTGTTATAGGCATAATAAAAACAAAAACAAAACAGAAATGTTCAGAAAGGAGTAGGAGTCAAACTTAGGCTATATATTCCTGCCCCTTTGTCACTTTTTCTCCTATTAACTTAAATTTATAGAGGAAAATAGGCTACTTATAATGCATTTCTAAATTATTTACAATTATTTACAAACCGGAAATTCACCTTGTGAAACTAAATAAATGCGATTTTCCCTAATTAGCCTACTTATTTAATTTCAGACTCAAGCGATGCCAGTGCCACTCATGCCAGCAGCCAGGCACCACCACCAAAGAAAAGGAGCAGGTGGGATGATCTTCAACAGGTGCTGCTGGAGAAAGAGTGGAGAGAGTGGAGATGGAGACTAAAAAATTACAGACAGAGCAGGAGAAGTTAGAGCTAGAAAAAGAAAAAATTAAATTAGAAATTCTCCAGCAACAACTTAATATGCCACTCTCTGCGCCTGCACATATCTTGGAAGAGGGGGCACAGACCTATGTGTCCCTTTGAATAAAATGAATTTGAATTTCTTGTATGTTGTATTGTTCCCCAGTTAAAAAGAGAAAAAGATAAACTATATTTGTTACGTTGTATTGTTATTGCTTGTTGTTTCCCCAGTTAAAAAGAGAAAAAATATCAACTTTATTTTATTTAACATTTATTAATCAACCACATGAACTGTAAACAATAATAATGCAAAAAATGTAGGCCTATATGCATTCCTTTCTGTCCTAGGCTAGGCTATTTGTTTTAGAGACAACAAGCAGACATTTAGATGGGAATTATGCAATTGGGAAAGAAGCAATACATTGGAAATGGTCAAATGACAAGGAGCTGCTTAAGATGTTTTGAAACTGTAAGAGAGGTCTGTCTGAAACTTATTATAAGGTGTTAACAATTTGTGTGCGAGCTAGTCGGCCACCGATGTCCCCATACACTGCTGGGACCACAGGCTGCAGACCGTCCTCCTCCTGCACCGGCTGATGGTCCTGCCTGGGGAGAGGGATCCTCTTGGTGACACAGATGTTGTGGAGGACCGTGCACGCAGCTATCACGGTGCATACTCTTTCAGGACGCATCCGCAGCTCAGTGGTAGCCGCTGTCACCGAGGAGCAGCCCGTTCACCCTACCAGCCTCGAAGTCCTGGTACAGCGCACTCTCCCGGAGGATGCGAGCGTCATGTGTGGATCCAAGCCATCTTGCCACCAAATTAAAGATCTTATAACTGGTTTCACAAGCAATCGGCACATTGATAGAATGATATCCTTTGCGGTTAACAAAGAGATATTCACGCTGAGATGGTGCCTGGATCTTGACATGGGTCCCATCAATGCAGCCCACGATTCCCGGGATGCCGGAGGCCACCACTGCCTCTTCTTCAGTGGGAAGGTGAACATGAAGCTCAAGGCGGCGGCTCAGTGCCAGTGACACTCTGCGGATGGCCCGACAGGCAGTAGATTTGTGGACACTGATCATGTCCCCGACGGTATTTTCAATCAGCAACTGTAAGGCAGGTGGCAGTGCTGCGTTACGGCCCGACACAAACCGTAAATCCGGTAACAGCTCTTCAATGAGTTCAAACAGATCTCTCCTACCAAATCGAAACCTCTCAATCAGCTCCTCGTCATTATAAATGTCCAATGGATTGCTTCTGTCCCTAATTACTCTCTCCCGTCTAAATGCCCGCTCGTATACAGACAGTGGATGAGACATGCCTTTGTCAAGCTGCGCTGTCTGCGCTCTAGAGCACACGAGCGCAGCTTGATGATGACCTTACGCCTGCTCTTGACTAGGCGTAAGATTTACACCCGGTCTTAGTGAGAAGAAGGCTTACGCCCTGTTGGTGCAACCGGCGTAACTATTAGGTCGGACTTAGAACGCCAAGTTATGACCGACTTGGCTTAAGACCAGGCTTAAGACCAGTTGGTGCAACCGGCCCCAAAAGTTAATGTTAGCCTAACTAGAGCCCTTTGGACAACAGCTAACAATGATGTACGATCACCAAAGTACAAAAACTAGAACANCTCGTCGCCCAGCCTCTCAGGATACCTTGTGTTGGAGTTGCATGTACCCCATGCACACCGTTTGACCATTTTTAAACTTCAAATCTCCGAAAAAGCTCATAAAACTGAACCAAACTGTAATGCATTTCAATGAACGTCCAGGCAGAGAATGTTCGAGTGTGTGGGAATGGCTATACGCACTGTAATTGGCTCATCGCGTTTGAGGGCGGGGCTTAGCCATAGGTCAATTCAGACACTGCAAAGTTCATATTGATATGAAAAGTTTTACTAAGAAATCAGTACAGATTCCAAAAGAAAACAATCTCACATTGTTATGCAAAGTGCCCATTGGGTCTGAAAAAACAAGTCAAAACAACAGCCACATCAGCAATAAAATTTGAAAGGACACATCAAGTTGAAGCATCTGACCAGTCTGGGGAAATATCTGCAAGAGAATGATAATCACAAGATTTTATGTTAATTAAAAAACAAGGTCATTTTTGGGACTGTAAACTTTGTTCAAAATTCAAATTGTGAACATGAACTAGTTCTTTTTTCACTCGTTTTGTGAAGTCAACTTTGAGCCGTAAGTGTAAACGTACACAACACTGGAGTACACACTCCAGTGATATTTTGAAATGTGTAATGTGTTCACAGTGATATAGAACATGATCGGGTGTACGTCATTTACAGTTCAGGAGATATTACGATTTATATCTTGAGCTTGATATTACATAGGCTACTGCTTGACTGTGAATGAGCTCATTACAATAATTTACAGTTAAGTCCCTACTCATTCTCTTTCATCCCTCAATCTGCCAAAACATTGAGGTCAATGAAATCATGCCAATCAGCATCAATGTACACAACAGTCAAACACTTATTTTCTTTATAAATCACGTCTCTAGTCTACTGTGTTTTGTTCTTGTGTTGGACCATATAACTGTTGGTGGGTCAGACTGCTTTGAGTTTATGGGTGTATTTTTACATGAAAATATTTCTACTAAAAGCTAACTAGAAATCTTCTGTTTACTCTTTTTGCTTTTTAAAAAAACTTTGGCTGAAACCCACCTCATCATGACTCTTAATTACTGGCATTCAAAAGGCCCCAGAAGCTGCTTAATTGGCACTCCAGGGCAAAGAGTTAACAATAAATAAACCTTGAAGTTGATTTCTCATGAAGTGATAGCTCATTAACAAACAGCAGTGGGCACTATGATCTAATTCCCCTTGATGTGTTCCACTTTGACATGTGTGACTGGGTCATGAAAAGTGAATTGATGAGAAGTCCTGAAGGACGTGAGGAGTTTCGGAGGTTCTCTCACATAACAGGGCCGGCAAACTTTGAAGTGAGACTTTTAACAGAATGCCCTGAGGCTTGTGCTTGTTCATTAAAGGTAAGGGACATCTATTTTTAATGTTACCAGAACTCTGTCAACAAGAATTCTTTTGATGTACATTAAAGGACCAGGGTTTTGATTCCCAAAATATAAATGGGGTGAGGAAAGGCTGCCTTTGGTTCATTACATCATTACACATGAAAAAGCAGTTTTATTTAACTATGTGGTCAGTTTCAGAGCTTCACCTCAGCCTGCTTTTGCTTTGAATGAAAGTGATGTTAATGTGAAGCCTATTGGCCACAGAGTAGCTCCACTGCAACAGGCGGGAATAAAATACCTTGCTAAAGGGCGTCCTAGCTGTAATAACTGAGTAAGTAGATACCTGGCTTCATGAAAGAGCCTTTTCTTATTCCTATCATGAAGTCTTCTTCTAGCCTTCACTAGTAACTTGACTTTAGAAAATGGTCATTCTGTCTACCACTTTGATCCACACTGAAATATCTCAACAAATGTCAAAGGAATTGCCATTAGAACTGGTGCAGACATTCATGGTCCCCAGAGGATAAATCCTACTAACTTTGGTGATCCTCTAACTTTTTATCCAGGACCATCTTGAAGTTCACATACCTGGTTTTAATTGAAAAGTATCGATGACTATTGGACTTATTTTATCCTACTTGGTTCTATTTCTCCCTCTCCCTCTCCGCATCCATCCACCCCTCCCTCCCTCCCTCCCTCGCGGCCCCGCACATATACCCCCGAGGCTCGGCTCTCTCTCACGGCGCAGCGGCCCTCCACATCCCTCCCTCGCCGCCCCGCACATATACTCCCGAGCCTCTGCACCTCTCCTTGACCAACTAACCTAAATACTATAAACACACTACTAACTGTAAACCTACACTAAAATACGCTATGCTAACAATACAATTCGACAAATTACTAGCTCTTCTCTCTGCTCTACTACTCTCTCTGCTCTGATCCAACCTACTCGCTATCAGTTTGAT
>NC_065515.1:35496188-35524244 GCF_006386435.1 Epinephelus moara
ATATAGAGATACATTTATGTGCTGATTGCAGATAGTTGCATTGAATAGTGGTTTTTTGGGTATTTATTGCATCGTTAATGTGCCTGATATTCTGGAAACCTGCCTGTGAGGTTTTGGTGACGTGTGCGCACTGTCCGCCGGTCAGCCAAACTTCCACTTACACCGGCTGCGCTCCACCTGTGCAGACAGTAGACCTGGTTTCAGCTGGCGAGCTTTTAGCGCACTTTCGGCGAAGCCTTTTGGCACGAAACTGTCACTGCGCCAAGCTGGATCTGTCGACACCTTCCCCCTGCTGCACCGTCACACCCATCTCAGCGCACCTTGGTCTGCCAAACTACCAAACTGAGCGTGCCTTGGGTTGCGCTGCTTGAAACTAGCTCTGCGCGGGGTTTGCCACCCTGCGCTGCGCTGGGAAACTAGAGGCCTTAGTGTCCACTTAGCTTTTTTTTTTTAACCCAGAACCACTCTGAAGTCGTCGAAATCTGGTGCTTAGGCAGTGAATTGCGGAGTTAGACACCAATGAAAAAATTCATCCTATAACATCAGCATGACACACAGCTGGTGGCTGTTATAGTTTAACGCTGCCCGGCGGCATCAGTGGGAAACGCGTGGGGGGGTTGGCCAAGAACGAAAATTAGGGTGGCGAGAGTCTGACTGGGGTCGGTGGGTCCATCAAACACCAACTTTAACCCGGGAGAGTGGTGTTCTCGTCCCTTAAAGGCAAACCCTGTTCTTTTTTCGTAAGCCCAATGACATGCTTTTGTTGCCTAAGCCCAACCATGTGCATTAGTTGTTGAAGGGAAAATCACCGACGTTGTGCATTCATTCTGAAAGAGACTGTATGTAAATGTTAAATTGCCAAGGTACATCCTTAGCAGATAATGGCAGGGCGCTGGGGAGTGCTTCATCCCAGCACTTCATAAAAAAGCACTTTCTTGAATAACATGCTATGTGAGGGTTTTGTTTATTTTCAAGATATTGTTCCATTGCAATATCTTGACCAGGCAGCTAACGTAACAGTACGTTATCAAGGGGTTGACCACACATTTAACAAGCTTACAACTTATGTAGTGATAAGACCACAACACTCACCAGTAACATTCAGTGTCCGGCCGATCTGCTCCCAAGCTCTGTCTTTGTTCACTGACATATCATATAGTAGCTAAAGGATCAACTTTGTTAACTTTTCAGAAGAAGTTGTTTTTGTCAGGTTTCCTCACACAAGTGTTTCAAGTGCAGTGCAGTCTTGTAACTGCACTGTTGAAGTTGCTCACTTCAGCTTGATGACTGACACCTGTTCATGGAGAGGTGCACATTTGCTGAATTGCTAAGGGTGCCAGTTTTGCTTCATTTGTTGGCAGGTTCCATTCACAAAAATGTCACTCTAACAATACAAAAAAAGAACTTCACATTGTGGAGCTTAAAATCCTGCTGTCGGAAATGAATACAAAAGTTTTCAAGTGCAAGTCGTTTCATCAATGGACCCAAAAATGATAAATTGACATCCTCTCATGGCAGAGAATTGTATGAGTGGAATTTAAAAGAAACTTCTATGATGTGTGACAAATTCTATTAGAAATGTGCCACTTAAGAACAAATGGCCTTGGTTCTTGCGTGAGACCTATGTTGTCCTTTTCATAATGCCTGTGTAATATTTTTAGGGATTGAAACCTGTGTACAGCTTGAAGAACAGCAATAAAGGTTTGAGTTCCTCAGTGAGCTATCATACACATCCTCAGCAACATTTTCTGTCACGTATTTGCAGATTTTTTTTTTCATTTTGTGACATTTACCAGTTTTTCTTTACAGCTTTGTTTGATTTATTCATTCGATTTCAGAAACTTGGCTAATAATCTATCCCTCTCTGTCTCTATACACGACATTTTCTGTCCTTTTCAAAGTTTGCACAATACCAAATTAGATATTTTGCTGAAATGTGCCTTCTGAATAGCACAGCCAAAAGACTCTGTGATGGACAAAGAAAAGAAGCACAGCATTCACTGCGTACAGGGCAGGAGCAAGGATATTCTTTTGTGTCTGCTTTTATTACAGAGAAGATGAGCCTAAGTCTGGCAGACAGTGTCGAAACGGCAAGGTTATACAGAGGTTCCCTCCGAAAACGTTCACTCAGATACAATTTTAAAAGCCCCTCCTGTAACTAATCCATGAAATAGGCAAGATCCAGACAATCTCCTAACTGAGAGGCATGGGAAGGTTTGAGCTGCTGTGTATGTGCTTGCGTTGTGTGTGTGTTTGTGAATGTGTGAGTGTGAACACGACCCTGTGGTGGGAGAGAGAGAGCGGGGAAATTTTCACACATTCAACATATTTACTGGATGTTCTCCAGGCTGAAGTTGCACCAGCAAACAAGTGGATTGCGGTGTTACTTATACCATTGTTTTCCTCTCACAGACAATACTAGCCGGCTTTACAATCTTTCACATTCACATTTACATTTACGCACTCCGCTGTCACTTCTTAGCCATTTGCCTATAAATTATACTGTTTATTGAGGGAACACAAGAATAATTTAAGTCCTTTTTTTCCCACACACCAAACAACATGCAGCTAATAGCAAGAAGGTCATGTGTGCACACACACTTGTTGGGGAATCCATTCTCTCAGATCAAACTGAATATTAAAGGTCTAGTAGTGTGTAGGATTAAATCACATCAACCTGCTCTGTATGTAGATATAAACGGCATATTCTAATAATTCTTAGTTACAGGTGATAAGGCACACAATGAAAACATAGTTATGCATATGATATGATATTCAATTTATGCCAGTGTATCACCTTAAATCCTACACAATGGACCTTTACAACAGGAGCAGTCCCCAACACCTGTGCGAAACTCCTGGCTACATGTTAATTAATATTATAATATAATATATAGGGCTGCCGGCAACTGAGAATTTTCCTAGTTGACCAATTATCAGTCGATTAGTCGACTCGTTGCCCGCATGTTTATGATATTAATTTAATTATTAGATTATATATTTAGGGCGGGGCAACACAACAAGGTCTGAGAAAGAATAGTATCAGTAACATTGTTAACACCGTGCTACATTACAGAGAAATACAAAACCGTACTAATAGCACAGTAACTGCGTAATCAATTTCCCCTCCTTGTTATTGTCTTCATTAACAAAATTGGTGCATATTTAAATAAAATATTTCAGAAAATTTGTAATACAAAAAATACTTGTCTTAATATGAGTGATCAACTGGGCAAATTTCATGGGGATATCTATTAGTTAATTTTTCGCCCTATTTGTAGTGTTTTGCCTACACGGGTGTAAGTTTGTTTACAGAGTGATAACTATAATTAAGCCACTAAGGCAGGGCTATCATACCAAAATATAAACTAGAGACCTGTAGAGTGATAAAAATGCCAAAATTGTTTGGTCCCTGTGGGTGATAGGGGCCTACCAAGTTGTGAAAATGATCCCTTTAGCCCCTGTACTAATAAGGCCTCATTCTATTTTTCTGGTTGAAGTTCTGGCTGCACTAGTTACCTGTCAGGGGCTGATGACATCAGATGGTGAGGTGAATAATCTAATAACCTACTTTTATGATAAGATGACATTGTTTGGCACATATAAATGCAATTTTGGGGTGACTGGCTTATTTACATTAATAATGGCAAACACATATATACATGCCTTTTAGATTTTTTATTCCTTATTCCATGTCCGCCTGTAATTCATGGGTGTTTAGGTGTATACATTTTTTAAAAGGAGCAAGGTACTGATGAAATCTTTGCTGCATTGTGTGCAGCAACTGTCTGTGAACATTCAGTCCAAATTTGGTGATATTCTGATAATTATTTCCTGAGATTCATGTGATAAGGCAGACACTGTCCCTTTTGGAGAAGCCTCAATTTTGACTATTTTCAATTTTGGGGAGGACCCAAACATCATCCAAAAATTTTTATTAAGCTACTACATAGGCAGGTCTATCATACCAAAATGTAAACTAGAGACATAGAGGAAGTCAAAAATACCAAAATTGGTTGGTCCCTTTGAGTGATACCAATTTGTGAAAATTAGCCCCTTGGCCCCTGGACTATAATATAGGTCTATATTTTATCTACAAGTGCACGTCACACACTGAGCGAGCCGAGCCGCCTGTTAATGACGCTGTCGGCAAAGCAGTAATGATTGTGCTAAGTGGCTAATGGGCATGTAGCTACTGACATGTTTCAGGTGATACGTCATGTTTGTAGTTGACCAATGAAGATGAGTTTACATATCACCTTGGGTTCATCCTTCACCTTCTCAACATGATCCCACACTTTGGATTTCCTGCCCGATATGTTATGAACTAGCTTGTGGAATAACCTCAGGCACCAGCCCTGGAAATTAACATGGCTCCTGTCTGACTGCTGAGAGTGGCCACTTTCCACATGGTTGGGTCATATAGGTTTTGATTCATTTTGACAAGGCACAGCTCCTAATAGAGTCTGACTTTTTTTCCCTCTGCGATTAAGTGATCAATGAAATCGTGCCGACTAATGACCTTTCTGGTCGACTAACGTTTGGTTGACAACTAGGGGGGCAGCCTTAATAATATTATATAATTATATAATGAAGTATAATAATGCAAGCCCTGAGAGTAATAAAAATTGCGGGCAGTGTCGGCCAGAACATCTCTCTCCCTCCTCCTCTTCCTTGCCTATTGTGGACAGCGGTGCTATCTGTGGTGCTGAAACAGCAGGTAAGCAATACCTGTACTCTTGGCTGATATTTAAAATTGGAAGGTTGGCACATCAGTGTTTTATGGTGGTGTTGTATCAGTGACGTGAATCAATCTCTCTTCTCTTGCTTACTCACTCACTTGCTGAGTAGATTGCGTATGTCCTTGCATGGGAACCTAGACATGCAGGTGGGTGGTTATTATGCAGATGAAATAGAACCTGTCTATGCCACTGTACAGCTCCAGTATGTTTTACAGTAGACATAGTTAGTTAATTGAGAGGGTAAAACCCTCTGTTTATGCTGCATTTGGCTGAAGTTTCAATGCCCTTTATATCCAACCCAGTCTCACTCTGAAGTCGTCGAAATCCGGCACTTGGTCAGTGACTTCTGGCTTCAGACAGAGATGAAAAAAGCCACCCTTTAATATCAGTATGATCTGTGGCCGGTCGCAATTATTGTGTAACAGTGCTCAGCGGCATCAGGGGGAAATGTGACGGGACAGCAATAAAAGTTAAGGCTGTGGAAGTCCGAATAAGGCGGATGGAAAGGGTGGTGGATGGATCCAACAACCACTGACTTTCACCCAGGAGGCCGGTGTTCGCTTCTCCTATGATTGTAAAACCAGCCCTGCTCTTTTTTCCTAAACCCAACCACATGCTTTTGTTGCCTAAACCCAACCACATGAGTGTGTGTTGGCAAAACATAACCAAGTGTGTTTGTTGTTGAAGGAAAAAAAAACATCAATTTGCCATGTTGTAGCGACGTAGTGTGTTTACTTTGAAAGAGACTGTATGCAAATTCCTGTGAAAATGGAAGTGTATTTTGAAAACAGACAATGCATGTAACCGGCTGAAGTTGACATGGTGACCCAGAGCATCAACAATCAATGCACCCGGGGTACTTTACATGTTGTATCTTGACACGGAAAGTCCCCAACCAAATGTCAATATCTGATGAGGTCGGAGTGAGAATGTGTTGTTATATCATGACCTCAGTCTGTCATTCTGCACAGCTTTCTCTCTCTCAAAACTGCCTAATTAGGCCTAAAAATGTATCTCCTACATAGGAGATTTCTTGTATGTAGAAGATAAACTTCAACACTGCCCACCTAAACATTTTTTTCATCTTGCCCCTCAGGACTTTCGTATATAGGCTTTCAAAGAATTCTTAAAACCAAAAGGATCATTGTCTAAAATAGGATGGCTTAGGGCCATTGTAGGTGATAAAAAAAATAAATAAATAAAAAAGAAATCTTAGATTTAAACTGGAAATGTATTAGATTAAAACTGTATTCTTTTTTATTAAAATCACAAATTAGTATAAAAAAAACAACTTAGATAAATAGAGTCTTTTTTTTTTCTTTTTCCCTTTTTTTAATCAAGGAACCTCTTCACTGTGCAAAATCAGATCAACCTCATTACACCACAGAAACCGCAGTGGTCACAGCATGTGTTAATTAAAATAAGATATTCATTGGTATTTATTAGGTTTATATTTGGGTGTTTAACCCCCACTCTACCCACTTACCACTTGTTGTTATTGGAACCATTAATAAAGCCCTCAGCGTTAACAGTGGTTAGTGATTTGAGTACCACAAGCAGAGTGCCATCTAGCTCCATTACAGGAGGAGGCAGACATCTCTACAGATCATACTTCCAACAGTGGGCAACTCTCACCAAAACACTTTATGTTTATTAAGTATTATAGGTTAGAGGAAATATATGTACTTTTTAAAAATGTATTTTGGGGTGAACTGCCCCTTTAAGATGTTCTGGTGCAGATGAAGGGAGTGCAAGGAAACAAATATTTACTGACTGACCAGTCAGTGTTTTTTCCCTTCACATTTTCATCAAATGTCATATAGCGACCACAACGTGCCAAGGTAGGTCAGTCCAGGTTAGCTCAAGGTCTCACTTTGACATGAGGCATCCCACATTTGAAAGGACTTTTTTTGTATGGTTGGGAGTGTAAGAAGCAGAAGAGGAGAGAAGAGAGGCATGGACCACAGAGATGGAGATGAAAGGAATAATTTATCTACAGATACCAGGGAGGACAAATTGAGCGGTGGGATGAGGAAGAGCGGCGTACAACGTATGGGCTGAGGGTCCTGTTGCCAAGGAGCATTTAGAGGACTTATCAAATTCAACATGAAGGACTAGTATTATATGTGAACAGATGTTATTCATCATATGTCTTACTTTGAAATGCTTTTAAATGTAAAGGTCCAGTATGTAGGATTTAGTGGCATCAAGAGGCGAGCTTGCAGAACTGAAACTTCTCCTGTGTGTCAAGCATGAACTACAGTGATTGATGTGAAAACACGAATGATCCTATCTGAAGCTATCAAATCAAATCAAGTTTATATAGCACAGTTAAAAACAACTGCAGTTGACCAAAGTGCTGTACAAAAAACAGCATGCCACACAAATATCTAGCAATATAAAATGTACATAAATAAAGAAAGAATAAAACTGGTAAGAATAATTACAAACGTAAAAAGATTATAAAATACTAAAATATTAAAACCACTACAGACAACCAAAGGCCATTGAAAACATGTACGTTTTAATATTTGTCTTAAAAGTGTCAATGAGAGTGGGAGGATTTAATTGAGATGGGCAGGCTATTCCAAATCTCTGGAGCAGCTACTGCAAAGGCACGAGTCCCTTACCCACCAGCCTCTATCGCGGGACAATTAAAAGACAATGTTCAGAGGATCTGAGAGGTCAGGAGTTGGAATAGGGGTAGAGGAGTTCAGCAATATACTGGGGTGCCAGCCCATGTATGGCTTTAAAAACAAATAAAAGAACCTTAAAATCAATCCTATATTTGATAGGTAGCCAGTGAAGGGATGCTAGCACTGGTGTAATCTTTACTGGCACCAGTGAGGAGTCTCGCATCAGCATTCTGCTGCACCAGCTGCAGATGAGACGGAGATGACTGGCCGACACAGGTACAGAGAGTTGCAAGTGGCTAGTGTTTGATTTGTCCGTTCTGGACTACTAGAACATCATGGAGGACTCCATGAAAAAAGGACCCACATGTTATAGACTGAACTATTGAACAGCATATATATACTTCAACCACCTACCAAACATACCAACAACAGTAATCCTATCACATAACATCACACTGACTGGATCATTCTGCTGCTATGTCAGTACTTTTGCTTTTGATACTTTAAGTATATGTTGCTGTTAGTACCTTTGTATCTTTACTTGAGTTTTACTCATAGAGGAGTAATTTTACCTCAATGTATTGCTACTTTTACTGAAGTAAAAGACTTGAATACTGCTTTCACCACTGATTCTCTCTCTTATTTTTTCAAAGTATAGTTATAGTGTCATTATAGTAACGCAATATTGTCATTATGTGTTATATATATGGGGCAGTAACCCGAGAAAACCAAGACAACCAACAATAATACTGAATTTATGATGAATTTATAATACAAATCTGTCAAGATCTCAAGCAGCAATAATTTATATTCCCTGAAAAAGACCAGTATTTGCAGTTTCTAGCCTTTTTGTAGAAGGTTTTAAGTGAGGGGAGCAACATCTATAAAAACTCCTTTGCCTATTCAGTGCAGGCCTTTGGGAGTGTTAACAAAAGCTAGTCTTGGGCAATAGCTATTCACACATTTTTGGGGAATGTATTTTCATAAATAAGGTGGTAGAAAACTGCTCTGTTTATGTAAATGCATGGTTTATAAATTCAAAAATGGCTTTATAAATAGGGATATGCCAGTGCCTCAACCTAAGGGAGGTTAAAGAGATGGTTTCTAACAGCTGGGGGGAAACTTTAAATGCGTTTATTTGGCTTTTATTGGTGTAATAATTAGGGCAAAAAATAAGAGTGTCATCAGCATAAGTGAACATTTGCATCAGGTGTATCTTGACTATAAACTAATAAACTGAATAATAACATTGCTGGGTCAATCAAGCTGTTAAAGGGATGGCATTTTGTCATTATACAAAGGTGTTTTTTGTAATATTATTTTTCCTCACAGCTTCATTTGGACATGACAGTGGTGTTATGGAAAGAGACAATACCTGTGTGGTATTTGGCATCTGATATGTGCAGGAGAGAACAGCAAAGAAGAGCTTGAGTTCGAAAGATTCGGATAGAAAGATAGAGGACTGGCTGCATCATTGATGGATTTTATTTTACTGTTGAAGTAAGAACTAATGCTCATACTTTTTGGTTAGCCCACTGATAAAGCGAGAGCAGACATGCTGCAGTCAAAACTTTTGTATTTGTATGCTTTTGTATTATTATTAATTATTTATTTATAGATTATTTTTCTAATTCAGTGGCTTTACACTTGTTCTTGTTACAAATACTGTTTTTGTTTTGTTTTCTTCTGCTATTTATTTATTCATTTGTTTGCATGTTTGAAATAAAGATTACTAAACTAAACTAAACTAAAAACAATTTATGAAAGAAGAATTATCTCCCTGCTCAGTAATTAAGAACATATTCCCTTTCTCATGAAAATGAAGTACTTTGAAATAGGTCACCCACGCTCCAGTGAAACACTGAAATGCAAAAATTATTGTTTTTACAGGCAGATTGTGGATGAAACTTTATATTGTTAGTGGGAAGGCAGGAAGAGTTTTATCCCCTTGGAAGTTCAACGTTGAAAATATCTGTCTTTTTCTCACCAGATTATGAGAAACATCTTTGTGTAGGCTGAAGTAATGGACAGCTTAGACTGAGAAAACTGCTCTATTTATGTAAATGCATAATTTATAAATTCAAAAATGGATTTATAAATAAGGATATGCTTGTGTCTCAACCTAAGGGAGGTTAAAGAGATGGTTTCTAACAGCTGGGGGGAAACTTTAAATGCGCTTATTTGGCTTTCAACAATGTAATATTTAGGGCAATAAATGACAGTATCATCTGCATAATAGAACTATATATCAGGTATATATTGACTGTGAATACTATGCTTTCAAATTTAAAAGTCCAGTGTGTAGGATTATGTGCTATTTTAAGGCAAGGTTGCAGAACTGAAACTTCTCCTGTGTGTCAAGCTTGTAAGAGAACTACGGTGTCTGATGCAAAAATGCAAATGTCCTATCTAATGTCAATTCTGGACTACTAGAACAACAAGATTCCATGCAAAAAGGACCAAGTCTGTATGTAGATATAAATGGCTCATTCTAAGGTCACGAAAGGTTTCTTATTGTCAGGTAATTTTATACTATGCATAGTTATGAATACTATATACCATTTCTGCCAATAGATGGGCCTTTAAGAGGGCTCCAGAGATTTCTAAAGTTGGTAGTTGTGGGTTTTAGCCTTTGTTTGAGTTTGATTTGAAGAGTTTGAACGGACTTCACACCACTTTTTATTTTCTGTTTTGCCTGTATCATTTGTGCAAACCACAAGAAGCTGGCGTTGATTTAGTTTGCAATCAACATCTGTCCATCCTCACTCTCTGTACTTGTCAGTGTGGTACTAAATTCTCCTTAGTATATATTTTTCTCCCTACCAGTCTATCAATGGCAACATTTCTTTCCTGCTTCCCATTTTTGCCTATTATATTTCCTATTATATTATTCATATATTCTAAATATATTAACCATTTTAACTCTTTAATATTAATTGCAACTGAAAATATTAAAGTTTTCACACAAATTAAATTAACTTGAAAATTATTACCAGGTGTTTACTGGGTAAAATGTGGGGACTGATGTGAGGGCAGATTAGGGTAAGCCCTTGTCTCTGACTGACATGATCAATGATACAATCACTGTAATTCTCAAAAAAAAATCCTCTCAAGTTGGCTCTTAAGAATATTTAAAGTGTTATTCAAAAGTTAAATAAATACAGGCCCCAAACAGCACAATTATAAAATCTTTTAGTAAGTTAAACTATGCATCAAAGCAATTAGTGAGTTTTTAGTGTCTTATTATGGGTGTGAAGTGAACCAGATATTAAAGTATAAAAGAGAATAATAAACAAACAGCTGTTTGACTTGTTGCCAACAGGCCAGCGTTGTGCTTACAGATGAAAGAGTTGTAATTAATTGTCTGAATTTTCCTCTTGGAGCAGTTTTGACTCAACATGAACAGAAACCCTCACCACACTATCCATATGCTTTGAGGAGAACACAGAGAACTTGTGCATAAGCAATAAAAAGTCCTTGAACTGGACTGGCAGAGCGTGGAGCAAGTCCAGTTGTATGGAGGATGATGGACAGGCAGCACAGTTGACCTGAGAGTTCTGGACATCGTCAGGGTCTGAGCAACAATGGTGAGAGCAGCACTCAGGCAGGCTGTGCAGTGTCTCACCTTGGACTGCCTCCTCTGCTCTGTTCGTGGTTCACCAGCTGTGTCCGGGTCTGCAGGTTTACATCCCTGTCGTCTCCTCATGGGGAGCCATGTGTGGCGGTCGCTGTCCAAGGTGCTGAACTGCCGCTGGTGCATTGTGGGTCCTGTATCCTGATGGCGAGCAGCTTTGCCCCCACCGTCACACTTTGACAAAGTGTGGGTCATTGCTTTCAGGTGTTCTGCTTGAGATGCATTACTGACATGCTCCATTTCCTTTAAATTTGCTCTTATGTTAATGTAGTGTAATTTGACCTTTCATTAATATTCATTAAAGTCCTTTGTGATGCTTTGTGTGAATCTGGGATGCAGACACAGACTGTAACTCAACGCATTATGCGGTGAGATATAATAGTCATGTGAAATATAAAGTTTGATTTAACTTAATTACAAAATAAAACAATAGGACAATGTATGACAAATTGTATTTTGGCTATTCTGCAGAATGTCCATGTCTACTACAGACCACATCCTGTAATCTTGTTGCAGATAAATGCTGCCTTAAGCAGTGAGGTAAATTACAGACCAGGACAGTAAATATTTCACTCAGCTACCCCTGCAATGTTACTCCCATCTCAATGGGGCTTAAATCTATAATTTTGTGAGTCCAGTTTCATCTTTACAGTACTTTTGGTCCAACTCTTGATTATGGTATCTCTCCTTTTTCTGATTTTATATCACTTTGACTCCCAGTAAAAGCGTCCAAGGCTGACTACAGTCATCCTTTATTGGAAGTGCATTTTGCTTGCTGCATGGCTGAGCAGCTACACGTACAGTATAGTGAGGGCAGAGGAAGGGCAGTTCTTCTTAACAGGATCAATACATTGTTGCATTTGGTATGTTCATGGATTTGTAGACAATAAAAGAAACTCAGAATATTTCAAGCCTTGTCATTTAATCGGTGAGCCATTTTTGTTATGTCGTTGTTAAATCTTTATTTGATTTAACTGACACTAAGAAACTCTAGATTCCCTTAATGTGGCATTTACTTCGGCAGTGGCCTTGATCAAACTTAGAGCTGCGCTGAAGTATTTCAATCCCATTTCCGTACACACTTTCTGTGAAATCAATTTCTTTTGTTGAAAAGGACAATAATGTTTGAAGCTAATCTAACACTGGTTGTTATTATCCTTAACTAGCCCAGTAAAATTAGTGAAGTGATCTCTCTGGATCTGCGCAGACATTCAGTCCTCATAACTTTTTAAATACACAACCGATACAGAGTCACCCTGTGAGTGTATGCCAGACAAACAACAGCTTCTGTTTGCTCATAAACCGCAGAACACATCATTAGTGGAGACTGATGTTCATTTTAATCAAATAACAGATGATTGTAATTTAATAACAGACTGTTTTCAAACACAAGCCACAGCTAAAGGCTAATATTCACAACAATGCAAGCTGCTTTTAGAATGTTCTTCCAGTATTATGAGAAAATTATGAATCTCTGAAAACCCCAGTGGAGAGAAAGCTGGGAGTCTCTCTGGTAGACCTCATTTTGAGTGGCATCTGCTGGCTTCCCAGAGAAAGCTCAAGCATATTCTGCAGGCGGTAATTTCCGGAAATAAATTCAACCCCTTCATCTCACACAGGGGGTTTCTGAAGTTCAAGAGGTCCTGATAATTTCCCCCCTGCTTTGCAGAGAACTGTAGACCATCAGCACTGCAGAGACAGCAGAGAGAGCAAGGATGCCGACAAAGGCAACAGACATCTATACATCTCTGGAGGAGAACACACAGCTGTTAATTACTAATGAAGGACACGCAGGGATTTTCAGACTCAAGGTCGACTAAATGAGAGAAAGAAACACAAACAGGACCAAAAAAAAAAAAAAAATCCCAGTGGATATATTAGCATGCAATTAAACCAGACATAATGAAGGTAATATTATTGATTTAATTAAGATAAAGTTAAATTACGTACGGCCTATGAGCAGGAGAGTTCCATGTAAGGACATGATTTGAGAAAATAACTTTTGCTGCCCTTGCTCATACTCTCTGCTGTAATGAAACTGAATAATTGATTAAAAATACAATCCAACGCAAGGATAAGATTATGCCAAAAAAAAAAGAAAAAAAAAAAAGAGAAAGATTAGGGCTAAATATATTTTTACTTTAGTGCCAGTAGGATCTACTGCTCTAACATCACCTGACTTATTTGGTAGAGCCTTTCATAAGTGTATTAACATAATTATATATTGTTTATTAAAATGTCACTTTCTTACTAATGTGAGAGCTAAATTAGTAAAAGTAAAACTAATTTGAAACGGTAAATCTGTGTAAAGGGAAACGTAATGTCAAGCAAATTAGAGTTATCAGCAAAATTCAATTCAGTTGTTTTCCACCAGTGTAGGCTATCTTGCAATACATGGTTCACTTAGAGTGACTACACCATGATTTTTTTATTGATGCCTTTTGTGATGTTACCCTGACCAAAGTGCATTTGTTGCCTTAACCTTAGACAAGAGCATTTGTTATGTAGTTTTTTATTAAAACATATCCAAAATCACTATGTTTTCCTACCCCATGACCAAAGTGCCTTTGTTGCCTAAACCTAAAACAGAAATCTGGACTTGAATCTAAAGTTCTGGTGTCAGAGTCCTGCACTTTGTATGCCAGCCATCCTCACCAGCTATGACATTCTGAAGCCAAGGTTATACGTGAATGTAGTGTTTTGTTACCTAAAAACAAAAACATTTTCTCTGAACATAACCCGGCAATCATTACATTGCCACAACAATGTTATTAAGATAGCAGTTTATTAACAGAAAAATAAAGTTGTATTCAGTAGTCAGAAGGAAGTAGAACTTGCTGACACAGGTCCAAATTATCAATCATCAGTCGTTAGTATTGTAGCGTAATCATGTAGTAATTGTAGCATAAATAATGTAAATTTTACTTTACTAGTTATTTTGAATATTGAGGTTCTATGTTCAAATATATGATCAGTATATCGTATGATACATTGTTGTAGACTGAGTTACTCAACAGCATATAAATAGTTAAAATTAAACCACCAACTTCAATCACCTAATAACATACATACAACAGAGTATGTCACATTAAATAACATCACACTGACTGGGACTATTCTGCTGCTATTTTAGTACTTTTGCTTTTGATACTTCACGTATATGTTGCTGATAATACTTCTGTACTTTTACCTGATTATGATTTTTTAATGAGTTTTACTTGTGGAGGAGAAATGTTACCTCAAGGTATTGAAGACCTGAATACTGCTTTCACCACTGATTCTCATTTATTTTCAAAGTCTAGATACAATGTCATTATGTGTATTATTTATGGGACACTAGCCCAAGACAACCAACAATGATACTGAATTTATGATGAATTTAAAATACCAACCTATCGAGATCTCAAGCAGCAATAATTTATATTCCCTGAAAAAGACCAGTATTTGCAGTTTCTAGCCTTTTTGCAGGATGTTTTAAGTGTGAGGAGCAGCATCTAAAGCTCCTTTGCCTATTCAGTGCAGGCCTTTGGGACTGTTAACAAAAGCTAGTCTTGGGCAAAAAGGCCATAGCTATTCACACATTTTTGGGGAATTATTTTCGTAAATAAGGTGGTAGAAACTGCTCTGTTTATGTAAATGCATGATTTATAAATTCAAAAATGGCTTTATAAATAAGGATATGCCAGTGCCTCAACCTAAGGGAGGTTAAAGAGATGGTTTCTAACAGCTGGGGGGAAACTTTAAATGTGCTCAATTGGCTTTTATTGGTGTAATAATTAGGGCAAAAAATAAGACTGTCTTCAGCATAAGTGAACATTTGCACCAGGTGTATCTTGACTATGAATAAAACATTTAATACATAACATTGCTGGTTCCATCACATTGTTAAAGTCATGTCATTCTGTGTTTTTTTTAAGATATTAATTTTGTCCTTACAGCTTCATTTGGATATGACGGCAGATTTTTGGAAAGAGACAATATCTGTACGACATTTGGCATCTGATATGTGCAAGAGAGAACAGCAAAGAGCAGCGTTGAGTTCGAAAGATTCGGATAGAAAGATAGAGGACTGGCTGCATCACTGATGGATTTTATTTTGCTGTTGAAGTAAGAACTAATGCCCACACGTTTTGGTTAGCCCACTGATAAAGCGAGAGCAGACATGCTGCAGTCAAAACAATTTATGAAAGAAGAATTATCTCCCTGCTCAGTAATTAAGAACATATTCCCTTTCTCATGAAAATGAAGTACTTTAAAATAGGTCACCCACGCTCCAGTGAAACACTGAAATGCAATAATTATTGTTTTTACAGGCAGATTGTGGATGAAACTTTATATTGTTAGTGGGAAGGCAGGAAGAGTTTTATCCCCCTGGAACTTCAACATCTCACCAAATTATGAGAAACATCTTTGTGGTTACATGTTGTGCAGGCTGAAGTAATGGACAGATGGTTAGGACTGGATGTATATGGATCTGGATATGTTGGACAGCAGTAGTGGAAATGATAATGATGATAGTGATGAATTCAGATATCTGAATTTTCGACTGATGCCCTAGGTGTTTAAATCACCATCAAGATAGTTGTAATGCCTTTTATCTTCTTTTACTGAATACAACACATTCTCTGCCGAGATTTTCCAAGCGGGGGTGCTTGAGGAGATCAGAGAGACATTAAACAGGTCGAGAATTACTGAGAAAAGCATACCCCTGATACCTGTCTGATCACTTGTCTGTTGAGGGCGAATATCTGATTTATGCATATTACTAAACAATTTCACGACAGGCCTGTGCAGAATGCATGCAGAGCAAGAGCAAGAATTATTAATGAAATGGTAATGATTTTAAAAAGACTGAAGGGGGAATGTAAATTGAGGAACAGTGAGCTATAAAGTCCAGGTACATCCCTGAAGTCTTCACATGACCACTGATCCACTGAAGCACATGTGATATTAGTATTCAAAGTGATCCTTTTATAGCACTCCTGGGGAAAACTTAGAGCCTGTACAGAGAGAAAACTGTTTCAAGGATTTTCTAAAGGGCTCAGTCATGTTTCTTCCCACTGAATGAGGCTACTCCCATTCTGCCTCTGAGTTTCCTGGTGCAGGCTCTGCTTTCAAATTAATTTCCCACTGCTTTGTTTTCATTAGTTTTCCATGTGCAGTAGGATTGCATAATTTGATAGATTTAAATTCTTTCATACAACCCGAGGGAGGCGAGAAAAAAAACAACCTCATTAGAGTGACAGATAAACCGCAAATACTAGAGCAGTTGATAAAGGGCTTGCAGAAAGAAATTTAATTACCTGAAAAAAAAGGGGGTTAAACAACAACCGCACTCCCAGGAAACGGATCACAATGCTCTGACTTCTCAAATAGCAACACAATGCCACATTGGCAAGAGAGATAGACTGAGTGGTTGCAAAGCATTCATAAAACTGCCCAATTAGAATTTCCTCTGTTTTGTGCACCGTCTTGGTAAAGTTATGAGTCTGCATACACTGAGGTGGTGCAAGGTCTAGATGCTAATGAGGGATGATGAAAAACACAATGTAAGGGGTGTTATCTTCCCTCTATTTGATTTGTTCTCATTATTCTGCGACAGTTGTTCTGATCACAAGAGATGATCTGTAAATCTCCCTGTTCAGATGACGTCTCTCAGGTATGTCTGCTGTATTATTTAAAGGAGCTCTCAGACCTTTCCTCAGCCCACATGTTGGCTCACTCCATTTCATTAATGGTTGTCACAGTAATGAGTGACAGGCAGGACAGACGAAATGTGGCTGAGGTTTGCATCACTCACATACTAGAATATGGTCATTAAACTCAATTTTCTTCAGTTTGAAGTCTCTGTCTATGAATCAGCTCACTCAAGCTGAATCAGACTTTAGAAAACATTTATACCATGAAGGTAACAGTCCTTTTGTCTCCTTCCTTGCCCATTTTTAATTAAATTAAATCAAAATAAAATGTATAAATTGTTGCTTGAGATACTTGTTTCTTGTGGGTTTGAAAGGTTGAACTTGCGCGACCAGACCGTCCTCCCAACAAAACACTCATATAGGTTCTCTGCACTTGGAGTTTATTACAACCCATGTATTCGTTATCCTTAGGCAGTGACGTCTAGTGGCTGCCGTAATTACGGCAGAAGCAAAAGAGCAGGTACCTATGGAGGAGGCCAGGGCGGATAGAAGGGTAAAACAAGGACTTTCATAGGACTTTCACCCAGGAAACCTTAATGTGCAACCCGTGTGAAACAAAGAGTCAACATCAAGGGCAATTAGTACAACAACAAAGGTAAGACACTTCACAAGGTATGGTAGCAAAGGTACTTATGTTAACTAATACCATAATACCGTTTTACTAAACCTAACCAGGTACTTTTGGTGCCTTAACCTAACCAAACTGCATTTCACAATTTTAACAATGTGTTTTTAACTGCAAGGGGTCTTTTTTTGGTTCCTTTCCTCTTTTTGTCAGAGCCACATTTTAAGCCTACAGAGATGAGAACTTGATACTCAAAAGAAATATTTTTAATGAAGTAGTCTTTTAAAAGGAGAATAAATAAATAAAGCATGGTGTAACCTCTCTCAGTGACAGCTTACCAGCTCCAAACCTTAGTTTAGAAACACGCTGGCTTATTTGCATTAATTTAGCCTGGCTCGTTATTAGCTGGTTCATCACCAAACAACAAACATGGCCTTTTCACAAGGTTGAACAGTAGCACTGAGCTTATCTAGACACTTCTATCATCACTATTTTCCACATGTGGTCTTCTCCATGACACATCCGAGAGCACACATCACACACTCACAGGTTACCCACAAGGCCACTGCCCTCAAAGGGGAAAAAGGGTGAGCCAGTAATGATGGTATAGTTCAGTCACTTGTGGAGTAGCATGTTCAACTCTGTCTCCTAGAAAAAACAGTCATATATTTGCATCCTGAGTTTAAAGGTGTAGGGTTTAGGGGAATATATTGGCAGAAATGGAAAATAACATGATAAGTATGTTTTCTTTTGTGAACAATCACCTGAAAATGAGAATTGTAGTATTTTTTTTTACCTTAGAATGAGACGTTTATACAGGTAGCAGGCTCTTCCTAATGACCGATGGCTAATGTTTCTGCAGTAGCCCACAGCCATTCGTATTTTTGCATCGGCCACAGTACTTAGAAGTCCATCTGCAACAATCAGCCTCGGAGATAAAAATGATTTGTAATGTAATCCTGCTTTACTCAGTGTTTTTACTGGCTTTAATCACCTTGTCCTTTTGTTTTGGAGAGGAAGAAACCTCTGCTGATAATATGGCTCATGGTGAAATCTGGATCAGAAAAAGATGAGCACCAATTAATCAAGATATCAGAGAAAAAAAGGTGGGCACATAGTAGCATGTAGTGGACGCACCAACTGCCTCAGATATGCCAAACAGTGTTGGAGAAACACTGATTTGTAATGTGAAACTGCTTCATTAAGTGTTTTTTTTAGCAGAGTTAATCACCTAATCACCTTTTTTTTGGAGAGGAAGAGACTTCTGATGATAATTCAGCTCCCAGTAAAAACCAACTGAGCAATGAACACTGAAGGAATTCTAGCAAGGAGAAGTTTTAGCTGGTTGCGACCTGCAGTTCACCACTAGACACCACCAAATCTTTCTAAATCTTACACACTTCACCTTTACAGTTTGGTTAAGTTTATACAAAAAACACTTTGGTCAGGGTTAGGTTAAGAAAGTGGACCATGATTTTTTCCCCATTTGCCATAGCTGTGCACACTAGTTTGATTTTACCTCCCAATGAAGTAGAAGCTAAACTGAAAAAACAGGAAATATCAGCTTGTTTTACAATCTCTATGACTGTCTGACTGCTTGTGTTTGTTGCCCTTTTGGACGTTGCCAGAGTCTGAGGTCTCAACAATTACTGTGGTGAGTACAATGCTATCACAGCCAGTGGATTTGATGGGCAGAACGAAAACAATAAAACCCCAGTTGTGATAAACTGTAATTTTGCTTTATGGCGGAGGACAACAGGTTTGTCACCTCAAGAATGTCATAGCACAGAAAACCATACAGTATAGCAGTGATGCAGTCCAGGCATTGAACAGGACATAAAATTAATAAAAAACCACAATGAAAGAAAAACCCAAAACTTCAATCACCTACAACATCCAAAAGGCACCAATATGATTTTAGAGCATAGATACATACTGTATGTATATCACATTTGCAATATAATAGCTTTGATTTCTTTTGAAATGGAAACATTAATCACCTCATTTAGATACAAAGACAACAGAAAACTGTAGATGTGATTAATCATACTGTATCGGTTTCCCTCAGAAAACAAAGGTAGTTTTATGTTACGGTTGTGACTTTCACACCACACAGCAGCTGAAATTGAAGACTGCATTTGATTCATTCACAACCTCCACTTTCACAACATCTTTTTTCCTATTTGGGGATGATGTGGAGATTATGTGAAAGCTGTCAGATGGAATCAGATTAGTCACCAGCGAGCTTGCCGTTCGAAGCTGTGACTGTGTCGTGGTGACACATACTGTACCACAGAAGCCTATCTCACGCTGATCAGACTTGGCACTTTTCTCATGATCGCAACATATAGCAAATCAACAGAGGCGAAGGCGCCGAATGCAAGACGGGGGTGTGGAAGTAGGTACTGCATGTGATGAATTTTACACTTCAAGTCTGTAATCATCAGCAAAAACTGGAATTCCAAATACAGCAGTGGGTGATCACTGTACAGTCAACCAGTACTGCATAGAGGCTGCCACCTGAGATAGTATAAGATCAGTTTGTGTGCAGTATGGACAGATGTTAGTGGTGTTGCTTTGAAACATTGACCAGATTTTTTTTTTCTAGAGTTCATGGAGCCAAAAAAGAGCTAAAAGAAGACTGACTATTGGACTTAGACTTATCAGCTGGATACTTGGCAAAGGGCTCAGGTTCACATGGCTACAAAACTAAGGCATAAGCATCATTTACAATCATGTCATGAATAGGTGGTGGTGGTGGTTATATACAGCAGCACTGATGAGGGAAAGATGGAAATAGGTAGCATGTAGGTGGGGAACTCAGGTGGTGGAAATAGCAGGAAATGGGTTATTACATGGCAGGTGGGAGTGGCTGGATCTGACATGACCAGGGACCGGGATATGAGGGAAAGTCTGAGAGCATATGTTGGTTGGCTGGAGAATAGCAAGACCAGGGGCTGGGGGTAGTGAGAGCGTGGATGGATGGAGGGACTGAAGACTGAGGCAAACTTTGTAACAAAGTCAACTTTATAAGGTGGTAATATATCAATGTTGTGTTTACAGCTTTTTCTTGTGGCCAAAAAAAAAAAATCAATCAATCATAAATTCATCATTAAGAATTTTGAAGGATATTGTGTTGTTTTATCGCTTTGTTTACTCTATATTCACTCCCCAAATCGCTCTCACTCTGAAATCATCGAAAACCGCCGCTTGGTCAGTGACTTCTGGTGTTAGACACTGATAAAAAAGAACATTCTTTCACGTTGACATGATAACGGCACCGAGCGGCATCAGGAGGAAACACGGCAGGACAACAATGAAAGTTAAGGAAGCAGGAGGGTGGTGGATGGATCCAGCACCCACCGACTTTCACCCGGGAGGCCGATGTTTGCTTCCCGTATGAATGTAAAGCCAAACACCTATTTTTTCCTAAACCCAACCACATGCTTTTGTTGCCAACCATGTGCAGGTGTTTTTGAAGGGAAAAAAAGTCAATTCATGGTGTTGTACCAATATAGTGTGTTTTGTTTTAAAAGAGACTGTGTGAAAACTGTACATTTCCTGTGGAAACACAAGTGTATTCTAAAGACAGACAATGCATATAACAGGCAGAACTTGACACGGCGTCCCAGAACATCAACAACCAATGCAACCAGGGTACCTTGCACGTCATATGTGGACGTGGAAAGTCCATGACCAAACGTCGATATGTTTCCTGCTTTTCTATCTGAATGACATGAGAAAACAAAGGTGGTGGTTTATTTTATAGAGCGGTAAGTACAGTGGCCCTGAGAGCTCAACGCACTGCAAACACAAACAACTCAAGCAAATGAAGAAAAATCTTCATCTACTTGATGTAAGTGCAGCATTTTAAAAACATTCACAAACTTGAAGACTATAACATCTTCATAAGCCAACAAGTGCGTCCCAGCCATGTGCATCACTTTTTAATGTCCCCGGGAAACAGTTTCTGTTGTTTTGTGAGCTTCTAGCAGTGCTTTTTCTAAATGCTGTGCATGTGTTGTCCACTGTATGTGTTTTTGTGTGTCATAAAGTTGATGTTTTCAGGAGTCATTAAGTTTGTGAATGTTTTCTAAATGATGTGTGTGTTGTCAAACTGATGTTTTCATAAGTTGTCACATTGATGTTTTCACATGTTGTCAAGTTGGCGACTGTTTTCTTAGTGTACTGCACTGTACCACAGCATGTTTCATGATTCAGATGAGCACACAATCATTTGAACTGGCTAGAAAATGAAACATTCCTGCACACGAAAATCTGACAAACTGTGTTTCAAATCACAAGTCTCACTTTTTAAAACTCACTCAATAAATCTGATGCATCTGATAATACATAGGGGAGCCTTGCACAGTCAGGCTGCCACATGATGCATACAATGCTTTGCAATTAAATTCTCAAACCGTGGTGCTGAGTCAACAATCATAACCAGAGCCATCCATCCAGTAATAAGCCCTGGGTGCATAACAAATGAGTCCACATTAAACAGAGAATGATGTGTTTGACACATGGAGGGGTGGCTCACTGTTTCTCAGGACTAATTGTCTCTCATTAGTATGAAAAGCATGACATGATGCAGTTTATGCAGCAAGGCAGCGAGGCGTGGTGGAGCTGTTTACCAACATGGTGGCTGCTCTATCTCTTCTTGTTGTCATTCCTTTTCTGTACATAAGAGAGATAAAACTATGTTTGGATTTTTAGGATTATATTGTGCCAAGTCATTTCAAGAATCTGAGAAACGAGAGAAAAGCTGGGTGGTTCTGTCGAAAATTGCATTTAATGACAAGTAGCATCTGTAAAATATTAAAAAGTAATAGTTGGTTTTGTATTTTTTGCTTGAATTAAGCAAATCACAAAATGGAGTTAAAATGGATGTGTTTCTGTATGTGTGACCTTCACTTTAGACCTGGGAGGTCACAAGTATGCAACAAGGCAGCAATATCAGTATCAGTGGGTAGGGTATGATAATGAACTGAAGTGAATGAATGAACTGGCCCAGTCACCCATGATGGAAACCACCCTCCTTACTGCAGTCCCATTTAGCAAGCGTCTGAATCTCTCCCCTCTCCAGGGTTGTGTTCTGCAGCTGAGCCTGACCTTTGACCTCCCTGTGGAGACTCTTGTTATTGTTCTCCTTTCTTGTTGTGAGGATCAACAGAATGTCAAGTCTGAAATGCCTTGGAATGTAGCTAAGGTTGATACATTTTTAAAATATATGCTGCTAAATCAGATGTGACAAGCTGTGGAGAGTTAAAGGAGAGGACAAACTCAGAAGAAGAGGAGGACAGGAACACTGACCAATCAGGAGACACAGTCCAGACGAATTATATTCATACATGAATGAATCTGAAGCTCACAATTTATGGCCAGTGTCATTTTATAGTGAAGTGGAAAGTATGGCTGTCAGGGAGGTAAATAGGCATGTGGCACCCAGCACCTACATTACCCATGATGCAACTCAGCCAGTGATGGTTCGGCTGGAGATTAGGGGGTGTTATGCTTGTAGCAGCTCTGCTTGAGGTTAGCCTCGATCTGCTAGCCTCAAGCAGAGATGAGAGCGGGCTACAGACATCTGGTAAACTTACTTCTTTTCAACTGCACACCCTCAGATTTTTTAAAACTTGTTCAAACTTGTAGTCCTCGGCCCTAACTGATGCTGACTCAAGTGATATCACTGGAGGGAATTTATCAGATTCAGTGCAGCTCCCTCTGGGGCCACAAAAGGCCTTAGACAAGTCTGGTCTCACTCCCAGGTCATCAAGTACAGATTTTGTCACGTCTGTCAGTGTCTGATACCGAAGCACAAGGCACTCTTCAGCTTCTGAATGAGAAGTACCAGACTTTCAAGTGATTCCAATGAAAATCCATCTGTGGCAACATTAAAAACTCAGAGCAACTGCTACAGAGAGCGACAAAATCCAAGGCCGGGGTGAAAGGATGGTCAAAAAAACATGACTTTCATGCAGGAGGCTGCTATTTGTGTGTGAAACCCAAAAATCAACCCTGACTTATTTTAACGTAAGATAACGACATGTAATGGAAGGTAAGTTGCATCGAATGTCATATCAATGAAAATCCGTCTGTGGCAATATTAATAGCTCTGAGTAAATGCTAGAAAGAGCAACAAAATTCAAGGTTGAGGCGAATGGATGGGTAAAAAAAACACGACTTTGATGCAGGAGACCGCTGTTTGTGTGTGAAACCCAAAAATCAACCATGACTTATTTTAACGCAACGTAACGTAAGTAACGTAAGGTAAGTTACCCCCAATTTCCACCAGATGCGTGTTGGTTGCGCCTGCGCTCCGGCACGGCAGCGGAGCTGATAGGATTCAATTCTAGTCAATGTGTGTGTTTCCACTGGCTGCGGCTGTGCTGCGTTGTGCTCCGGCGTCCGGCACAGCTGCGGCACTCCGGAGCCCTCCACAACAGATAACTAGGACTTGTATTTTTGCCGGACGCCG
The DNA here is from genome assembly GCF_006386435.1 of Epinephelus moara. Classification (NCBI taxonomy): domain Eukaryota; kingdom Metazoa; phylum Chordata; class Actinopteri; order Perciformes; family Serranidae; genus Epinephelus; species Epinephelus moara. Next base: position 35,519,946 of record NC_065515.1, read on the forward strand.
GAGCACAACGCAGCAATTCAGCACAGAGCAGATCGTGTGGGGCAGGAAGTCGTGCACAGGCAATACGAGACATGAAGGCATCTGATTGGTTCTTTCCATTCGCACCGAATGGCAGGGATTGGTCAGAGTTTTTACAGGCCTGCAGCTGCCACAGAGGTCGGATTTTTTTCATTCCTTTTTCTGAACACATTATGTATTGACTGCTCTCAGGATGGAAGGACCATTTCACCCAGTATAACAAAAATGTTTCTGAACAGGATTACCAACTATGGCTTTAACGTAACGTAGTGCAACGCAACGCAATGCAACATAACAAAATGCAGTGCAATGTAGTGTAACGCAATGTAACATAATTTAATGTTAAGTTACATACATACGTAATGTCAGGTATTTACGTTTTGTTATGTCTAGCCCTAACCCCATAACACATGTTCCCACCATGATTTTTTTCTTAATGTAACCAAGTTGTTGCCTAAACCCAACCATGACCGCTTCACAACATTAACCACATGTTACAGCCTGTTTCACCCAGGAGACAGCTGTGCATCTCTTACAGATGCTCAAGGGTGCCTTTTGCGTTGATATTAGATGCCATAGAGCATGACAATTTTTTTTAAATACTTGATTATTTGTCAGTATACACAATTTTTCAGACAATTGGCAGTTGAATGCATCTTTTAGGGGATCCTCCCTACACACACAGCACACACATGCAACAGGAGGGTGCGGCGGGGTCAGCATTCGGTTCCTTGCTTAGGGGCACCTTGGCAGTGCCCAGGAGATGAACTGGCACCTCTCCAGCTTCCAGTCCACACTCCATTCTTTGTCTGTACTTGTACAAAAAGCGGTGTCCATCCGATTCCCAAGTCCCCATGGACTGAACTACTGCTGCCCCTGAAATGTCGGTATCTGACATCCTGGGAATAAGAAGTGGTTGGTTTATTGACATATCGAGATGTACTCCTAAAGAAAAAGTCTTTAGGAGAAAGTCATTGATATGTACGATTGGCGCATTTCCCTTTTAATTATTTGTGGGGAAAAAAATATTGTAAAAATATTGGCATCTGACGTTTTAAAATGCTGGCATAGAGCATAATCTGGATTACAAATCTGGTGATAAGGTTGGGAGAGAAGTGGTGAGGATAAGTGGAATAGCCACACAACTGAACATGTCTGTGCATGCTTAGGAAATTAATCTTTATTGATTTTAAATAGCAAACCCACCTCTGACCAGGTCAGTTTGCAGCTTTAATAGCAAACTGCAGGTCATTATTTGTTGTATTCAGGCTGCGCAGGGGTTGTTAATAGTTTCTCATTAATGCCAGTCCTTAGAAAGTGCTCTGTCTCCAAGCAAATCCCCTGCAGTCTGAATAGTTTTGCCAATATTTAAACACTGGCAGGCAGCTAATACTTGAACTCTCTAAGATTTTGTATCCACAATGGAACATTAAAATGCATAAATAGTGTGTGTCTTCCACTCTGGAAGTCATGAGAATCTTTGTGGCTCATAAACATGAATGACTTTGAATAAATATGTATTATCCCCCGGAGCACAGTTGCCGGAGTATATTCATTTGGCATAGTTGATTGCCTTTTTCATAACCTTCGCTACCCTCATGTGCGTGTTTTACTGCAAATAATTAAACTATGACAAATATATACCTCAAGCAATGCAAAAACCGTAGACGAGATCATCCCCCATCAGCACTGGCTCTGGAGAATCTTCTTGAAGATTTTACATCAAAGGCGAGGAATTATATTTAATGTTGCTCTGTTTTGCCTTTACCAACACTTTCAACATCCTGTTAGACTTTTGTAGTTGCTAATGAAAGTAACAGCTAATGGGTTATGGAAAAATAATGAGACACATCATTTGAAGCTATTTACGGGCTCATGTCATTCTGTAAATTGCCCTCTACAGCATCATGTCAGCCTCATTTTCAGTTCTGGGTTGTTTAACAGTATCTGATAGACCTCAAGGCATTGTTGATAATCTTGTGTGGATGAAAAATTACCACTTGTAATCTTGCACGGAGGATAATTCTGATAGTATCTCACAATCTCTATCTCTCCCTTCCCACCACGAGCATCAGATCTCACTTTTATGTTCAAACTTGCACTCACATACACTTAAATGTGAAAAAAAGCTGAGCAACCCTGGTAAAATAACAGGCAAAGTTTTACGTAAGTGCACTGCCGATGAGCCTGACATGAATAAATGAACAGGTTTGAACTGAGTTCGTTTTGGATCCAGAGTTATTCCACAGCATCAATTTAACAGGCCCCAGTTGCAGCATCAAACAGGGTCATGGCTAATTACTATTCACTTTGACTAGAACTAAATAATAAATAAGCTGTGCACTTATATAACCGAGAGCTGAGGGACGGTACCAAGCAGCTCCATCAATAACACGACTAAAAACAGGCTCCTGCTCTCTAAAGAAACATTAAAATTCTAAATATCCTAAAAAATAAGAGGAGAAAAATTAGCATCAGCTCTTGGAGACATACAATAGGATGCAGAATAATAAAGTGTACGCTCTGTGCAATGCAATTTCCATTTCAAATAAAAGCCTTCGACCTGTGAGATGAACTAAACTGCATGAGGTTTTCACTTAGTAACTTAATACACAAATTATCTGTCTGCTTCTGTCCTCCTCACCTTGAACACACACACTCACACACTCACACACACTGAAGCACATGTGGCGGCAGGTGCCAATCTGTCTGGGTGGGGTAATCGCTGCGATCACAACACCCACCGCAGCAGAAAATACAGGCAGAATACCAATATGTGTCACGTCTTTGTGTGCCTTTATTTGCAGGGCTAATTATGAGAAGTTTTGTCTGGTAGTACACAAAATTTGCATTTTCCTCTGCATAACACACTTTCCAAACTGAGATGGCACGAATCCATGAAACTTCTCTCTCTCTCTCCTTTTAAGACAACACTACTTTCATTTTGTACAGACCCAGCTAGATAATTAGAAACTTAATATCATATATCAGCTTTTTATGCTAATGGTGGACTATACTGCACTTAAACAACAATAAGGCTGCGTCAGAGATAACAAGGTGCAGGGCAACACCGAGAAGGCACTAAGCAGCAGTTTGTTAGGGCAGGTAAGGAAGCAAGGAACCTATTCATTAATTTGTTTTCCTCGCCTACATGTTTATGCAGACATGTTTATGTTTTTGGAGACAAATATTCCAGCATGCATTTGGTGGAAGGCAGGTAAACATCCCAGGCACATCAAAATGAACACATTCCTTTATTTCATTATTTTAAGGTGTCATATGTATAGTTTTAGCACAGTATGAACACCAACAAAAGTTAACACACAACTACACACTACACTAGACATGACATGAGAGTGGTATCATAACTCAGCAAGATAGAAAATATTAAACTATTCTTTTAAGACTGTGTAATGGAGAATAAACAAATCAAAATAACTCTGTCTCACTTTTTCAATGACTTTGACAAAGAGCTATGAACAACTGAAATGTAAGGAAATGTGACTTTAGTAACTATTTATGTGAGAAAGACGTGTTCAAAATAAAAATGGCTAACCTAAAATGTCATTTTTTTATCTGGAGGTTGGATTTGGTTTAAAGTCAGGTCAGTCCACACAAAAATCAAAAATACACATTTTTCCTGTTACCTGTCGAGCTATTTATCAGTATAGACGGTTTTTGATGTGAGCTGCCGAGTGTTGGAGATATCGGCAGTAGATATATCTGCCTTCTTTCCAGTATAATTGAACTAGATGGCACTCAGCTTGTGGTGCTCAGAGTGCCAAAAATATATATATGAACTAGTCCATACTCATTGGTAGCTTTGTCACCTTCTACCTATGCCAACCCTCAATGCCTATGTACAGTTTCACATAGATTGACCACGTCAGTGAGTAGAAAAACGTGGGACAGACAGAATGACTGACTGACAGAATGACACACTGACAGTTTCCGTGATTATGTACAGCATACCATACCATGACTTAGTCATACCAAAAATTAGAAAAAAAAAACAAAAAAAAAACATTCGGCCACAGGGGGAGCCACAGTGATCGGTCGCATTTGAGCCATTTTTAAGCATTTTTCTGTTGTTATAGCGCCACCCAGTTGCCAATTAGAGTTAAATTTCTCCAGTCACCTTGAGGCGTCTTGTTCTACATATCTACCAAGTTTAGTAAAGATCGATATAATGGTTTGGCCTAGAAAAGAAATTAGCTCTCTAGCGCCCCCATTTTGTTTGATCAGGTCAATAATGGAGGGGTCCCCTCAGATTATGTGTGG
>NC_065515.1:35524272-35528565 GCF_006386435.1 Epinephelus moara
CATGAGATATGCCCATTCAGAGTTTGCAATTTCAATCGGTTGCTATAGCGCCCCCCTTTGGCCAATAGATGTAATATTGCTTCATTCACATCCTCCCATGACCCTCTACCACTGTGCCAAATTTCACATGGATTGACCAAGTCAATGAAGAGAAAAACGTGGAACAGAGACACCCACAGACAGAGTTTTCGTCATTATATAGTAAGATGAAAGACTTAACAGCAATGTCTCTCTCCATAAACCATGACCTGGTTACTCAAGATAATCCTAAAACCTTTTTGTGAGCAATTTTATACAGGGACCATTTTCTTTCTACCAAACAACTCCCACCCACTGCATCACCATGCAGAGGGAAGCGTACATATACTGCCAGCTCACCTAGCACCACTGTAGCTAACACTGAAGCTCAGCTGAGGAAGACGTCATAAATGTTTACATCTTGTGCTCTCATTCATGCGTGGATAATAATAAGATATTGCTACTGACTAATTCAAAGGTATTTGATAATGCTTTGAGCACAGAAGCGTCTCGTTATAATCGAGAGAAGGCAGACATCTCTATGGCCAATATCTTCAGCACTTGGCAACTCACACCAAAACAGATAGACTGATAGATAGCACTACATGTAAAATGAAAAATATGTATTTTTGATTTTTGGGTAAACTTTGTCTTTAAAGCTGGACAAATCTATTTTGACCACAAGGGGGCAAAAAAACTGACAATACTCTGACCGTAGTTATCTCTACACCAGGCCTTCTTTTGACTCTTTACATATAACATACTTGCCTCCTTTTGATACTTTAAAATAGTCAGTCTACTGCATATTTATTTACACTATAAATATACTGTATACACTGAAAAAGTGTAGGCTATATAATCTAAGCTGTTCCTATCAGTTACAGTAAACAAGCTACTTAATCACACACATGGCGAGAAGCTAGAAAACAGTGTGGGAACAGCAGTAACCTGTCATTGTTTAAAAGGGCCACAAGATGTTTTTGTTTGGCTCTTTGTCGTCTTTAGTGCAAAGCATTTAATGCTGTTTTTTTTTTTTTTCATTTCTCAAAGCTCAACCATCAGTCGTTGGTGGCGGTCTCTTATTTATCTGTTTTGTCTTTGATTGCGCGCTAACGAGGCATTTTTCTGTTTACTCTAAAGATTTCATCCTTTCTGCTGAAACATCACTTCTTCTGCACAAAGGACCTTTGAAACAACAAATGTAAAAGCTCTCATGATCTGTGGGTTGAGCTACTCTTTTACTATGTAAAGCAGCCATAGAATTGGATGTTTATTTATTAAAATGCATGCTTGGGTCTATCACTTTAAAACAGCAAGGGGGAGTGTTTGTCATTGCTGCTCCTATGAAAGGGGGAAACAAAAGATGACTCTTTAATAATGTATGGATGCATACTACTGGTTATGAGAATTGCTAGCATTGATTATTGATCCAAAACCATCCTCCCAATGTTTTTCTCATGCCTATTATTCCTGCATATGTCCTTTATAATCAGGTCTCCATCTGCCCTCCTCCAGCTGAACTGCAGGGATCACAGCACAACGAGCCACGGACCTCTAAACCACTCCAGTGATCTATCTTCCCCGGTTGCGGGCATGCATGCAAGGTGCTATTCGGCGGCAGCAGAGCAGTAAAGTCTGAGATGTTATCTAGAGATGATATCTATGACTGCTCACACATGCCTCTTGGAAGTCACCTTGCACAGATGGTCAGGCCGGCTTTCCTAAATGCTGTGCTGATCTGTGTCACTCTTTACCTGTGGCTATCCAGGCAACGAGAGGACACCTTAGAAAGTGTGCACATTCAAAGCCACACTCCTATGCACACACAGAAATTCAAAATCATACATGGCCAAAAGTATATAGACGCTCTAGCGCTACACCCATATATGATTGCTAAACAGCGAATTGTTGCTCTAACAGTCACTGATGTTTGAGTGCTAAAGGAGAGATCTGGTCATATTCTACTTTTTTCTTTTTCCTGTCAACAAATCCCAGAAAAAGACCAAAAACAACAATGAACTGTTTGGTAGTCAGAGCCTGATATATCATAATCCTCTGTGCCAAAGAGCTCCATTTCTGTACAAAAACTATTGAAAATACATAATTGAGCCAGCAATACTGTACTCACTGAAGCAGCAAATGTGTATTAATCCACCATTGAAAACAGTCCCCAATATATTCACTGTTTACTCCTTCTCCTAAAAACCCATGCTGTTTAAGAAAACCATTTAGCCTGTTTTTCTAAAGAAAGAAAGATAGTATATATTTGTGATCCATTTTTACAGATTTACGTCTTCAGGGCTTGTGGCAGAGAGCCTCACACAGACTGGGGAAGTGAGAAAGTGCTGATAATTGGACTCACGCATCACTGGTAATGGTCTTTTCATGGGATTTGTTGACAATAACAAATATGTGATGTAGAGGCTAAACCTTAACTTAAAGCCACTGAGGGTCTGCACAGACAGGCGTATGATTGACATGTTTGCCGTAGCATTGGTTAATAGTGTCTAGTGAAATAACTGAGTCCAACTTTTGCTTCTTGCTGCTGATGGAATATTTATTGCTCACCGTTAATGGTCTTCAACGTGCTACATGCAAGAATCCATAAGCAATTTGCATAAATCTCTATACAACCATACATTTTACCAAAAACAACAAAGCAGTGTTCAGCGAGTGTAACATGGCGGTCAAAAAAGAAGTTTCTATGAATATATGGTGACCCAAAGCTGAAAGGTGACACCTACCGGACCAAGTTGGTGTCATCCACAACTCCAAAAATAGCCCCCACATATGGAATATCACCAGCCTTATCATTTATGGCATCAGTTGCAGTCGGTGTTCCAATTCGTCTTGGTGGTAATTAACTTGATTTGGATCAAGGCTCTGTGCAGGCCAACCGGGTTCCTCTACAATCTGCATCCCAACCTTTTTGGCTTGTGATCATGTAGACACTAAGCAATGTCTACTCCACGCCACTGGTTGATACCTGGCAGTTGTGACCATTTTAACCAAATCTGTATTATCTTAAAATGCCCAAAACACCTTAAATATACACTGCAGGATTTTCCTAAAAAACAATGTGTAGAGCCATACAAAAGTAATCCCCTTTCAATCATCACCTGGAAGTGTGTGGCGGTGTATTTTTCTGCAGAGGCTCTGCCCTTTGCCTGTATGTTCTTATTTTCTTCTTATTTTCTGTGCTCAGGATGTTTATGGTCGTGCAGCCCCACAGCACTCAGGTGAGGTAGGTGCTTTATAAAAAAGTGAGTTGACCAAGTGCCAGACCATAAGCAGCAGGCATCTAAGAGGCACACACCGAAAAAATGTAAATATAATAAGGTGAAATGCCAACCGAGAATGAATCTGAGGTTGTCTTTTACTTTCACTTTAGCTGGCGAGTGTGTTTACAAACCGTAACTGACAACCCTGCATAGTGTACCCTTAAAGTATGTAGTAATTCACAAGAGGAGGAACTTCTGAACAATGGACACCATTTTGGGCAGCAGAAACATGTTTTTCTGCTCATGCCCTGTTAATATTCTTGCAACCCCTTGTGGGTTTCAACCCAGACTGCCAACTACTTTTTGACACCAAAAACTTTTTGGTAACACTTTACTTGAAGGTATCTACATAAAAGTGACATGACACTGTCATAACTATGACATGACACAGTCATGAACCTGTCATAAACATTATGTTCATGTCATAAACGTTTGACTGCTGTCATTAAGTGTCATTCAGTTTTTGTAATGACAAGTTGACATTGTTTGGGTTGTCTTGATTATGACAACTTGACATTAATCAAAGTGACATTACCAGAAGTTGTCTTTGTCATGACAAGTTGACATTAAATTTGTTTGGGATGTCCTTATTATGACAACTTGACATTAACCATGTCATAAACCATGTCATAAAAAACTGACATTAACAAGAAATGCACCTCTTTTTTTTGTTTATGACGAGTTGTATTCGGCGTCTGATCTGCAAGATCTCCGGGGTTTGCCTACAGACTCTAAATTCACTGAATGTAGAGTCTGTATATAGAGACTACATCTCACTGATGAAAACTCTTGTCTGTCTGTGGGTGTGTTTGTGTGTCTTTTCCATGTTTTTCTCCTTACTGACTTGGTCAATCCATGTGAAATTTGGCACAGTGGTAGAGGGTCATGGGAGGATGCGAATGAAGCAATATTACATCAATTGGCCAAAGGGGGGTGCTATAGCAACCGATTGAAATTGCAAACTCTGAATGGGCATATCTCATGCCCCGTATGT
>NC_065515.1:35528818-35550794 GCF_006386435.1 Epinephelus moara
TGGCAATGGTACTACTGTACTTTCAATAAAGCCATCGTACTATCAAATTCACAAAAACTCTGTCTGAATACATTGCTCTTCTTAATGGGTTCAGTTCACTATTTAATCTGCAATTTCCTATGACCTGTATCCCAAACACACACCATGTGAAACTGTATGTGGGCAACTGTGCACTCAATGGGTATGGACTAGTAATGATTATTAGTGTTATGACAAAGACATCTTCTGGTAATGTCATCCTGGTTAATGTCAAGTTGTCATTATAAGGACATCCCAAACAAATTTAATGTCAACTTGTCATGACAACCCAAACAATGTCAACTTGTCATTACAAAAACTGAATGACACTTAATGACAGCAGTCATAAACGTTTATGACATGTACATAATGTTTATGACAAGTTCATGACAGTGTCATGTCATAGTTATGTAGATACCTTCAAGTAAAGTGTTACCAACTTTTTTTATGGACTTCACTTTTGCTATGGGAGCACTGTCACGTTTAAAATGGAAAAGTCTTCCCCAAAGTGTGGCCACAATGTTGGAAGCACATTATTGACTAAAACATCATTGTATGCTGTAGCAATAAAAATTCTAATTGTCTTGATTGAAGCTAAAGAGCGTTGCAGTGGTGGAGCCAGATGTTGTAAACATTCAGGGCTCAGCCCAGGGACATGCTCCTCCAGGGAGATTTTTTTTCTTTCATTTTACAATAATAGAATGCCTAAAATTCTGTACGTCGTTTGGGAAAAACATGATAGTTGTCAAAGAATAAAACATGCAATAAAGCCAACATCCTATTTTGTATCTAATTGTTCTCAAGCTGTCTGAGAGCAAAACACAACAAATGTTGAGGATGACTAATTTTCACTCCTGCCAGCTAAAAGGGACAAAAGCTGTCTGATGTTACTATTTAAGTTACATAAAGTAGACAGGGTAGGGATTTGGTGTAAGCAGCATTAATAATCTTGAAACATATTTTTGTTTTAATATGCTGGAGTTTACAGAATGAATGTTTAGCTGTCAAATCCGCTACATTTAAAACAATGCCAAAGTAATCGGGGCTGCTCTAATTTCAAATCAAAGATCACCAATAATGCCAAGTAATGTGGTCTTCGATATTCTGACATGAATATAAGGCTATTCACTAGATTTCCTTCTGGAAGCAGCATAGATTTAGAACATTTGAGAAAACATTCAAGGGCCGAAGCCCTATAAGCCCCCCCTGGCAGGGTAGCAGTACAGGGTAGGCATGTCCACATACTTTTGTCAATACAGTGAATGCTGAAACATGTATGCAAGTCACTTAATTTTGTAATCTTGCACACACACACACACACACACACACATACACACATACACACATACACACACACACATAACACACCCAGAGAATTAGACTCCCCGAAGGAGAAATTATTGCTCATTTGTCACTGTATCTTAAAAACGTCCTCTGGCTCCATACACACCTGTGACTCATCTCTCCTGGACTGTAAGGCCAACAAAATGAGTGTGACATGCACATGCATGCACATGCATTAGCACCTGTAGCACTATGTCACATTAATTTTGGACACACAAAGGACACATTCATGAATGTTCCTGGAAAAAAGGTCAGCGGAGCTTTCATGATTCACTTCTCTTTAGAAAATAATAGAATTTACTCCAGTATCCCACAAATAATTATTTTGGCACAGGACTGAGGACTGAATGGCAAATAATAAACTATGGAAACCGGGAGGAAATGAGAAAAGAGGACCATGTCATTTTTTTTAACGCTTTAGAAGACAAGATGAATTATGGCATTTACATTTCCTATTTGTAGGCACTATGTCGGGATAATTAGAGTTTAAAACAACTCTCAAAATATGGCTGTGAATATGGAAAAGGATTTCATCTTAACTTTGTTTTACCTCGCTGACCTTCACTTCACTCCTGAGCACATTCAGACATGCTGTTGCACATTACAATATGACCATTAGGCCTGCTGCTGACAGAGGAAATGATGTCATCTCCCTAACTTCCCTCAGAAAGCTCCAAGTCAATGCGTTGTCTTTGCAGTGCTCTTAGTTTAAATGATGTCTGAAGCTTTTAACTTGCGCAGCATTCTAGGATGTGATTTGATGGGAAAACACAAAATAACATGGATCTATTTTGGTAATGGGGTGAAATGCCCCCAGCAATGTCACAACGACAGCTTGTTTGCCGCATGTGTGTCCTCATTTATCACTGTACGCTGAATATGTGTTTTTGTCTTCTCCTGCATCAATGCAGGTTCACTGTGCACACATGGAGGAGAGGGATGTTGTTTGAGAAGCCAGTATGGAAGTGGGGTGGGGGTGTGTATAATTATCTGCTTCAGTGCATTAGCCTTTGGAAACTGAGACAAGGAAGGAAGAGAGAAGCGGCGGGGAGAGAGATAAAGTGGCGAGTGTAATGTGTAAGATTGAGCTGGGAAGAAGAAGAAGAAGAAGAAGAAGAGGAGGAGGAGAGAAAGAAGAAGAGCAGTCAGTGAGAGACGGAGGGAGCAGTAAAGTAAGCTGCAGATATTTCATTTCAAACTAAACTACATTAGCATGCGTGAAATACTTTGGCCAGTCTGGAGAATGTGTGACCGTAACTATATTATGTCACTCAAGGACGCGAGCTTGTGGAGATTACTCTTCACCAAAGGAGGAAGGATGTGACGCTCTGTTTCTCACATCCATATTTCTCTGTGGCCTTGCAGTAGCTTGACCTTTGTGTTTTTTTCCATTATTAGCTTTGCTTCCTCATTGTTTGTGGTGAAAATAATGCTGATAATCACTACAGTATCAACCATTTTTTTCCTCAAACATTTTCTCATTTCCTTTACCTTATTAAAACCCAATATGTAGAGGACTATTGAAGTGGTGACCCTTTGCCACAAACTGGTCAATTAAACATTAATGAAGGTATCAAAACACAGAAATGACCATAAAAAATTGTTAATATATTGAATATGGACATGCTTATCTTATTTTATATGTCATATGAATATATATTATTTTTGTTCACTAAAAAGTCATTAAAGGACAAAGAAATGTAGAGCTAGGGCCGTTTCATAGTCGACGCACGCAATGCACGCAATGCACGCAATGCACGCAACGCACGCAACGCGAGCAAGCGGGTGACACTTGAAATGCAATACTTCGCTCACGCAATAGGGGGTAGCAGAGTCACTGGTACATTCCCGCTAGCTAGTGCTGCTGTAGCTAGCTAGTACTGCTATTTTATTAGAGTGCAGGGCACTAGAACTGTCATATAAATGGTGGTGTGTCCGTAGGAGTTCGCAAAGTTTTTCCTCCTTGCCCGCCATATTTCATACCTGCTTCTTCTGTGAATAACAAGTCGTTAATTTCAAGTACGTCGCTTGTATCACCCCCGCTGGCAAAGCATGAGATTACATGCATCGCTGCGTCACGTATCAAAAAAAATGGACAATGCATTTTGAGACGCAAGCACGCATCATGGCGGCCAATGCGTCTCAATGCGTCCCAATGCGTTCAGGTCTGTGTGCCTTTGCGTCGACTATAAAACGGCTCTTAGTGAGCCTGCACTGGGATGTTTTGTAATCAGGGTCTGCATCACTTGCGGCTGCTGGTCTTTCAAACAGGGGAAGCTCACTTTAAGTTTACATCATAAAAGTTGTCATATTGTAGCGAGGCAGTAACTTATAAAAGGAGCATTTAATTGAAGCTGTTTTTCAACCACACTCATGCCATAGAACCACAGCAACACACACCTCAAAGATTTTCAGATGGGTGAAAAGACCTGTTACTTTTCCCCACCCTTTGCACCAAATCAATCTGAGGTGTTGATCTGCCCTGCTGTTTAACTCTAAGTTTCTCCTCGTAAGGAAGACTATCAAATGGCTTTGCCAAAATCCGGTCGACAATATTAAAATTGTCTGCCATTATGTGCAGCTTGCTAGCTCGCTCGCTAGCTGGGGCTGCTGCGCGAGGCTAGTGTGACCACCTGTGTGTGCTCTGGGACGGTGGAGGGGCTCAAAGCAGCACCCGCTGCTCGTTGGGGACGGTAACTGCAGAGCGACAGAAGTCAGAGTCTCCAAACACAAGTACAGTCTCCAATAACATCAGAAAAAGATGCTAGATTTGTCGCTAGTCGTTTTTAACAAAGAAAAAGTCACTAAGAGGATTGGAAAAGTCTCCAGATCAACTCGGAACAACGGAATAAAACTTGAAAAATGCTCCAATGGTGGTTTATATTTCAAGATCGCTGATTCGCTCATTTCGCTGTCAATCAAAAAGGGATTCAGCCTCAGACAGATCATCCAATCATCATGCAGAAGCCCAGCGTCCAGGCCATAGACCCCCAGAGACGCTGAGCGTCCGATGGGCGGGACAAAACCGAGCATTTATCCAATGACTGTCTAGTTTCGCTGCAGTGGAACAACCCACTCTATGCTTCCCCATTGAAGTCTTTGGATGCTGAGCTTCCACTGTTTAATGCACTGTGACGCTACGGGAATGAATGAGAAAAAAGTCGCGTCAGTGACCTGTGATAAGTAGCTGATTCTGAACAAAAGTTGAACGCGTTCTAGCGCATATTTAGTCAATGAAATGTAAACACAACAGTACATATTTGACCACTTATTTTTTGACATTTTAGGGGAAGCTGAGCTTCCCTTGCAGTCTTAGAGCAATCGCCACTGGTCTGCATAGGGGGCTTTATAATTTTTTATGACATCTATTGTTCACGGATAAACCCTTAAATATCTTTGCTTCTGCTTACAAATATAGCATATTATAAACTATGTATTAAATGTTTATATAGTGCTTTTTATTCTCAAATAGGAAGGAAGGCTAAAAAAGAGCTGGGGTTACCAAAAATCTTTTTTTTTTTTGAACATCTGGGGTCTCTTGACCTCAAATAAAATAAATAAATAACTGAAAATGAAAATAAAATAAAATAGATACAAAATATAGAAAATTAAAAAGATGAGTTTTCTCTTCTAAATTTGATTACAGAAAAGGCAATCTTTTCCTTAATTTTGTTTTTTCATAAATTATATAGGTGGTAAAAAAGTTTTGTTGTTTCACAGATCCACAAAAAAAGAAGATGAAAAAAGAAGGGACTGGACAGAGAAACAGTTAAGATCAGACTTAAAAAATGGATCAACAGATTTTTTTTCTTTCACTTCCCTCTTCGTAGAAAACATGCCAGCAGTTCAAATCATGTTTACAAGCAACTGTCATAAAAGGAGAAATTGTGAAATATAAAAGTAATCAAGGTACGTCCTGTGTGCTTAACTTTGCAGAGGATGAAAGAACAGTGTATTCTTTAACCCAGACACCAACATCAACACAGCCAGAGCCCAAGTAGCCAATCAGAGAGACTTGCCCGCTTGCTTCAGGCACATAAGAGAGAGAGAGAGAAATCAATAGGAAAAAAATCAATACAAAATTGTTTTCTAATTCATATCACCAAGCAGATGGAGCAAGCTGCGCAGATCCCAATTTAATAGTTTTGTCCATCTGCATCATGTTGATGGACAGTCAGTGACAGCGGTGACGTCAGGCGCTAATGAAGCGTCCAATCAAAGCAACACGTGATTGTTATTCAGCGTACATGTAACCACTGTGGAGCCACTCTGGAAGGCAGTCACAGCTCGTAGCCTGCAGCTAAAGATAGCACCATTCAACACAGATGAAATGAGGTTTGGAAAAAATGAGTGAAAATCCAAATGGCCTGGAGATAAAACTGTGCGCCTGTTGTTCACAGAAATGGCTCTCGTCGCAGCAATGAGGCAGGGGGAAGAAAAGGACGGAAAGGGAAAGTCTTAACAATGCCGAGGCACCATTATCAGTGTTGTTACCTGCAAATGTGGCAGTGCAACCGGTTATATTTATCACTAATGAGATAAATAATGCGGCTATTTGTCCACAGCTTAGCCCTGGAGTACTACATCTGCTCGGAGAAAATGAGAATTCTTAGGTGTAACAACAAAACAACACTGGGAGGGGGCGAACAGCAAAATAGGCCACACATGAGCAAATACAAATGAATGTCACACAGGTAAATCCATGAAAATACCCCCCCACACACAAAAACACCTGCACCAAGACACAATGGCATGAAAATAAAGCTTAAATGTGAAAGCACAAAAAAGGACAACAAGGAGAACTAGTGACAAAAAATACAATGTGATAATGAACATACTATAAAGTGTGTCATTAAAGATACATTTCCAGCTGTTTTGTGGGTAGTTTTCATTGTACTGGGATGCTGCAAGTGTTAACCAGATGAATTTCAGTCATCCCAACAGCTGTCACTCATCCCGACTGTTGCCTGTGATCGAAACAATAACAATCGGAGAGACAAATATAGAGGGGCATCCATCCACTGGGACCCCGAGGCTGAAACAAGAGTTCCAGTTAGCGCTTGTTTCCCTCCAGTGTTGCCTCGGGAGCAATATTTCTCGAAAATTTCGACAGATATACCGACAGCTGTCAGATAAATTTATGGGTGGGGATGGACTTTTATTGTTACAGTTGTAGTCCCCCAGTGATGTACAGTATACACCTAATTAAATTTTTGTTATATTTTCTTGTGTGTTCTCATCTCTCTTTCTCCCTGGCTGATGAGCTACATTCATCTCTTTTATGAAGTATTTCAGCTGAGTAAACAAGACAATATAGCAATATAGTGGCTGAACCCTGGGAAAATTGATACCAGAAGCAATACTTACACAACTTGGTCCTTCAATACAAAACAATGTGCAATATGTTTTTTTGTGTGTGTTATTTAACTTTATCATGAACGACTTAGCAACATTAAAATTATACAGTATATACTATATATAAAAATAGACTATATTTATACTGTGTTTACTATTAATACATGTATGAAAACATCACCGTATGGAACAAGTCAGTAAACAACCATCACTTGACATGTTCAAATCTTATTTTCATGTGAAAAAAAATCAATGGTAACAGACACATGAGCTGCCTTATTCCTTAAGGATTTCAATGATTTTTGGTGAGTTGGGTTGTAAGAGGATTTTTGGGTGTGATACAGTGCAAACAGGGGCACATTAAAGAGTTGTTTAACAGTCATGAATCTCAAGCTATCACAATTTTTTTTATAAATCAATACACTAAAATACATAAAATAACCATGATGTGTTAGAAAGCTTAGAAGCAGTGCCTCAGTATATCATTAGGCCACTTTTTTTTTCAAAGTATTACGTGTGCTTGTTTTGTCACGGTTGGTGAGTGCAAGGCAATACGGATAGGACCCCAATGATCCACACAGACTGGATCGTTCGATGATTTGTTTCAACACGAGGTGTATATGGGCTTATAGGAAGGTGCAGGTATGCAGACAGGAAGGTTGAGGTACAGGTACAGGCACAGGTTCAGAGTCAGGGTCGGAGTCAGGCTAAGGTTCAGGTTCTAGTGGCTTGAAAGCAGCGGTACAAGCACATGGAACTTGATAACCTGACAGGGCCAGTTATACTGCAGGACTGACAAGCGACAATAGAAACAGGTGATCAGACAGATGTAAGGTGACAGAAGCAGGTTGGCAAATATGAGGGAATCTTGTGGAAAGATTTGGGGAGGTGGGAATGAGACAGGCCCCAGGAAGTGCCCCGGGATTTGAAGCCAATTTTCATAGTGGCCAAACAATGGTATTGCAATTTCTGGGCCTGTCATGTGACGCCACTGGGCCCCAAATAGACTTTTTCCTATAGACTTACATTCGGAAAGAGATGTTTATAATCAGTAGATACAACCAGCGCAAAATACCTCGTTCCACATCAAGATTTAATTTATTCAGTCTGATAACATTGGGAAAGTCTTAAAGAGCAGCAAAATTAAATTCTTTTATCCCCATTCAAGTTAGTGGAGTGCTAAACCTGGAGTCAGCCCCTCAGCCGGTGGAAGTTTGCTGCTCGGCCACGCCTGATCATGCTTTGCCGCTGTAAGTCTCTAGTGTGCCTGCCTTGTGGGCCTAATGATGTGGAGCAGCGCCGATTAGCCGGGTTATTTGATACTGCAAAAACAGAGCAATTTTGGTTTCATGCACCACTGAGCAACTTTCATAGATATGGAAGTGGCCCTGCCTCCCCTGCTGTATCCAGGTTTCTTAATACATCCATGGAATGTGAAACGTTTAAAGTAATACTCTGCTGGTTATGGATGGAGGCATTGTTAAAAATGGATTACAGTATTAATCAGTAACCTGTAACGTTTTCTGTAAACATACAAAGATTATGTTTACATTCAGGGTTTTTCTACCAATATGCAAACTTCTTTTTGTAACATTTAAAAAGTCAGTTTTAAAAATGATTTTAAATCCTGTTTGCTCACCAGCAGTCTCACTCTTCACATTGCCAATTCATTGTTTTGCCTGTGGATGCAAAAAATACATACAAAAAACAAACAAAACTCCTACTCCTAAAAACATCACTTTAGGGCACTGCAAGTGGTCAAAAACTTTACAAGAGGTCCTTTTCATCGTGATAACTTATGTTTCCTCCCCCTATCTCCTCCTGTGACCCACGTAGGATCTTCCAATTCCCTAATGCACCTCCAGGAGACAAGGACAGAGGAGGCTCCTGGAGGAGCTTAGAGTTCAAATTGCTTCCTCTCTAGTAGCGTTTAAAGGGATCTATGGATAATATAATAGAACATAGTTACATAATGAGATGTAATATAATGCGCTGTCAATTTGTGTGCGATAAATGTAACGCTTCAGAAGACATAGGATAAATTATTTGTAAAGTGTTGTGGCATCACACGAAGTAGCAGTTTGTTTTTTGGTTTGTTTTTTTATTGACAACGCAACCAATATCTACACCACTTATGCGCAGTCAGGGTTTTTTAAAACCTGCACCAACTGGGCCCGTTATGATGTCCAATCTGCCCTGCCCAGCCAGTAAACATATGCATTAATGACCCAAATCTAACTCGCACACTCACAAACTGGAGCTGAAAGTGTGATAATAACAACCTACTTGCTGTACGCTATACTGTGTGTAATTTCAAGTAAAAATCACAACAAAAAATGTGTTTTCAGTTTAAAAGTAGCCTTACAAACGTAGGAAGAAAGCATGGGGCAAGTGGGCTACTCACCCATCTTTTAAGTGGTAACGTACTTATAAAGTATGATCTCAAGTGCACAGCTGATTGTCACAGTGGTTTGTTTACATGATGTTACAGAACGGGCATATTCAATGAGTCAGTGTGGACAGAGAGGCACGTGTTTGCTGTCAGGGCCCTGTTTTAGGCCTACATATTTGCAGAGGGCAATATTTTTTCTGAACATTATGATGGGAGAGATTTAAATGTGTCAGACTTAAAGAGATATTCCAGGTCAAAAGCCAATTACAGAAAATCTGAGCCCAGCAGTGCTGATAATAAAGCTGCTTGCTGTGTGAGAGAGACAGAGAGAGGGGAAGAGAAAGTGGAAGTTGGATTATTGCACAAGTATTCTGAATATTATAAAGAACTTTTGTTAGTCAGAACGCTTGTCTGATATTAGACATAACTGTCAGCTGGCCTGTATTATCATAACATTGGTTCCTTTATAAATAAGATTTAAATACAATATTAAACGGTGATTAAAATCCACAATAATTATAACAGTACTTATAATCAGCTATGTTAAACAATTCATCTTAAAGAATAAAGGCTTCCTTATGTGGACATTTGTACCAGTTGTTTTGACACGTCCTACAGTTGTGCAGCACGTCATATGTAACTGACGTCTCTTGAGACTATCGCTATGGAACCAAGGATTTCTCATTTGGCAGCTTCAGCTCCTCCGTCCTTGAATCTCTTCCTCGCCTTCTCCGCTCTCATCTCCCGTGGGTGGGACTAAGACGCAGGGAGAGTAAGCAAGTGAGGGAAGCGAGGAGACATGTTAGCATGACGACATGCACACAGGGTATCTTTGATGATGAGCATTTTAAAAGTATGCCACTATAATATACAGCTCATATTCTATCTATTTTGAGTGGGTAAAAAAGACGGACTTTTGAAATAACACAAAAAAGCATCGTAGTTGCGCACATCCAAAAACCATTTCAGGCAGGTGCTAAGCGCAAACTGTCGCTCCTGTGAGTACAATTTATTAGCACATCCACAAGTGACCTTTCAAGCTGATGTTCGTATTCAGACATAGCTGTTTCTATTAAGATGCCATCTTTAAATACGTATGCCACAGCCACATGACTGTCATGTGATGATCTAGGTGAAATGCAAGAAAAACATCAGGCCAGAGGCTGTCATTCCTTTTATATAGTTTGATCAAGACAGAGGCACCTCTATATTAAATAGGAAGTCCCTACGGCGGGATTTATATCACTGCGTCAAATTGACACAGTACCTACACTGTTTTGTAAGCTGAAATCCATTTCCCTCAGTGGAAACAAAGCTTTTATTTACTTTTATTTCACAAATAAGAAACATTACATTCCAGTGACAATAAAGCCCCCAGAAAATAGTATTTTAAGTATTGTGTGTAATTTATCTGACTTCATATGAGCAGAGGAAATCTCTGCTAGTTGCTAGGCTAATTTATACAATGTATAATGTCACAGGCTTGTGCTAATAACGTTAGCATGTTGTATTTGTTTAGAAAACATGTTAAGAAATGACCGTTGTTTTATCGGTGAACACTGGGCGTTGTAATCGAGCCAAATTTTGTAACATTACCTTTGATTAATGTTGCTGTTGTCCCTGGCTTCATATGAGTCAAGGAAATGTCCACTAGACGCTAGGCTAATTTATACAATGTAAAATGCCATAGGCTTGTGCTAATAACATTAGCATGTTGTATTTGTGGGGAAAATGTGTCCAGCAAAAGACAGATGCTTTGTTTGTGAGTCCTGCGAGTTATAATGAAGCCAATTGGTGTCATTTGAAATTGATCATATTAAGCCATGTTTAATGTGTGTTTTGAATCAACTAAACTTTACAGCACTTCACAGACACCCTACCACCGACTAGTGTTCTGGAGGTGTAACTGCAGAGTGACACAAACACCACTACACAAGCATAAATGCGCAAAAAGGCATAGTCCATGTGCCTAGGCTACAGCGTAGGCTCTGCATGGAGCCGATGCACAAGTATATCCACCTTAAAAATTATATGTTGGTGGTCTTGATACTGTAAAGTCCTATCGCAAAGTCCTGTTTTCTATATAGAAAGAGAGACAATAACTAGAAAGCTCTCATTGAGTTGATACCGCCACTAAAGTTTTACAATCATCTTTATTTATTTATGTTTTTTAGAAAAGGCTGCTGTACAGTGTATCCCCAACCTTGCATCAGTCTAAGCTGTCAGCACCTGGTACACAGTAAAAAATGAAATCAAAGTTGAGTTCCTGCACACTGTCAGCCCTGAATTTATTAGAGATACAACATGTCAGTCGATGATCTTTGTCAGAAATCTTCCTTTTACTTCTTAAAACCTTTCCCTGAAATCTGTTTACTAACAAACAAACAGCTTTCTGAGGAAGGCCTGAGGCAGTATGTTATAACGTGAAGGAAAACATGGTTAAGTTCAGCATCTTTCAGGTACAAATTGCTCTAATTGAACATGTTGAGTTGTTGAATCCCAGGTTGCTGCTGTGACTACATTGAGATGAAAATAATACATATGTAAACCTGATGGAAATGAGAAAAAAAAGATGGAAATCAGGATTTTAAACACCTCATACAGGATGCAGTACTGAAGCTCTGTTCTCCCAGAGCACCTGTGACCTCTCTGTGGCAGCCTGGCCAGCCGGGGAGACACCACAGGGCCAATTTATTGGCAGGCACAAGGCCGGGAAAACACAATTAGCTGGCAGAAGACCTCCCAACCTGAACAAATCCCTATTCCTACACAGACACCCACACCCTCTCACACACATGGCCTTAGACTCCTGTCTGTTTATCTGTGCTCCGCTCAGGAAATGTCCTCACCTTCAGCACAGATCTACTGCGTGTGCATGCAGGCGGTAGTCATGCATGTCATTACCCTGTGTGGAGGTTTTTATCTGCCTGTGGTTCTCTTCCCCCACAGGAGGGAGAGAGCCGGGTTCCCTGTGGGCTGCAGTGTGTGTTCAGAGGAAGAACATGCATTTTTAAAACTCAACCCTGAGCACACTGCTGCCCTGTTCCTTTCCTGCTGATTAGCCAAGGATGTGGGGGATTATCAGGGCCGGGGGACAAAACTACAGAAAAAGAAAAGCAAGAAAATAACGGAGGCATGGTGGTGTTTTAAAAGAAGCCTTCTTTTTGAACATTTTTAAGTGAGCGTGTGGAGCTGGGGACATGCATGTTGGAGGCCCTGCGGCAAAACCTCTGGCCACAGAGTCAGAACTGGAGGAAAAAAAACAACAACTGGTAACTCACAAAAGACAGTGAGCTCACTGCGGCAGAGTTCGATCCACAGTTCTTCTACTTCTACAGATAAAATAATTGGATTTTATTACATATAACTGCCAGATGACGGGAAGTTGTAGACACATAAACCCTTGCAAATGTGCATGTACTAAAATGTAATTGTATAGTTTGCTTTACAGTTGTGAGATGTGTACGTTACATCTTGCTCATTTAGCCATGAATATTCAATATTGTTGAGTAATACTCCATCCAGAAATGTGATCTGAAAAGTTTTTATGGCTTTTCAATTTATTTTTTCAGTTTGCACCAATCCAGTGTACAAAAACAAGTTAAATCCTACCTCATCCTCCCTTCCCACCCGATGTTACCCTGAGAACATGAGGGAAAAACAACAATTCAATACATCAGTAATGTGGCTTTATGAGGAATAAGAGAAAATATATAGATAGATAGATAAATAAGATAAACAGAAACATAAACCTCAGTAGAGATGAGGACTTTTAAAAACATAAAAAAACAAACATACAGTCCACCTGACAGTGCTTGTGATTCAGTTGCTTCCACCTTACCCTTACACTTGTGCATTTATAAAAGCAATAAACCTTCCCCATTTAAGCCAATACTTCTCTGCCCTCTTACAATTCCTATATGACCTACTTTCATAAGCAGCAACCTTTCCCATTCCAGTTACCCAGTCCTGAAAAGCAGGTGTTTCCTGTGCTTTCCAATTCCTAAGAATATTCTGCCACACTATTATTGCTGTATGGATCCATTTCTTCATATCTCCAGGGAGCGCAGACAGAACCCCACTGTCTCCCTAAACAAAGTGCAAATGCGAAACATAACATCAACAACATAGCTGTGAATCATCATCCACAAGTTTTGAATGTTGGGGGATAAACGTAGTGCCCTCACCCCTCCTACATTTCCAACAAATTGCTTAATCCTTTAAACCAATTCTACTTAGCCTACTCAGGGTCCAATATGATGTAGAAATTTAAACTGTATTGGTCTTACCCTCAAATCCCTAAATATTGTAAGAGTGTTGCCACAAATTTGACCCCATATTTCCCCCTGAAATGATACACCCAGATCCCTCTCCGAATCACTTCTCAGAGCTTTATTTCCCCAGAAGACAATAACACTTTTCGATATCTGGATAGCTCATGTCCCTCGCCAGAAACTTTTCCGCTGGTTGTGGTGCCAGGGAATATGACCCAAAAATCCTCTTTAAGGCATGCCATATTTGTAAGTACCTCCAGAACTGAGATCTGGTTAAACCATATTGAAGCGATGGACTATCAAATGATTTAAGTGTATCCTCTTAGTACAAATCTCCTTGTGTTATGCTGGGTTCATGCTGGACGTGGAAGCAACGCTTAGCACACCGGTTTTCAGTGGAGCGCTGTCTGCTTGCTTTTGGCACCCATGTTAACCAATTGGGCTGTTCAGAATGGACGCGGCGTCCATTTCCCTGGCCGGCTTGCGATCTACAGCGATAGATTTGGTGTCGGGTCTATTTTTTCTGCAATGGAATGTGGCAAGAAAACACACTGAAAATGTATTGTAAAGAACAGACATGGGGGAAAGTCACACATGTGCAAGTCACAAGCAAGTCTCAAGTCTTTACCTTCAAGTCTCAAGCAAGTCCCAAGTTAGTTGTGGTGAGAATCAAGCAAGTCAAGTCAAGTCCCTGCTATAAGTCAAGCAAGTCAAGTCGAGTCATTGCTCAGGTCAAGCAAGTTAGCTAGTTCCGTTGTGTTTGATAACACTGTTGAACGTAAACAGAAATGATGCCCAACGGTGCTTAGCATGCCTTAAATACTGAATTAATACCAAGTCCTTTCGAGTCATCTGTCTCAAGTCAAAGTCAAGTCTCAAGTCATGAATACAAAGTCAAAGTCGAGTCTTTTATCAACGTTAGTCAAGCAAGTCTCAAGTCATCATATTTGCGACTCGAGTCTGACTGGAGTCAAGTCATGTGACTCGAGTCCCCACTCTGGTAAACAAAATAGGGTGTATATTAAATATGATATCTGACAATGATAAAAGATAACATATGCATCCCATGCTTCCACATATTGGTCAGCTGTGTCTAAACAGAGCAAGAACGACAAACAGAGCCACCCACACTCACACACACACACATAAACACACACACAAGCAGACAGTGACAGAGCTCCACATGTGATGTAAACAGAGCAGAGAACAGAATCGCTTGCTGACCAGCGTGGAGAAATGCACTTCTGGTGTGACCGGCCATGTGACTGCTGACGGGTGGCTGTTTGATCATTAACAAATCGGGGCACTTTCGCATTCAGTGTGAACCTGCCGTGAGGATTCCCTTGTCAAAGAAGTTTTGACAAGAAGATTTAAGCAAACACTTGAGGCTTTATTCAAACAGGGATTCAGTTTAAACAACCCTGCAATCTTTCTCCATATGCATCAAATATGGGATATAATTGGGTGAGCTTAAATAAGTTTAGAAGGATGTGGGCAAACAATGTCATAGAGAAGAAGAGCTGAAACAGTCTGCTCTATAGCGTACCATGGTGGAGCTCTCTCCGGAGGCAATGGTGTGCAAGGTGTCTCAGACGAAATGCGTAATAATAAAAAATGAAAATTTGGGAGCCCTAAGCCTCCCTGTTGGACAGGATGCTGTAACTTCCCTTAATGTATATGCGGATGCTTGCCATTCTAAAGAAATTTCTTACAGATTCCATCAAATATCTTAAAGCACTCAGAGGGGACCTCCAGTGGAGGACTGAAGCAAGTAGTTTCGTTCTGGGACGCAGTTCATTTTGAGGATGTTTAGTTTTTCCCACAGGGAAAGAAGAAGTGGAGACCGATTTGAAAACTTCTTAAATTCATCTTCTGAAGTGGGAAAGTTTCTCTGTGTTCACACATTGAATCTGTATAAACCAGATGATTCTGTGGCATCAAAAGTTTGGAGTCAATTGTGGTCCACTTTGAAACTTACACCAGTGTGATGTAGGAACTTGAAACCTCCAGTGCCCAAGCACTAAGACTGGACTTCTGTATTCTTCAATGAGAGAGAAGCAGTGAATGTAAGCTTAAGAATTTTTAACAACTAGCAAACTTTTTTCAGAAGTTGAGTGTCTTTAAAACAAGTCTGGAGGGGATCTTTAAAAATTTGGAGCCAAGTTCCCAGGGAATTTAAATCTTCACAGCTAACCGATGCAACTAGTAGAGAAAGAATACAGTAAGTGCACCAATTTAATGTAGCCTATTACAATTTTACAGTGGAACTACTGTGATATTAGTGCCTCGTTGACAGGTTATTAACAGCTTTGTTTTCTTTTTTTGTAGTGCAGAAGTTCCTCTTTACACACTGTTTTCTCTGGGTCAGAGAAACTGTTTGGAAAACCCTGTAGTGTTTCTGACAGTAAGATACACTAGGACTTCCTGTGACATAGACTTGGCGGGGGGCTGTGGTCTGGATAACTTTTGGAGCCTGATATATTATTTTTGTAAATAAAAGCCTGACCTGTTTGTGTTTTTTCTGAAAACTTTAAACAAGCCAATCAATACTGGTTACTCTCACCTACGCCCACTGACCAGCCACCTTCAATTCTACTGTGCATGTCTCAAGTGTGTGAGTGCACACCCTGCCTATCTCTCTGTGGGTAAGATGTGTTTGCTATTGTTTCATCTGATGTGTTGATATGTGATAGGCCTTTTGTGTGTGCATTTTAGCGTCGAATCAGAGGGGTTAATCTGAGCATGTGTACTTTAATATGTGTTCATTATGGATGTAGATGTGGCAATGTGTGGTTTCGGACTTAAGTGTTCTGTAATGTTACTCAATACTCATACATTAATAATATAGCCCTTTGTCTATTTAATTGCATATGCCCCCCTCCCCCTCTTCGTGCCTTGAAATGATGGCAGCCCCCCTCCTCAGATGCATTCTGTGGTCTTGTGATTTCTACCAGTGTTCTGAATGAGACAAATATATCTTTTTAAATGGTACAAATGTAAATGAAGGCTATGTGAAAGTACTGCTGCTGCCCTGTACATTTCTTCAGGGACATTTTAGAGGGCAGAACCATATATTGCAAATTCCCACTGGTTTTAAAAAAAGTATCTGATGATCACAATATGACACATGCCTCGTGATGTATTGCTGCGCAGTGATTCAACAATAAGTCTCCAAAGCTTGAACACACGCAGACAATTAATAATGTCTGCACAGAACCGCATTGCAATGAGAAATTTACCTGCCTCCGCATGGTATCGATGACATCAATTGCCTCTGAGGTCAATCCGTATTGTTTCATCAAATACGCGTTTGAACAAACTGAGCTCATTTATCCTGCGGTCGAGACAAGACGAGCATCCCGTCTTTTTTTTTTTTTTTTTTGACTTCCAGAGATTCAGCCCTCTCAGTGGTCTAAGTCAATATGGATTTGATCAAATGTGTTATGTTTCAGCCGCTCCGATTAATCTTTGCCACCTTTTCCTGGTCCCTGTCTGCCGCCCACTAGCATCCTGGCATCCCTATGAGGCCGACCGACTGACAGCAACATAAGTCACAGAGCTGCATTAAAAACACATTAGGCCAGCGGAAGGAATTAAGGTTGCGCTTATCTGACGGAGAGTACCTGCTCTGGAATGAACTGAGCGCCGAAGCCCTCATGCATCACCATCGCCTCTCTGACAATGTTGTGACTTATGGACTCACTGAATGCACTCCCAAGCACTTTTAGGGAGTCTAGGCAATATGAATATATTGAATTTATGAGATCTCAAAGGATCGCTGCACTTTTCTGTTTTCTACATTTTCTCTTCTTCCATAGAGTCTTAGAGGAGACATGGAAAAAAGAAGAGAGAAGACAGAAGGGGGGTTAGAAAGAGCAGAACCAGAGGGGTGACTTGGGGTGGCACTAGTAACCCCCTTGGACTTTCATTGAGGCTTACTGAAAGTGCCTACAGGGTAGAGGCCCATGGTACTTGAACTGAACTCATGTATAACTGTTGACATGTCTCGTAGGAGAGTCAATCAAACGACCACAAAGAGACACAAAACAACCACAAAGGGACACTAAAGGACCACAAAGGGCCAAACAAATGAACAAAACAAAAAATCATTAAAAAAGGGACATAAAATGAGCACAAATCAGCACGAAACATCCACAAAAGGACACAACAAAAACAAAGTAACACAAAACAACCAAAATCAGACATACAATGAGCAAAGAAGCCTGCAAAAGATCAACATAGGGGCAAAAAAACAACAACAAAGAAATGCAGAACAAAAGCTGATGCAAAGTTAGCACAAAAAGACACAAAATGAGCACAAACAGATGCATGGCATCTTTCAGGGATGCCAAACGACAACATGGAAACACAAAACAACCAATAACAGATGCAAAATTAGTACAAAGAGATGCAAAATGACAACAAAGAAATGCAAAACAACCCAAATCAGATGCAAAATGAGCACAGACAGACGCAAAATGTCATCAAAGGGGCACAAAAAAAAAAAAGGCGTAACAAAAACGGATGCAAAATTAACACAAAGAGACACAAAATGAGCACAAACAGATGCAAGGCATCCAATCAGGGATGCAAAATGACAACATGGAAACACAAAACAACCAATAACAGATGCAAAATGAGCACAAAGAGATGCAAAATGACAACAAAGAAATGCAAAACAACCCAAATCAGATGCAAAATGAGCACAGATGGACGCAAAATGTCAACAAAGGGGCACAAAACAACAACAAAGAAACGCGTAACAAAAACAGATGCAAAGTTAACACAAAGAGATGCAAAATGAGCACAAACAGATGCAAGGCATCCAATCAGGGACTCAAAACGACTATGTGGAAACACAAAACATCTAAAAAACAGATGCAAAATGAGCACAAAGAGATGCAAAACATCTAAAAAGGGATGCCAAACTATCACAGTCTGTGTCTTGCTCCTGTGTAGGAGAGATGGGGGGCTTAGATGTCCTATCTGTCTCATGGATATGGGCTACTTGGAGTTATAGACAGAAGCTATTTTTTTTATATAGTTACATATTAGAATATTTTGTTGTCATTTGAAGTTGTTTGTTTGGCTTTTATTTATCACACTGAATTAACAAAGTGACTATTTATAATGTACAGTTTCTTATTGTGAAGTAGCAAAGCTTTAAATGTGAGTATTTTTAGTTGATTCACAAAAGTTCCTAAACCCACCCCTGGAGCTGGATGCAGAGCTAGCAGAAGAGGCCAAAAGGAAGAGGATATGAGAAGAGATAGCGAGACAGGGCACATGTCGGGCGAGGAGAGTGAACCTCCTCTTGAGCGGTAATTTGATTTCATGTGGCTCACAGTGCTCCGCCGTGCAGAGGGAAGGTCGTAATGGCAGCCATCTACCATCCATTATTACACTACTGGAGAGCAGCGTGATGTGTTCAGGGTGGATGATCGCATCTCCACCACACTTGGCTTCAGTAAATTTCCACCTCTGTTATTCATTAGTCACAGACCACAAGATAAATGGTCAAATTCAGGTTGTGCTTTAGGTTGAAGGCTGATCACCACCGTTGTGCTCACATGTCAGAGGGACGTGTAAACCGATTGAGCAGCCCTGGGGTTAAGCTGTTTACATGAACTTTTGATACCATGAGGTTGAGTCTCCCTGAAGCCCTGAATAAACCAATTAAATTCCCCTTTTTGACTGAGCAGTAACAAAGTTACTCCACACAAGGGACAAAAACAATGACCCAGATTGTATTAGAATTGGTAAGTACTGCTTGCTGTGTGAGGGAAGATGGAAAAGAAAGACTGTCCTGACCAAAAAAAAGGGAAGTAAAGGAAAACAACAGCATTTATCATTTGTTCAGCAACCCAATCGGCAGAAAAAAATGGCATTGTACATTTCTGCAAACCACAGACACGTTACATTTGCATGTTATGTAGATACACTGAAACAACGCCGTGGTTAATGTGTGGTAGGTTTACGTACATATTCATTTGGTTATGGTAAGGAAAAGTCCATGTTTTGGCTTAAAATACCCAATTTTAGGGGCATAATCCCTACAGGAAAAGCAGCTATGTCTTGGTAAAAAACAATTGCTTTTCATACCACTATCCCCACAGATTGCTAAAAAAAATACCCAGATTTGATACCTAAAAAGCTGCTGGAAACACAGCAATGAGTCACTGAAACAAAACCAGTTTTCCTGTTTGTTGGTCTCAATCAGTGGTCTGTAGGTCATGTGCCAGCCAAAGTCCGAAGTCGTCAAAATCATACACTTTGGCAGTGACTTGTGGCGTCAGAAACCAATGAAAAAAGGCGTCCTTTATCATCAGCATGATACGCGGCTGGTTGCAGTTAAAGTTTAACAGCGTCTGGTGGTGTCAGGGGGAAACGCAGTGGGACAAGGATGAAAGTTAAGGCGGCAAATGATCGAGTAGGACACGCAGGAGGGGTGATGGATGGGTCCAACAAACACAGACTTTCACCCAAGAAAGTGGTGTCTTGAAAGAAGACAATGCATGTAACAGGCAGAACTTGACACGGTGTCTCGGAACGTCAACAACCAATGCACCCAGGGTACCTTACACATTGTATGTGGACATGGAAAGTCCATGATCAAGCGTCAATATGGGACATGGTTGGAGTGAGCATGTGTTGGATGTGCAGCTGGCAGGCGTCTCACCTAGGTAACACACCATCCACTGTCCCCTCCACCTCCTGATTACAAAGTCAACTTATATACTATGTTGCCTTAGAAACATTGATATGATGTATTAAACATGCAACTGTCATGTATTTCTGGTTTGCAGAAATGTACAATGCCAACATTATCTGCTGGGGACTGTGCTGTGTTCACATTAATAACACAAACATGTTTCCACCTCCCTGCCAGGTGGCCTCTTATTGTTACAAGAACTTACTGTAACAGTAACTGTATATGACACCAGTAGTTAACAAATAGAGATGCTTCTTCAGAGAATCAATAGTTAATTGAGGGCTTTTATATAATGGCATTGATCCAGAAATATTCAGTCCTAAATCCAATGTATAAATTCACATCATATCGTAAAATGTGGTAAAGCAGCATTTGCACCGTAATGCATTTCAAGAACAAAACTCTGAAATAACTGAAGAAAAAAATGGAAAGGGGGTCATGACGCACAAGATTAATGAGCTCCAGTAATCTGACTTCAGGCAGAATACTGAGTTATAAAGTACACGTCTGATGTGTGTAGACGTGTATGTGGTTATTCAGTATTCTGATGTCATTTGCACGTGATTTAATGGAGGTAAACACTGTAGACGGTTGTGCGTAATGGTGCTGCGCTCTGAAGCGACACCTCTTAAATCAGAAGCTGCAGATTTATTAACATATGTGTCCTACTGCCTTCAGACGGTTGCAGGGGTTTGATAAACTGCAGGAGAAACTTCTCATACAATGGCTGCATGTGGACAACAGATAGGGTAGGAATCACTCATATTAATTTATATTTAAATACAGACTGATTTATCCACATTAAAGGTTGTTTTGGATTTTTTCTTTATTTCCGTATTATGCACATAAAGTGCCCAATCCTCATGGGTTTACAAGACACCAAAGTACGGTTGCAGTGGTCCAACATTTAATTACTTTTCAATTCAAAGTCAGGTTATTTCACAGCAAACAAAAACAAGACAAAATATTTTGCCTTCTCTGTCAAACTTGGCAAATTGAATCTGCAACAAAAGTGTTGCCTTCTTGAAGCAAAACTAAAGAGGTTCATAGTCATCCAAAAGAAATCAACATAAATTGATTTCATTTTTCTAAAAAGCCCTCCGTTCAGCCCATTCTCATTCTAGAATTGTCAAATACTGACACTTTGTCACGCCCTTATAATGTAGATGACCTGACATAAACTCCTATGGTGTAGATGACCTGATGTGATTTTAGCCAGATGACCTGACATGAGTAGGACCAAATTTGGGTGGGCGAGGAGAAGCAATTGTTCCCAGAACTGGTTATCTAAATAACAGCAGCTTAAAGGAGCAATAAGCGAAATTCATCATTTCTAGATTGAAGGAATTAAAAAATTGCTATGTGAAGAATTAGAGGTGTAATTTCATCTGGAGTATAGCATGACCTCACACACCCTCTCTCTGTGTTGATCTCCAGCCCATTGTTTACAAGCCGGTCCGGCTGCGCGTTCATACGTTCATGTGAATCCCCCCCCCCAGCCCTCTCGGAGCCCTTGGCCCTCCCTCCCTATAAAAGGCTACAGCCAGTGAGCAATGGCAGCGTGTATTTTCGAAATGAAATGGCAGAGAGCAGAACATCCACCTGAAGACGACCAGGATCTGACATTACCTCTAAAGAAACAACGGTTGTTGCCGAAGAAGTTGTCGGATAAAGAAAGGGACAGAACTCAGATTAACATTGGCCTTGCATTTCCAAGGTGGAGAGCACTGCAAAGCTAAAGGGGGCTACAATCTGACTCGGAGCTAGCTCTTCTTCTCCTGGACAGGTACAACATAAAGTCAAATGTCTGTTTTAATTAGTGTTACAGTAACGTTAGGCACATGTCGCTATGTCGATTCAATTAAATTTAATGTTACAATC